>NC_089271.1:63876214-64202785 GCF_963930625.1 Muntiacus reevesi
CATTATAAACTTCTTTCTTAGGCCTGCTTTTGTAGTACATTGTGGTTCTGTTTTCATTTGTTTCGAGATATTCTTAAATATACCATTTTACTTCTTCTTTGACCCGTTAGTTGCTCAGGAGTGTGCTATTTAATATCCAGATATTTGTGAATTTTCCAGCTTTGTTCCTGTTACTGATTTCTAGTTTCATGCCATTGTACCCACAAAAGATACTTGGTGTGGTTTCAATCTTCTTAAATTTAATTAGAGATATTTCAGGAGCTATCATATGATCCATCCTGGAAGAGGTTCCATTTGCCCTTGAGAAGAATTTGTTCTGCTGCTGTGAGATGGAATGTTGTATAATTCTGTTAAGTCCATCTGGGCTACAGTATGGTTCAAGCCCATTTCCTCTTTCCTTTTGTTGATCTCATGTGGGTAATCTATCCATTGTGGAAGTGGAATATTCAAATCCCCTATTATTGTCGTGTTGTTACCTATTTAGCTGTTCAGATCTGTCAGTATTTGCTCAATATACACAGGTGTTCCAATGGTGGGTGGGTATATATTAATATTCACAATCCTTGTATCATCTCGATGAACTGACACCCTTTATCATTATATAATGACTTTTTTTTGTCTCAAATTACCATTTTTGGCTTAAAGCCTATTTTGTCTGATATTGGTGTGGCTACTCCTGCTCTCTTTTGTTTACCACTTTCATGGAATACCTTTCACCATGCCTTCACTTTGAGCATATGTATGAGCTTAAACCTGAAGTGAGTCTCTTGTAGGCAACAGTGGAGTTGAGCACTGTTTTTCGGTGTTTTTTTTTTTTAATCCATCCATCCACTCTATTCCTTTTGCTGGAGAACTAAATCCAGTTACATTTAGAGTAATTATCGATAGGTAAGATTTTAGTACTTAATGCCCCTGTCCCTTTTGGGGACCTAATTAAAATTAAATGCTTCTGCACAACTCAGCAAACTATAAGCAAGGTGAAAAGACAGCCTTCAGAATGAGAGAAAATAATAGCAAATGAAGCAACGGACAAAGAATGAATCTCAAAAAGATACAAGCAACACTTGCAGCTCGATTCCAGAAAAATAAATGACCTGATCAAAAAGTGAGCCAAAGAACTAAAGAGGCATTTCTTCAATGAAGACATACAGATGGCTAACAAACATATGAAAAGATGCTCAACAGCACTCATTATCAGAGAAATGCAAATCAAAACCACAAGGAGGTACCATTTCACGCCAATCAGAATGGCAGCTATCTAAAGTGTACAAGCAATAAATGCTGGAGAGGGTGTGGAGGAAAGGGAACCCTCTTTCACTGTTGGTGGGAATGCAAACTAGTGCAACCACTATGGAGAACTGTGTGGAGATTCCTTAAAAAACTGGAAATAGAACTGCCATATGACACAGCAATCCCGCTGCTGGTCATACACACTGAGGAAACCAGAATTGAAAGAGACATGTGTACGCCAATTTTCACCACAACACTGTTTTTAATAGCCATGACATGGAAACAAGCTAGATGTCCATCAGCAGACGAATGGATAAGAAAGCTGTGCTACATATACACAATGGAATATTACTCAACCATTAAAAAGAATACATTTAAATCAGATCTAATGAGATGGATGAAACTGGAGCCCATTATACAGAGTGAAGGAAGCCAGAAAGAAAAACACCAATAGAGTATACTAATGCATATATAGGGAATTTAGAAAGATGGTAATGGTAACACTGTATGCAAGACAGCAAAATAGACACAGATGTATTGAACAGTCTTTGGACTCTATGGGAGAGGGCGAGGGTGGGATGCTATGGGAGAATGGCACTGAAACATGTAAATTGTCAATGTGAAACGAATCGCCAGTCCAGGTTTGATGCATGATACAGGATGCTCGGGGCTGGTGTACTGGGATGGGGAGGGAGGTGGGAGGGGGGATCATGATGGGGAACACATGCACACCCGTGGCAGATTCAGTCAATGTATGGCAAACCAATACAATGTTGTAAAGTAAAATTAATTAATCAATTAATTTAAAAAAAGGTGAATCATCACTGGAAAAGTCAGGCTGGCAGATACCTCAAGAGGACTAGGGAGGAAGAAGTGATTGGATTGGAACAAAAGGGGGGTTCAAACCTACAGATCTGTTCTTCATCTGCATCTGAGCAGTACTTACCAGGCCTTCACTATTGCACAAGCACAAGGGCACCAAGAACAACACAGTCATTCAAACACTCGGAGGGCCCAGGAACTGGGATAGTTACCCAGGGATAGTCAAGGTGGAAAATCTGGCAGCCCCAGTGTGCCCGGGCAAATCTGGCCAATGCAGGTGAGACTGACCTCACATTAAGTCAGCTGAGTAGCAGCCTTTATTGCATCTGCAAGCATAACCCACTGTTATGACACAAGGGAAAATACAAGCCAACTGCAGGGATTAGGACTTGGACATCTTTGGGCAAGATCACTGTGCTCACCACCCTAGGCTCCCTCTTCAGGACTCACCTAGTCTACCTTCTTGGTTTGTGCCAATCTCCCTCAAGAGTCCAGAGAGAGAGGTAGACCTGGGGCTGGTGCTGGTGGGGTGTGGGTGTGATGCGGAGGGAGCATCTTCCCAGGTGTTGGACAGGTAGCAGAATCAGGCAGGTTGGGGCCTAGGGCTCTCCAAAGCAGCTGTCACTGTTTCCCAGGCTGGAGAAGGGGCATGAGTGGGAAAGGCAACAGGTGTGCCCTGAATGAGGCCAGGTTTCTTCATTCCTCCTACCCCCTGGCGCCCAGATGGATTTCTTTAACCTATGCCTCAGGCCCTGCCACAGATTTCCCACTGGAAGTGGAAGGCTTGGGGCTGAGTCAAGGCCTGTGATGTCTATGTTTCCAGCAACATTATAGTGAGGTAGTTGGTCTGAACTGTGTGCTCAGAGGAGGGAAGGGAGCCTGGCAAAAAGTGAATGAGGGGTTGTGTTCACGCCCTTGCACCTCCACTTCCCTGAGCTTCTCTACTTCCTCACCCTGGTGACCAAAGTCCCGGGTCCCTCTCTGCCCAAGGGTGGTGCTGATGCTGGTGCTGGACTTCTCCCCGGGCACAACTTACCTACGTGTCTCGGTGGCCAGAACCTCAGCTGGACGGTCTCTGCCAAATTAACTCACTCGGACAACAGCGAGATGTGCCACACCACCAGGCAATAAATACTGGATCACTGTAAATTAAGTGATCAAGCCCACCTGCTCTGGGGAGGGGTCTGAGTGGAAGTTGTAAGTCCCACCCGTGTTCTTTTCTGACCCTGAGGTCTGCGACTGTCCCAAACCTCGTGCTCTGTCCACCTGACCTCATGCCATGAGCCCCGGAAGGAAGTCACCATGAGAACATGGGGGAAGGGCGGACTGAAGTGCTCCCCATTGCTCAGTTGCAGTCACCCCTAACTCCCCACAAGTAAACCAGCTTACGGGAATGGGGGGGGGGGGGCGCGGTTCTCCTGTTTCTAAGATGGGCAGCTATGTCCCAGGTACCATTTCAATTTTCACTCATCCACACCCTCAGCTGTTGGCAGACACCACAGAATTGCAAGTTAGGATGCAGTGCCTCCTCCAGTGACTCCAACATTTTGAGATGTCCTGTCCTGAAGTTTGGTGAACTGCATCCTCCCCTTCTGTTTTGGGAACGTGACAACACCACTTGAATAAAGGCGATCTGACCCTTGCTTTGGCTCACTCAATGCCTTACCGAATCTGGACCAGTCTCTACTTCCATTACTGCCTGAATCACATCTTTCTGCCTTAAGGGGCATTATCTCTGATGACTTTTATTCACAGAGAGATGCCCAGGCACAAGCTTTGAATGTGCTACCTACCATCATACCCTCTTTTGTGAAATAAAACCATGGTCTTTCAGGAAGGGAGTCAGGCAGAACCTACCCTCACTTCACTCAAATACAAATGTGTCCCTCTGAGTCACAGGCTGACACAGCCCTGGGGTCTTGGCTAAGAGAAGGAAGTCCTCCCCAAACTTCAGGGTGGGGGGGGGGGAATTGAACATGGATTTCACTCTGTCTTGGGTGCCCTAACAAGTAGTCTGGCAGACTGAGCTGGGACACTCCGGGAAATAGCATTTGCAGGAAAATCTATGTCATGGGGCTGATGGAACAGTATTTGATGGAGGCCCTGTAAGAACACAGACTTACCAACCATACTTGTCATAGAGCCTGACAGGCCCCTTTCCACCCAAGGGCAGAGAGACATCCAGGCTGCAGGAGTGTAGGCTGGTCAGCTGGCTAGGGCAGGGAGGATATGAAAGCTCCAAGGACTGGACCATCCATCTCTAGCTGTCAGGGTGCACTCTGCCCCAGATTGGCACCAGACGCCTCTCCTGACTTCCAGCTCAGCAACTAACCTGAGCTTTTCTCCTGTGTTCCCTGTACCTTCACTCCTGCTCCCCAGTTCACTGGGTCCAAGATTCATCCTCATGCCCTTTACTGAACCCGAGGAAGTGGGAGCAAAAGTTTTGGTGCCTGAGTCTCAGGGGTGAGTGCTAAACAGGAGAGGGGGAGAGTATGCAGGTTCCTGCTTGCAAGCTGGTACTGGGGGGTGGGGTGGGGATCCACTGAGAGGGTAGGGCCCAGGAAGGGGGAAGATGAGCAAACCTGTGCCTGTTACCACCTGCTTAAGTAAACATGCAGGCAAGGTCATCGATGACAAGCCAGCGGAGGGATCGAGGGTGCTCTGACAGGAAAGCAGAGGGGTCAGGGTAAGCAGGGCAATGAGTGCAGTGAGGGAAGGGTGAAAGACTGGAGCTCTGTAAGGGGGTCATGAGTTCCTTCCGACAGGGAAGCAGAATGGCAGCAATGAATGGAAACTGCTAAACACCAGACGAGGATGTTTAGAGAACCAGAAGAAGGCCCTCAGGGAAAAGGGAGGACATGCCAATGTGGCCAGACAGAGCCAACACAGAACACAGACTCGGGGGCTCCGCTGGTCTGATGGCCTGGATGGTAGCAGAGGCTGACCCAGAGTCCCCAACACAGATTCCAGAGGTACTATTCTGGAAAATGTTCTGAGGTGGAACAGCTCTCCAGCAGACCTCCTCCCACTCCCTTAACCCCTACCCCCCAGAGACAGGGAAGAACACAGAACATGAGAAGTCCTTTAATCAAACATTGATGTGACACTGGGGTAGAGAGGGGGCAAAACAAGGGGCACAGGATGCCCTGGTGGAGGCAGAACGAGAGGCAGCAAGCTTGGCCGCAGCTCGCAGGCCCCAGAAGTAACAGCTACTCCTCTTGCAGGAAGATATTGGGCTCAACCTGTAAAACAGTAGAGTCAGGGAAGAGCCTCAGGCCATGGCCAGCCCACAGTCCTGCTCAACAGCCAATGTTGTGGGAAGGGGTATGCAGTGTGTAACACTCACTTCAAACGATCTGGAACTTCTCAGCCAGGTACCACTTGGAGGCTGCAACAGGGAAAGGCATAAACAGGTGCTCCAGACAGACGAACACAGAAGCCCGAACCCCTGTCCCCGTGGGAAATCACCTAGCCCTGCAACCTGAAACACACATACCCCCAGCCCCGATGCAAAGAGCTCTGGGCCTGATCACTCCCCACTACCGGAATTAAATGTGGAGCCATTTCCTAAAAGGAAACATAATGTGCCAGCAGCTCTCAAGCTTGGGGCCACACCCGAACCTTTCAAAAACTGTCTCGCAAACAATCCAACAAGACCCTTAAAGACCACAACAGATCAACAAGGCATCTCTACAAGTCCTATCAGAAGGAGCTGTCTAGGACTCGTGTGGCTGGCAGAGTATGCACGCAGTCCACACAGTACTTTGCTATTTGTCCGCACACCCAGCTGGACATGCACCACATGCTCCAGGGACAGGCTTGATAGGTTCTCCTCCCCACAGGAATGCTGATCCCTTCGAGGCCCCCTGCACCTGCAGCCCACCTCACCCCAAGGGCCCACCCCACTTCTGCACTAAGAACCCGCTTCTCTCTGTCCCTGGTTCCTCATACCAAGTTGCTCCTTAAGGTCATCTATTTCTCTCTGTAGCACCAGACACTAGGCCAGTAGACACAGGAGGAAGAGAAATGGTTAGTATACACCCGCCTCCCCTCTCCTCCTCCTCTCCTCTCCCCCAGGCCCTCCATCCCAAAGCCAGGTGTCTAGACTGGCAAGCAAAAGACGTTCCTCAGTGGAAAGGAGATGGGCTCCCTCCCTGCGGTGTGGGATGGGATGGGGGTGGGGGACCCACACATGTCAGTTGCACTTGGACCCAGATCCCACAATGGGGTTTGCGTGTGCATATCCAGGAGCCAGAAGAAGCATTACCCGAGGACAGCCCTGTCTTCCAGGTGGCTGTGGCTGCCTTTTCAGTCTTGGGGAATGGTCAGTTGGTTCCTGGTCACCTGACAGGGAAAGGACACACAATCCAGCTTCCCAGGTACCCGGTGAGGTGGAAAGGCCCAGGCCGGGTCTAATGTAAGGTGAGGCAGTACCACCCTCTGCTAGCATTGGACGTCCCCTGCTCTGCCCGGCAGGCAGCCCAAACCTTCTCTCTGGGCCTGCACCTCCTATTCCTCAGGGGCAGCGATTTCACCACAATGGTCACCAAAGACTGTGGTTCTGGGTTCCAGTCTCCCAGAGCAGCAGCCACAGCCAGCACCTCGGAGACCAATGTGGGCAAACAGCACTTCACAGAAAAGGTTATTTGCATACAGGTCGAAGCCCAGACTAGCTGTTGGAGCACTGCCACCGATCACCCCTGTCAAACAAATCCCACACAGAAGGTGATGGGACCAGGTCCAGCCCTGGTGACACCCTGTTTCTCATGGGAGAAGCGGACTGGGAGCAAGGTTGAGCCCCCAGAAGAGAGAGGAAGAGTCAGAGACAGAGGTTTCTGCCCTCACCCCTGGCCCCCTCCTCCCACATCATAACCCAGGACACTCACCTGAGGGGCCAGGCCCTCTGGGCCTGACCTCTCCCTTGTTCATGGCCACGGGCTCTGAGTTTCCTGAATCCTGTGTGCCTCTGATGTTGAGGTTGGTGCTGCTGGGTTCTCCATGATGCACCCATGGAGAAGATGGCCATGGCCTGTCAGTGGTCAGCTAAAAACAAAGATTTCTCACTGATCTGGAGTAAGGATGTGTGTATGCACACGCGTGTGTGTACCAGTGCATTTATATGTCTATGCCTGTGTGTGCGAGCGCTCATGTGATTCAAGACAGAGCTGAGGCAGGGAACTGGAAAGAGAATTGAAAGGCTGATCTCTTTAGCACATTCTCTGTCAGTCAGCCCCAGCAGGCAGAGCTGAGCTTGGGACAGCAGTGTGGCACTGAGAAAACCTGGGGCCCCTGCAAGGAAGGCTTGGGGAACAGCTACAAAGTAGGATTCAAGATAGTGATGCGTCTAAACACCAAAGTTCTGTGAAGCTTTTAGAGGGTCCCCTCAAATCCATTCAGCTACCAGCTCTCCCTTCCACTCCAGCCCCAGCTTCGTGGAGGAGGCTGGAAACAGGCCAAGGGTGGAAAGCCGAGCCCAGCACACCCAAAGTGCTACCTTAACGTTTGTCCCTAGTAAAAGGACCCCAATCAGGCATCCTAATGACCCAGTGACCGAGGGCCACCCAATGGCGACCCCTGAGGGATAGAGAGAGGGACAAGGGGTGAAGACCTGTGCCCTGGGGAGGGTAGGAGGCGTAAGAGTGGGGAGAGAGGAGGGGCCTGGACTACTCACTTGGCCCTTTGGGAATGAATCTCTACTTGGGTCGTTGTCTTCTCCGGACACCACCATTACTGCCACCGACTCCTGGGCCCGCCTAGCCACGGGTTTCTTCCCAGCGACGGTGTGCTTGGACTCTTCCGCTTCCCAAGGGACCAAGGCATACTTCTTGGACCTCCCGAGGAGCGGGATGCCGGAGATTGCGGGGAAGGTGGCCGGTTCCAGGGGAGTGGCCGAGATTCTCTGCCCCCAGGAAGGGAAGGTTCTCCCCAAGGCAGGTTTGGAGACGCCCCCAAGGGATTTCTTCTCCTGGACCCCCTTCCTCCTAGGAGTGGGCCGCAGCCCGCTGCCGGTAGAGGAACTGCAGTAGCTGATGTTACTGCTACTCCCGGGTAGCTGGGCAGGCTGCTCCCCGTCACCCAGGGCGCACTCTGCATTTTCTTAGGGGGAGAGGCGTCATCCCGCTCTGCATCGCCCTGCCTGCCCTCAACCGAAATTAATCCTCGCGGAGCCGAGGACAGGCAAGTGCCTGGCATATTAAGGAGATTCTCCCTGCCTTGGACATTCGAGCGTCGGGGTGTGTTCCCGGGATCCTCGGGTCTGTTTAGCTTCACGTGGCCTCCGTCTTTGGGAGAAATGCTCACCCTCATCAGCTCTCTCTCTCACCGAACACATCAGAGGACTCAGGGTTGGACAGCAGCCTGGCTGGGCTTTCTGAGGGAGGCCACTGGTGATCCACAGCCACGTTCAACCTACTCTTAGTGCCTCTCTTAGCATTCCCCCAGGCCCGGCCCTCCTTGGGCCCGCCAACCTGGAGAGGGACGGCACCAGCCTGTGCAGTTTCCCCACACCTCTGGGGGGCACCGCCTCGACTGGGGGGACACGCCTTGAAGTCCCAGAAGGCAGACACTTCGCCGACCACGTTGCTCTCCTGGAAAAGGTATCTGCGGGTGTTCAGAACGCTCAGGTCGGTCAGCTGCTGCAGGATGGCCGCCACTGACTCGTCAGCCAGCTGCAGGGCGTCCCCCTGGTCGTCGGCCAGGGAGCCAGGCCGGCGTTCGCGGCCCCACAGCACCGACCCTCCCGCTTCCAGCACCTCCAGCTCTGACTCGGAGCCCTCAGGGTCTGGGAAGCCATTCCCGCCCTCACCCTCGCTGCTTTGCGGTGCCCCTGGCTCAGGGCCGGGGCGGGTCCCCGCGGGGCTCTGGAGCTGGCCTTAAGGCCGCTGGTCTGCTCTCCGTGCTCTGAGCCGAAACCCGCTCCCAAAACAGATACCTCACCACCTGGGGAGCTCATGTCGCCATCTGGGTGGCCGCCGGATCAGGGGCGGCGACCATTTATCAACCGGGTCGCGGTGGCGGCGGTCAGGGCAGGTGTGGCGGCGGCGTCTGGAGCTCGCCGTCAAGCATGCTGGAGATGGCCGCAAATGACGCGAGGTTTTCAGCGCGCCAGCCCTGCCGCCTCCTCATTGGTCCGGTTCCTGCCAACCAGCACGCGCCTTGTTTGGCCGTCCCCTCGAGGTGTAACCAATGGGGTCGAGGGCCTCCGCTGGCTTGCTGCCAAGTCCAAGGGCCGTCCGGGCAGTTGGCGAGTTGGCGGGTGAATGTGACGCTGCGAGTATACCTCTGTCGAGCCTCTCGTCCCACCTCCTCCAAGTGCTTAACGATTCCGAGAGTGGGAGAGTTTAGCGGCAAACCTCTGTGGCGGTGGTGCAAGAAATCCATTTGGGAGGTAATTTCGCAGAATCTGTGAAAAGCAACTTATACAGCAGAGACCCCGTGCCCGGCACTCTTCTAAGTGCTGTATGTAAGTAGTAGTGGTTCTTTGTGACGCTCCCAGGACTCTAGTACTAATGATTAGCAGCCTAAGGTTCAGCCACTGACCCACGGTCATTTGGCCCATGGGGATCAGTGGTAGAATTGAAGCCAAGCAATCTGACTCCAGAGTCCCTGCTTTGATTCAAAGATCTAAAAAAGGTATGTTTTCCCCTCTATCAGGAAGTCCACTGCCTGGCACATCTTCTAAAAGTGAGGATTTATTTCTAAGATCTCTATTTTACTCCATTGGTCTATTTGTTATTATGGCAGTAACACACAGTTTTCATTAGTGTAGGTTTGTAATGGTTTGAAATCAGGAAGTGTGATTCTCTAATTTTCCTTTGTCCAAATTGTTTTCCCTATTAAGGATCTCTTTAGATTCTACTTAAATTTTAGGATGAGTTTTTCTATTTCTCTAAAGCATGCTATTGGGATTTTGATAGGGTTTGCATTGGATCTGTAGATCACTCTGGGTAATGTGTTAGAAGAACAGATCCAGTGGAGTGTGTGTGTGTGTGTGTGTGTGTGTGTGTGTAAAAGAATTGACTCATTCAGTTATAGCGGCTGGTAAGTTCAGATCCAGTGGAGTGTGTATGTGTGTGTGTGTGTGTGTGTGTAAAAGAATTGACTCATTCAGTTATAGCGGCTGGTAAGTTCCAAGATCTAGAGGGTGAGTTGGCTAGCTGGAGACCCAGAGGAGCCAGTGGTTTAGCTCTAGTCCAGGTTAGAAGGCCTAAGAACCAAACCAGTAGAGCTAATATTTCAGTTTGGGTCTAAAGGCGGGAAAAGAAGCTGATGTCCCAGATCCAAAGGCTTTCACGCAGGAGGAATTTTCTTACATGAGGAAAGGTTGCTTTTTTGTTTTAGTCAGACTATCAACTGATTAGGTAAAGCCCACCCACATTATCAGGGGGAATTCTGTTTTATCCAGTTGACTGATTTAAATGTTAATCTCATGGAAAAGCACTCTACCGGAACATCCAGAATAATGTTTGACTAAATATCTAGGCATTCTGTGGACCAGTCAAGCTGACACATAAAATTAAACACCTCAGGTAGCATGCACTTCTTAACAATATTTAGTATTCTGGTCTGTGCAGACAGATGCCTTTCCATTTATTTGTGTCTTTTTTAGTTTCTTTCAGCAATGTTTTGTAGTTTGGAGTGTACAAGTCTTTTGATTCCTTGTTTGAGTTTATTCCTCAATATTTTATCCTTTTTGAAGCTAATGTATGGAATTGTTTTCTTAATTTCCTTTTCAAAATGTTCTTGTTAGTGTATAGTAATAAACTTAATTTTGTTTATCAATTTTGTGCCCCACAACTTTGTTGAATTTGTTTATTAATTCTTCCAGTTGTGTGCATGTGTGTGTGTGTATGGTTCCGTGTAATCTTTTGAGTTTTGCATGTACAAAATCATGCTATCGTCAACAGAGATAATTTTATCTGTCTCTGATTTGGATGCCTTTATTTCTTTTGCTTTCCTAACAGCTCTGGCTATTACTTCCAGTTGTTGAATACTAACATAATTGCGAGAGCAGGCTTCCTTGCCTTGTTCCTTACCTTAGAAGAAGAGATTTCAGTTTTTCATCACTGAGTGTGACGTTAGTTGTGACCTTTATTTTGTTGAGGTAATTTCTTTCCACTCCTAGTTCGTTGACTGTTTTTCTTCGTGAAGGAATGTTGAATTTTTTATGCATCTATATAGATAATCATGTGATTTTTTTCTTTCATTCTGTTAGTGTGTTTTATTACATTGATTGATTTTTGTATGTTAAACTAGCCTTGCAACCAAGGGATAAGTCGCTTTTGACCGTTGCACATAGTCCATCTAATGTGCCGTTGAATTGTTTTGCTAGTATTTTGTTGGGGATTTTTGCATCTGCATTCATCTGGGAAAGCAACCTGTAGTGTTCTTTTCTTTTGGTGCCTTTGATATCAGGATAATGCTGGCCTCATAAAATGAGTGTGGGAGTGTTCCCTCTTCTTTAATTTTTTGGAAGTATTTGAAGAAGATTGGTATTAATTTTTTAAACGTTTGGTGGAATTCTCCAGTGAAGCTATCAGTTCCTGATTTTGTGTGTGTGGGGGGAGGTTTGTCATTACTGATTCAATTTCATTATTGGTATGTTGGGGTTTCTTTGTCTCCTTGATTCAGTTCTGGTAGATTGTGTGTTTCTAGGAATTTATTCATTTCTTCTAGGTTGTCCAATTTCTTGCCACAGTTGTTCATAATATTCTTGTATAATCCTGTTTGTTTTTTCCCAGTTGGTTGTAATATCCCCTCTTATATATGATTTTAGTTATTTTAGTCTTTTTCTCTTAGTTAATCTAGGTAAGTATTTTTGAAAAAAAATCTCTTTGTATAAATAAGTTCACTCACAACAGTGCTGTTTATAAGGGTAAAAATCCCTGACTGCTACTTACATTTTCATCACAAAAGCTACTAATATCTGTTGAAACTTTACTATGTGCTAGGCCCTCTTCATGCATTATGTCATTTAATTCTCACAACAGCCATGTGAGGTAGACACGAATCTTATCCCTAGTTTATATACGAGGCACAAACATGTGATAACTTGTCCAAAGTCAAACATCTAGTAGGTGGTGGAATCAGGATTTAAACTCTTGTCCTTGGGTTTATATAGATACAAATCTGTGTTATGCAACTATTATAAAAGGAAGTATGTTGCAATAAAAGATATACTGCACAGTTCCAAGCAAGAACTCAAGAAATCTGCAAGTCCCTAAAAACGTTGTATTGAAAAATGAATGTCCAGGATGGGTTTCTGGCAACCAGTGGGTCCAGTGGTTCCGAACCCTTTTTTCAGTTGTGGGCCCTGTGTTAGTCTGTTTGAGTTACCAAAACCAAATACCACAGGCTGGATGGCTTAAACAAAAGGCATTTAGTTTCTCATAGTTTGGGATACTAGAAGTCCAAGATCAAGGTGCCAGCAAGTTCAGTTCCTGGCGTAGGCACTCCTGCTATATTGCAGTTGGGAACCTTCTCTCTGTTTCCTCACATGACATTTCCTCTGTGTGTGTGTGGAGACAGAGAGAGAGAGAGCGAGAGACCTGTTAAGTCCTCCATTTATAAGGATGCCAGGTCCTTTGGGATTAGGGCCCCACTCTTACAACCTCTGTGTGTGTTGTGCTTGGTCGCTCAGTTGTGTCCAACTCTTGGTGACCCCATGAACTGTGGCACACCAGGGTCCTCTGTCCATGGGAATTCTCCAGGCAAGAACACTGGAGTGGGTTGCCATGCCCTCCTCCAGGGGAACTTCCCAACACAGGGATGGAACTCAGGTGTGCCACACTGCAGGTGGGTTCGTTACCGTCTAGCCACCAGGGAAGCCCAAGAATACTAGAGTGGGTAGCATATCCCTTCTCCAGGGGTACTTCCCGACACAGGAATTAAAACCTGTATTGCGGGCAGATTCTTTACCAGCTCTTTCAATCAACCCTGATTACCTCTCTAAAGGCTCCATCTCCAAATTCAGTCACATTGAGGGTTAGGGCTTTAAGATAGGAATTTGGGGCAACACAACTCTGCCCATAGTAGAACTCTTTTGAGAATCTATCGGAAGCTCTATACACCCTCCCAAGAAGACTGGATACATTGCCTCCCACAACTTTGCACACAATTTCAGGAAGTTCTTGCATCCCAGGTTGAGAGTCTCTGTTCTAGGGCACCTTCCTCTTTTCCCAGATGGGGAAACAAGAGGTTCAGAAAGGGGAAGGGCTTTTCAGCAGGTTAGGAGAGAGACAGGTCTCCTGATTCCTCATCAAGTGCTTGCCCTACCTTACTCTGCCTTGTGTTAGACCTGTTAGGTCAGCAATCCACAGTGACCTCAAAACACTAGAGATTCTGTGGCTGCAGTGAAGGGGAGTGCTTCACCTGGGGTGCTCAAGTGAGTGAACAAGGCTCTAGCTATAACTGACAGTAAATGGGACAGACTTCATTGTTTCAAATCAGTCAGGAGGTTGGGGAGAAGCTGCACCAAGTTCAACATACACCCACAAGAGTTCTGAGTGTGAGGCGATGGAGGTGCTTCTGTCCTACCAAACAGCAAAGTGGGGACTGAAGAGGTATAGTTGAACTGTCTGCTGGCCTTGACATGGCGCTGTCCCTCTACTCTCAGATTCCTCATTTGTACACCCCTCAGGAGTAGATCTGTTAGATTTCTACATGAGATTATTTAGCTCTAATATTCTGTTCATCTGTGATGCTGGGGCAGGAACCATGCAGGAAAAATCAGTTGAGGCTTCTGGGTCCTCGAATCCTGGGCAAAACAATTTTATTTTTTCAAAATGTCTTCTGATGGCGTCAAAGAGTTAGCAATAAAGCACATATAGCTTAAAGAGATGAAAAATCCCTAATAAGCACACGAAGATCCTTTACATACTCAGTCATTTAAGGTAAAGTCCCAAGAGAAATGTTTCCTCAATTTCTGTTTCAGGTCCATCCTTAAAAAGGGAGGCTAATTAATAATAGCTGGAATTCTGAACAACCATCTTGGAACAGTATTTATAATGGGAAAAGTTATGTTATCTTTAGGCAGAAGGGTGGCCCCAGAAAATGACTCTTGTTTCAATTCATCAATCAATGAGATGACATTCTTCCTATTGACCCTATCAATGCCACAAACCAGTGTGGAGCCTTCACTTGGGCCACAAGACTAGAGACAAAAGCAGGGGCACTCACTGCGGGGTGGCAGCTAACATTTAAGGAAAATTCTTTCAGCTTTGCTCCCTACAAAGAACTAAGGAAGGGCTTGAAGGGTTGTGCACACCCACCTACTGCTTCTGTGCCAGTGGAAGGTGGGAGCTCACCCAGTCTAGCACATCAAAGGTCTCAGTTTCTGTCTGAGGAGAAAGAGGAAGAAAAGAGCTGCTACTGCGGGGAGCAGGGGTGAAGGCTGGTGTTAAGATAGAAGTGCCAAACGGGCAAGGGAGATGCCGCCCATCCAACCACCAGCACCAGCACCATCACCACCATATTGGCTCAAATAAGCTCTTCAGTCTCAGGGCTTCATAGACTAATCACAAAGAACAGGAGGAACTCCAAAGGAATGGCATCTGGCCCTTCCCACAAACAGCCTTAAACCATACTGCCCTCGGCTGGTCAAATCGGTGTAT
This sequence comes from Muntiacus reevesi, assembly GCF_963930625.1. Lineage (NCBI taxonomy): Eukaryota > Metazoa > Chordata > Mammalia > Artiodactyla > Cervidae > Muntiacus > Muntiacus reevesi. Next base: position 63,890,878 of record NC_089271.1, read on the forward strand.
TACAATGCAGACACAGCGCTCTGGGTTTTTTGCCTTCATTTCTTTTTCTCAGGTTCTTGGTGCTCCACCTCTGAGAGGAAGTGGATGGAGAGGGGAGAAGTCTCTGAGAAATTGTATCCAAGTACATCACTTCTGTGAGCTTCAACACAAGTTCACAATTAAACTCTGAATGATAATGTACTACCCACATAGGGACTATTTATTAAAAAGTGAGATTGATATTATAATTATGTAAGCATCACTTTGTTATTGAAAAGGTATGAGTTCTCAAAAATATAGCTATTAATGTAGATGAAATAAGATTACTAATCTCAATTAGATATGTTATAAACAAAGAAAGTAACTTTGGTTCTACTTCTGGTTAGAACATAATTACAATATGCTTACACTGGGATGTTATTTCCATAGGCATTATGTTTTTCTCCAATTATACTGAGATGTAACATAGATAGAGAAAAAGTCTCAATGTATACGTGGAGCTTAATAATTGATTATGAAGTGTATACCCCCAAGTCACAGAAGGGGATAGTGTCGGCTACCCACAACACTCCTACAGTTTACCTGTCTTATCTTAGCCCCATTAGTTCGTCAAGGAGAATAGGCACACACTTACTTATGTGCCACCCTTTATTTCCTTTTCCTCAAAGATTTTATAATATATACATTTATTTATTTATTTATAAAATGTTGTGAGTTAGTGTTGACAGCTACTTACAGTCATATGAATGGAATTGTTAAATATATCTGTGTGCTTCTTGGTTTTTCAATCAATGTTAAATTTGTGAGATTCATGCCCATTCTGTGTGGTAGTACTTTGTATATTTTTGCTGATGAAATTGTATTTATTCACATGTAGAGGATCTCCCAGAACTTTTGGATTTGAAGCCAGCAGGGCTTAATTGTGGGAGAGCCAGAGGGCTGTGGGAAATAGACTGCACTCTTAAAGGGGCAAAGGACATCTCACATGCTCCAGGACCTAGGGCTGAAGCAATAATTTGAAGGGAGCCTGGGTCAGAGGCAGCTGCTGATCTTGGAGAGCCTCCCAGAGAGGCAAGAGGCAGCTGGACTCACCCTGGGGGCATCGACCCTGGAAGCAGCCATTCTGTGGAGCTCCTTCCACCACGTGGACACTGGCACTAGCCACTGCCGTTTGGAATCCTCCCTCTACTTACTAGCACCAGTGCCCAGACCTACCCATCAGCCTGTAGGCAATAATACTGGGGCAGGACAAGCTACTAGCCAGGCAGAGGTGCAGTCCCACCCACAAGCAAGCCTGCTGTCTTAAGAGTCCCTGGAGCTGGACCTGTCAATCAGAGGCCCTGACATACCACACTGGCCCTATACACCAGGAAGAAGGCATTAAGCCAGGACTCCAGGGTCCTGCAGTCAGAGACCCTGGGACCTAGTTCCTGCCCACAGCAGGTCATCACTAGCCCCAGGACCAGTTATACCCATCAGTGGGTAGGCCCCAGCCCTAGGATGCCCTGGACCCAGCCCCAGCCTCCAATGGCCCAAAACACCAACTCCTGGACCCCTCCAGAGCCCTGAAGCCAGAGAACCCAAGAACCAGCTCCACACACCAGCAGGCAGACAACAGCAAGCGGAGTAACTCCAGCCCTGCAGCCTGCATTACAGGAAATAGGTCACCCACCAGCAGGCCCACCCCAGCCCCGAGAGCCACTGAGTCCCAGCACAGTGTACCAGCAAGTCGACACCAGGTCTGGGACACTTTGGAGCTCTCAGCCAGCAGCTCTGCAATCTGTCCCCACACTGCAGTGTGTGGAAGCCCCCTTTGGGACATCTAGGATCCCACAGGCAGCCATGTGGGGAACTGGCCCCACCCAACAGTGAACTGAGACCAGCCCTGCAGCTAGAGACCCAGGAACAGAAACAGAGCTCCACCCACCAGTGAGCTGGCACTAGCCCCAGGACACCCTGGGCCCCAAACCCAGTCAACGGCAGGACAAACCAGCCTCAAGACACCCTGGCATGTCAGCCAGCTGCCCCCAGAAACAGCCACACTCACCAGCAGGACAAGGCGAACTTTGGGACACCTAGGACCCCCTAGCCAGCCATGTAGGAGCGAGCCATAGCTATGTCAGCAGAAGGCTATGCTTATTCATTTGATGTTGATTCATAGTGGGGAGACAAGTATGTTTTAGGCTTGCAGGTTTATATGCAATAGAATTTATTGTTGTTTGGTAGCTCAGTCTTGTCCCTCTCTGCCACCCATTGACTGCAGCATGCCAGGCTTCCCTGTCCTTCACCCTTTCCCAGAGGGTGCTCAAACTCATGTCCATTGAGTCAGTGATGCCATCGAAACACATGATCCTCTGTCGTCCCCTTCTCCCCCTGCCTACAATCTTTCCCAGCATCAGGGTCTTTTCCATGGGGTCACAAATAGTTGGACACGACTTAGTGGCTGAACAACAACAACGACTACCTGTAAGAGAGATATTTCCAAAAGTAGAATTTGGGGGCAAAGAGGACATCATGGGCTACTTTATTCCAATCCGTTTGAAAACCTAGGAAAACATGACCAATTTTTAGAAAAAAAATAGTAACTACCCAACACTGACTCCAGAAAGTATAGCCAACCTTAATTGCTTCAGGTCACCAAAAATAAATATACCAGTAATCAAAGCAACTTTCGCAAAAACCCTCCAGGCTTCCTCCGCTGACTTCTGACAAACATCCTAGGCATAAATATTTTCAACTTCACACAAAGTCTTAGGAAAAATAGAAAAGGTGCGATTCTCCCAAACTCATTTTCCTGAGGATGAAATAACCTTGATATTAAATTCTGTCAAGGACCGTTTGAGAAAGGAAACTCTCAGGTCAATCACACGCTCAGGGCATAAAAGGAAGAACCAGAAATTGAATACTAGCAAACTGAATCCTACAGGATATGAAAAAGGGGAATACATAGTATGCAATGAGTAGGTTCATCCCAGGGCTTCCCTGGTGGCTCAAACGGTAAAGAATCCACTTGCAATTCTCTTTACGGTTAAGTAATATTCCATTGTATATATGTACAACATAATCCTTATCCATTCCTCCGTCTATAGATATTTAGGTAGCTACCGTGTCTTGTCTGTTGCAAAGAGTGCTGCAGTCAACATTGGAGTGCATGCATTTTTTGAATTATGGTTTGCTCTGGATATATGCCCAGGAGTGGGATTGCTGGATCTTATGGTAGTTCTACTTTCAGTTTTTAAGGAAACTTCATATTCTTCTCCATAGTGGTTGTACCAATTTACATTCCCACCAACAGTGAAGGAGGAATCTCTTTTCTCCAAACTTTCTCCAGCATTTGCCGTTTGTAGATTTATGATGATGCCCATTCTGATAGGTGTGAGGTGATACCTCATTGTAGTTTTGATTTGCATTTCTCTAATAATTAAAGATGTTGAGCATCTTTTCACGTGGCTTTTGGCCATCTGTATGTCTTCTTGGAGAAACAGAACTTCTGTCGCTTTTTATAAAATATATTGGGCATAATAAATAAATATATACATATATATATGATGAGCTTCATGAAATGCTTGTATAATGGAAAGTAATGCCTTGTCTGTCACGTCATTTTCAAATATATTTTCCCATTCTGAGGGTTGTCTTTTCATCTTGTTTATAGTCTCCCCCACTCCCGCAACCCCCACCGCCTTTGCTGTACAAAAGCTTTTAAGTTTAATTAGGCCCCACTTTTTTACTTTTGTTTTCATTTTCATTACTCTAGGAGGTGGATGGAAAATCATGTTGCTGTGATTTATGTCAAAGTGTGTTCTGCATGTGTTTTCCTCTAAGAGTTTCACAGTGTCTTGTGTTAGATTTAGGTTTTAATCCATTTTTAATTTATTTTTGTGTATGATGTTAGAGAATGTTCTAATTTCATTCTTTTCTGTGCAGCTGTTTTCCCAGCACCACTTACTGCAGAAACTGTCTTTTCTCATTGGTATATTCTTGCCTCCTTTGTCAGAGATTAATTGACCATAGGCGCATGGGTTTATTTCTGGGCATTCTATCCTGTTCCTTTGATCAGTATTTCTGTTTTTGTGCCGGTAGCATACTGTTTTAATGACTGTACGTTTGTAGTATTGTCTGAAGTCCAGGAGCCTGATTCCTCCCGCTCCATTTTTCTCTCTCAGGATTGCTCTGGCTATTCACGGTCTTTTGTGTCTGTAAAGAATCTTTGGGAATTTTTGTTCTAGTTCTGTGGAAAATACCATTGGTTATTTGATAAGGATTCAGTAGCATCAGTAAGTTGCATTGGGTTGTATAGTCATTCTGCCAATATTGATTCTTCCAATCCAAGTGATGTCAGAGAGGCAGCAGTGAGCTGTGGCTTTAAGTTTGCCCCTTTGAAAAATGCATTTCTCAAGGAGACAAAATCTGTAAAAAAACAAAAACAAGAAAAACCAGGTACAGAGTTAATTGTTAGAGACACAGCACAACAAGTAGGAGAGCACATAGAGAAACAGTTTGTTTAGTTAAGACAGAGAAGGCAATGATACACACTTGGAGAGAAAAGGTGTGGGCATCTGTCCTACTGAGGAGGAGTGCAGTAAGAGGCAGTTAAGTCATTTTTATAGGACAGTCCTTTTGGGTTTTTGTTTACGTTTGGCCAGTTATCTTGTTTCTTTTCTCACACCTGACCTTTCCTAAGACCCTCCCCAACATGTATGAGCAACTCTATTCCCAGATGCATGCCAGCCCGGAGACCTATGGGGGAGACGTTGCATCACTTATTATGGGGTGGGGCCCCTTTATTTTTGACCCCCAAGGAGCCTTTCTTCCCATGTGCAGTGTCTCTCCTGCCCTGAGAATGGGACATATGTGACCTCTTGATGTTTTACTCAAACAGAGAGTAGCCCCTCTGTCTCTGCCAGAGCTGTTATCTTAAAATGTCCTCAGGAGACAAAGTCTGACTATTTACCCAGTTACTCTTACTTGTTCTATTTCAAAGTGCAAGCCAGAGGCTGACTGTAAATACCTGGACTCAAGCCCACTTGCCTCCTTCCTTAGGAAGTGTAAAGCAGAGGCTAGTTGTAAATGCTTGGCCTGGCAAGAATATGATACTTCTTTCTATCTCTTTACATCATCGTCAACATCTCTCAATAGGATGTTAAGGATCTTTATCCCTTCCCTACCTCTGCCTTTCCCTTTTGGTAATCATAAGTTTTCAAAGTCTGTTTCCATTTTGTTAATAAGTTCATTTGTACAATTTTTTAGGTTCCACATGTAAGGGACATTTGTCTTTCTCTTTCTGACTTTCTTCACTCAGTATGGCAATCACTACATCCATCCATGTTGCCCCAAGTGGCATTATTTCATTCTTTTTATGGTTAAGTACTATTCTGCTGTATATGTGTACCACATATTCTTTATATCCATTCCTCTGTCGATGGATATTTAGGTAGCTACCGTGTCTTGGCAGTTGTAAATAGTGCTGCAACCAACATTGGGGTGCATGCATCTTATAGATTTGTGAGTACAGCTGTTTGGTCTCCTTAGGTTTATTCCTTGGCATTTTATTCTTTTTGATGTGATAGTAAAGGGGATTGTTTATTTAATTTCTCTTTCTGAAATTTCATTGTTAGCATGTCAAAATGCAAGGGATTGGTGTGCATGCATTTTGTATCCTGCAGTTTTACTGAATTCATCGATGAGCTCTAATAGTTTTCTGGCAGCATCTTTAAGATTTTCTATGCACAGTATCATGCAACCTGCAAGCAGTGACAGCTTTATTTCCTTTTCAACTTGGATTCTTTTATTTCTTTTTCTCTGATTGCTGTGGTTAGAACTTCCATAACTATATTGAATAAAAGTGGTGAGAGTGGCCATCCTTCTCTTCTTCCTGATCTTAGAAGAAATGCTTTCTTCTTTTTACTATTGAGTCTGATGTTATCGGTAGGTTTGTGAAATGTGGCCTTTTTTATGTTCAGATAGGGCCCCTCTATGCCCACTTTCTGGACAGTTATTATCACAAATGGATGTTGGACTTTTTCTAAAGCCTTCTCTGCATCTATTGAGATCTATGGATTTGTGGATATTGATAAATTCTTGCATCACTTGGATGAATCCCACTTGATCATGTTGTGTGGTCCTTTTAATGTCTTGTTGGAATTGGTTTGCTACTGTTTGGTTGAGAATTTTGTGCCTATGTTCATCACTGATATTGCCCTGTAACTTTCTTTTTTGGTGGTACATTTGTCTGCGTGTGGTACCAGGGTGATGGTGGCCTCATAGGATGAGTTTGAGGAGTGTTCTATCCTCTGCAAGTTTTTGGAATGGTTTCAGAAGGATAGGAATTGACTGTTCACTAAATGCCTGACGGAATTTGCCTGTGAAGTCATCTGGTCCTGGCCTTCTGTTTTCTGGAAAATTTTAAATCAGAGTTTCAATTTCAGTACATATGATGTGTTTCTTTGTATTTTCTATTTCTCTCTGGTTCATAGTTGGAAAATTGTACCACTGTATATGCAGGTCAGGAAGCAACAGCTAGAACTGGACATGGAATAACAGACTGGTTCTAAATAGAAAAAGGAGTACGTCAAGGCTGTATATTGTCACCCTGCTTATTTAACTTATATGCAAAGTACATCATGAGAAACACTGGGCTGGAAGAAGCACAAGCTGGAATCAAGATTGCCAGGAGAAATATCAATAACCTCAGATATGCAGATGACACTACCCTTATGACGGAAAGTGAAGAGGAACTAAAAAGCCTCTTGATGAAAGTGAAAGTGGAGAGTGAAAAAGTTGGCTTAAAGCTCAACATTCAGAAAACTAAGATCATGGCACCTGGTCCCATCACTTCTTGGGAAATAGATGGGTAAACAGTGGAAACAGTGACAGAGTATTTTTTGGGGCTCCAAAATCACTGCAGATGGTGATTGCAGCCATGAAATTAAAAGACGCTTACTCCTTGGAAGGAAAGTTATGACCAACCTCGATAGCATATTGAAAAGCAGAGACATTACTTTGCCAAGAAAGGTCCATCTAGTCAAGGCTATGGCTTTTCCAGTGTCATGTATGGATGTGAGAGTTGGACTGTGAAGAAAGCTGAGCACCGAAGAATTGATGCTTTTGAACTGTGGTGTTGGAGAAGACTCTTGAGAGTCCCTTGGACTGCAAGGAGATCCAACCAGGCCATCCTAAAGGAGATCAGTCCTGGGTGTTCATGGAAGGACTGATGCTGAAGCTGAAACTCCAGTACTTTGGTCAACTCATGAGAAGAGTTGACTCACTGGAAAAGACCCTGATGCTGGGAGGGATTAGGGGCAGGAGGAGAAGCGGAGGACAGAAAATGAGATGGCATCACCGACTCGATGTACATGAGTTTGAGTAAACTTGGGAGTTGGTGATGGACAGGGAGGCCTGGCATGCTGCGATTCATGGGGTCACAAAGAGTCAGACACGACTGAGTGACTGAACTGAACTGAATAATTGGTCGATTACTTCTGAGTTGTCCATTTCATTGGCAAATACTTGCTTCCTGTATTCTCTTACAATCCTGTGTATTTCTGTGATGTCAGTTGCAACTTACTGCTCTGTGTCTAATTTTATTGAATTTAACCCTCTCCCTTTTATTCTTGATGGGTCTTGCAAAAGGTCTATCAATTTTGCCTATCCTCTCAAAGAACCAGTTTTTAGTTTTATTCACTTCAGTTCAGTCACTCAGTTGTGTCTGACTATTTGCAACCCCATGGACTGCAGCACGCCAGGCTTCCCTGTCCATCACCAACTCCTGGAGCTTACTCAAGCTCCTGTCCATTGCGTCAGTGATGTTCACGAATCATCTCATCCTCTGTCGTCCCCTTCTCTCACCTTCAATCTTTCCCAGCATCATGGTCTTTTCCAATGAGCCAATTCTTCACATCAGGTGCCCAAAATAGTTTCACTGATATCAACTATTGATTTCTTAACGTCTATTGCATATATCTCTGCTCTCATCTTTGATTTCTTCCTTTCTGCTAACTTTCCATTTTATTTGTTCCTTTTTCTCTCATTTCTTTAGGTGTAAGATTAGGTTGTTTATTTGAGATTTTTCTTGTTTCCTGAGGTAAGACTGTATTGCTACAAAATTCACTCTTAGAACTGCTTTTGCTGCCTTCCATAGGGTTTGTGTTTTCCCTTTCATTTCCCTATAGGTATATTATGATTTACTCTTTCATTTCTTCACTGACTTCACCTCCACATGTTTGCTTTTTTCTACAGTTTTGTTTTGTTTTTGCTGCAGATGATTTCTACTTTTTATCATTGTTCAATAATATGGGTTTGTTGTTGATGTTCAGCCGCACAGTCGTGTCTGACTCTTGGCGACCCCATGGGCTGCAGCTTGCCAGGCCTCCGTGTCCCTCACCATCTCCCGAAGTTTGCCTAAGTTCATGTCCATTGCATCGGTGATGCCATCCAGTCATCCCATCCTCTGATGCCCTCTTCTCCTTCTGCCCTCAGTCCTTCCCACCATCAGGGACTTTTCCAAAGAGTCAGCTGTACATATCAAATGACCAAAATAATGGAGTTTCAGCTCAGCATCATTCCTTCCCAATGAGGATTGTTGATTCTGCTTAAGATTGACTGGTTTGAATTCCTTGCTGTCCAAGGGACTCGCAGGAGTCTTCTCCAGCACCACACTTTGAAGGCATCGATTCTTTGGTGCTCCGCCTTCTTTACACTCCAACACTCACAACCGTATGTGCCCACTGGGAAGACCATAGCCTTGACTATATGGATCTTTGTCAGCAGAGTAATGTGTCTGATTGTCAACACACTGTCTGGGTTTGTCATAGCTTTCCTGCCAAGAAGCAAACATCCTCTGATTTCATGGCTGCAGTCACCATCCGCAGTGATTTTAGAGCCCAAGAGGAGGAAAGCTGTCACCATTTCCACTGTCCCCTCCTCTATTTGCCAGGAAGGAAAGGGATGGAATGCATGATCTTATTTTTTCCCCCCAATATTTAGTTTTAAGCTGGCTTTTTCCACTCTCCTCCTTCACCCTCATCAAGAGGCTCTTTAGTTCCTCTGCCCTTTCTGCCATTAGATTGGCATCATCTGCATACCTGCGGTTGTTGAGGTTTCTCCTGCCTGTCTTGATTCCAGCTTGTAAATCATCCAGCCCGGCATTTCTCATGATATGCTCAACATATAGATTAAACAAACAGGGTGACAGCAGACAGCCCTGTCATACTCCTTTCTCAATCCTGAACCAATCAGTTGTTCCATACAGTGTGTGTTTCTTCTTGACCCACATACAGGTTTCTCAGGAGACAGGTAAGATGGTCTGGTATTCCCATCTCTCTAAGAGCTTTCCACAGCTTATCATGATCCACACAGACAAAGACTTTGGTCTAGTTGACGAAACAGAGGTAGATGTTTTCCTGGAATTCCTTTGGTTTCTCTATGATCCAGCGAATGTTGTCAATTTGATCTCTGGTTTTATCTTCCTTTTCTAAACCCAACTTGGACATCTGGATGGTCTTGGTTCGCATAATGCTGAAGCCTAGCATGCAAGATTTTAAGCGTTTCATTACTAGCATGACAGGTGAGTGCAATTGTCTGATGGTTAGCACATTCCTGGTGCTACTCTTTTTGGGAATTGGGATGTGGATTGCCTTTTTCCAGTCCTGTGGCCACTGCTAGGCCTTCCACGTTTGCTGGCATAGTGAATGCAACACTTTGATGGCATCATCCTTTAGGGTTTTGAGAAGTTCTACTGGAATTCTGTCACATCCACTAGCTTTATTAAGAGCAGTGCTTCCTAAGGCCCGCTTGACTTCACTCTCCAGAATAGGTTGCTCTGGGTGGTGACCACACCATCACAGTAATCCAGTACATTAAGATCTTTTTTGTACAGTTCTTCTGCATATTCTTTCCATATCTTCTTGATCTCTTCAGCATTCACTAGTTCTCTTCTGTTTCTGTCCTTTATTGTGCCCATCTTTGGGAAAAAATGTTCCCTTGATATCTCCAATTTTCTTGAGGAGATCTTTAGTAATTTCCTCTTCTGTTTTTCTTCTAGTTTTATACACTGTCCATTGAAGAAGTCCTTCTTGACTCTCTGAGCTGTTCTTTGGAAATCTGTGTTTACTTTTATATACCTTTCCCTTTCTCTCTTGATCTTTGTTTCTCTTCTTTCTTTAGCTATTTGTAAGGCCTCCTACCACTTTGCCTTCTTGCTTTTCTTTTTCATTTGGATGGTTTTGTTCACAGCCTCCTGTACAGTATTATAGACCTCAGTCCATCATTCTTCAAACACACTGTTGGCAAGTTCTAATCCCCTGAATCCATTTGTCACCTCTGCTGCATTAACATAGTGGATTTGCCTTAGATCGTACCTGACTGGTCTAGAAGTTTTTACCACATTTTTAGGTTAGCCTGAATTTTGCTATGTGAATCTGATGATCCGAGCCACAGTTAACTCCAGGTCTTGTTTTTTCTGACTATATACAGATTCTCCATCTTCAGCTACAAAGACTGTAATCAATTTGATTTTGGTATTGACCATTTGGTGATGCCCATGCAAAAAACTGTCTCTTGTGCTGTTGAAAAGCAATATTAGTATCACAATAATATGGAACTATTGAGATACAATTTACTCACAAGGTCTCTGAGCCGCTGTAAGCACATCCTCTTATGGTTCCATCACCACAATCAAAATAAAAACCATTTCCTCACCTGCAAAATTGCTTCTGGTTTCTTGTCAGTTAACCCCTTATGTCAATCCCCAGAGGCAGGCAACACCCCATCTGTCTTCTCTATATATAGTTTGACCCCCTCAAGAATGTCGAGTAAATGGAATAGGCAGTAGGTCGACCTACCCACGAGGATTCTGTGAGGGAAAAGGATATACAGGGATGTGCAATGTACATGTCACCTGAGTATAGTGAAATGGGTTGATTGTTACCTACCTATTCGTCAGACTGAAGGCTTAACCTGTCTATAATGTGTATATGTGTTGTCTGTTTAACTCATATTTAATTCAATGCAATTTCTCTTCTATGTTTGGAAGGGTTGTTTTATGAATTAGAAATGGTAAATCTTTTGAAAGAAAGTGAATCTTCTTTGTAAAAGTCCTCCATCTGCATCTGAGCAGTACTTACCAGGATGTCAACATTGATTGCACAAGCACAGGTACAACAAGCACACTGTAGTCACTCAAACGCTGCTCCCTGGGTCACACAGGGACAGTCCACCTGGCAACCCTGGCAGGCCCAGAGTTCCTGGCCGGACTTGCCCATTGGAGGTGAGAGTGTCCCCACATTAAGTCAGCTGAGTAGCATCCTTTATTGCATCTGCAAGCTTAACCAACTGCTATCATGCAAAGGAACATATAAGCCAACTGCAGGGATTAGGACTTGGACATTTTGGGGCATGATTACTGTGCCCACTGCAGCTAGCGCTCTCTTCAGGGCTCACCTACTGTAAATTCTTTGTTTGTGCCAGTGTCCGTCAATAGTCCAGAGAAAGCGGTAGACCTGGGGCTGGTGCTGGTGGGCTGGGGGTGTGATAGGGAGCGAGCGTCTTCCCTGGAGTTGGACAGGCAGCAGAACCAGGCAGGATGGGGCCTAGGGCTCTCCAAGGCTGAAGGGGAAAGGCAACAGGGATGCCCTGAATGAGGCCGGGCTTCTGCATTCCTCCTACCCCCTGGGGCCCAGATGGATTTCTCTAACCTATGCTTCAGGCCCTGCCACAGATTTCCCACTGGAAGTGGAAGACTTGGGCCTGAGCCAAGGCCTGTGATGTCTATGTTTCCAGCAACATTATAGTGAGGTAGTTGGTCTGAACTGTGTGCTCAGAGGAGGGAAGGGAGCCTGGTAAAAAGTGAACGAGGGGTTGTCTTCACGCCCTTGCACCTCCACTTCCCTGAGCTTCTCCACTTCCTCACCCTGGTGACCACACTCCCGGGCCCCTCTCTGCCCAAGGGTGATGCTGATCCTGGTGCTGGACTTCTCCCCAGGCACAACTTACCTACATGTCTCAGTTGGCAGAGACCTCAGCTGGAAGTTCTCTGCCAAAATTACTCACTGGAACAGAGACCTACTAACCACACTTGCCATAGAGCATGATGGGCCCATTTCCACTCAAGGGTATAGAGAGGCTCACGCTGGAGGCGAGGGTGGTCAGCTGGCTAGGGCACGGAGGATGTGAAAACACAAAGGACTCCACCATCTATCTCTAGCTGCAGGGTGCAGTCTGACCCAGGTTGGCACCAAACAGATGTGTCTCCTGACATCCAATCCAGAGACTAGCCTGTCTCCTGTGTTCCCTGAACTTCCCTCCTGCTCCCTAGCTCACTGCTTCCAGTCTTCATGCCCAAGCCCCTTACTGAATCCAAAGAAGGAAAAGGGAAACTATTGGTGCCTGAGTCTCAGGGGTGAGATCTAAAGAGGAGAGGAGGACTGAGTGCAGGTTCCAGCATGCAAGGTGGGACTGGGGCAGGAGTGGATATGGTACGGGCAGTAGGGACTCCAATGAGAGGGCAGAGCCTGGGAAGGGGGAGATGAGGGCACCTGTGCCTGTTTCCACCTGCTGAACTACACGTGCATGCAAGGTCACCAATGGCAAGTCATGGGAGGGATCGAGGGTGCTCCAACAGGAAAAGAGAGTGGTCAGGGTAAGTAGGACAATGAGTCCAGTGCGGCAAGGAGGATGGGTTGGAGCTCTGTAAGAGGATCATCAGTTCCTTCCACCAGGGAGGCAGTGTCAGCAATGGATGGGAACGGGCAAATCCCAGAAGAGGGTGTTTAGAGAACTAGAAGAGGGCCTTTAGGGGTATGGGAAGATGTGCCAATGTGGCCAGACAAGGCCCTCAGTGAACCCAAACCAGGGGCATTCCACTGCCGAGCTCGCCTGGATGGTAGCAGAGGCTGACCCAGAGTCCTCAACACAGGATGCCAGAGGTACTTTTCCGCAGCAGGATCTGATATGGAGTGGCTCCCCACCAGGCCTTGCCCCACTCACCCAAAACCTACCCCCAAGAGAGAGGACAGAACACAACATGAGAAGTCCTTTAATCAAAAACTGCTGTGAGACTGGGGCAGAGGGGGGGCAAATCAAGGGGCAGAGGATGCCCTGGTGGAGGCAGGACAAGAGGCAACACGCTTGGCCACAGCTCGCCGGTCCTGGAGGTAACAGCTGCTCCTCTTGCAGAAAGAAGTTAGGCTCAACCTGTGAAACAGCAGACTCAGGGAACAGGCTCAAGGCCGAGCCAGCCCACAACCCTGCTCAACAATCAGGAATGTGGGAGGGGTATGTTGTGTGTAACACTCACTTCAAAGGATCTGGAACATGTCAGCCAGGTGCTGCATGGCGGTTGCAACAGGGAGAGGCATAAGAAGGTACTCCAGACGGAGGGATATAGAAGCCTGTCCCCTTGTCCCTGTTTGGAACCACCTAGCCCCAAACCTGAAACCACCCCACTAGCCCCAAAGCAAAGAGCTCTGGGCCTGATCATTCCCCACCACCTGAGTTAAATGTGAAGCTATTTCCTAAACGAACCAAAATGTGCCAGCAGCTCTCAAGTTAAAAAATTGTCTCATAAACAAGCAATCTAACAAGAACCCTAGATGCCACACCAAGCAGCAGTAAAAGGGAAAAATCAACATGGTATCTCTACAAGTTCTATCAGAAGGAGCTCTCTAGGACTCATCTGTCGGGCAGAGTGTCCACACAGTCCACACAGTACTTTGCTACTTGTCCACACACCCAGCTAAACATGCACCCCATGCTGCAGGGACAGGCTTGATAAGTTCTCCTCCCCACAGGAATGCTGATCCCTACGAGGTCCCCTGCACCTGCAGCCCACCCCACCCCAAGTGCACATCCAGCTTCTGCACTAAGAACCCGCTGCTCTCTGTCCCTGGTTCCTGATACTGTATTGCTCTTTAAGGTCATCCATTTCTCTCTGTAGCACCAGACACTAGGCCAGTAGACATGGGAGGAAGAGAAAATGTTATATACACTGCCCTCCCATTGCTTCCCTTTTCTCCTCTCCCCAGGGCCATCCATCCCAAAGCCAGATGTTTAGAGTGGCAAGGGAAAGACTTTTCTCAGTGGACAGGAGGTGGGCTCCTTCTGAGGGGTGTGGAATGGGGACGAGGCGGGGAGGCCCACACATTTCAGTTGCACTTGGATCCAGATTCCACCATGAGGATTGGGTGTGCATTTCAGGAGCCAGAGGAAGCAGCATCCGAGGACAGTCCAGCATTTCCGGTGGCTGCTGCTTCCTTTCCAGTCTTGGGCCATGGTCAGTTGGTTCCTGGACACCTGAGAGGGAAAGAGTACATAATCCAGCTTCCCAGGCTCCTAGTGAGGTGGAAAGGGTCAACCAGACTCTAACGTGAGGTGAGGCAGCACCTCGATCTGCTGGCAACAAGCCTCCCCTGCTCTGCCTGGCAGGCTACACCGTCTCTATGGGCCTGCCTCCCCTGTTTCCCAAGGGCTGCATTTTCACCACTGCGGTCCCCAAAGACTGTGGTTCTGGGTTCGAGCCTCTCAGAGCTGCAGCCACAGCAAGCACCTGGGAGAGCAATGTGGGTGAAGAGCACTTGACAGGAAAGGCTATTAGCCTGCAGGTCTACGCCCAGAGCAGCTGTTGGGGCACTGCCACCGATGACCTCTGCCAAACAAATCCCACACAGAAGGTGATGGGGCCAGGGGCAGGCCTGTTGATACCCTGTTTCCCATGGGAGAAGCTGCCGAGGAGCAAGGCTGAGCCCCTGAGAGAGAGAGAGAGAGAGAGAGAGAGAGAGAGAAGTTTCTGCCCTCACCCCTGTTCCCTCCCCCCATATCAAAACCCAAGACACTCATCTGAGGGTTCAGGTCCTCTGGGCACGACTTCTCCCGGGTTCAGGGTCAAGGGCTCTGAGTTTCCTGGATTTTGGGGGTCTCTGATGTTGAGGTCATCACTGCTGGGTTCTCCATGATGTGCCCACAGAGAAGATGGCCATGCCCAGTGAGTGGGAAGCTAAAACAAAGATTTTTCACCAATCTGGTCTAACGATGTGTGTGTGTGTGTGTGTGTGTGTGTGTGTGTGTGTGTGTGTGTGTGTGTCTGTATCTATGTATGTGTGTACCAGTGCATTTATATGTCTGTGTCTGTGTGTGTGTGAGTGGGAAGCTAAAACAAAGATTTTTCACCAATCTGGTCTAACGATGTGTGTGTGTGTGTGTGTGTGTGTGTGTGTGTGTGTGTGTGTGTGTGTGTGTGTGTGTGTGTGTATCTATGTATGTGTGTACCAGTGCATTTATATGTCTGTGTCTGTGTGTGTGTGAGCAGGCGTGAGTTGGGACTGGGCTGAGGCAGGGGAATGGGAAGAGAATTGAAAGGCTGACCCCTTGAGCACTTTCTCCATCAGTCTGCCCCAGGCCAGCAGGCAGAGCTGAGTGGGGGACAACAGGGCAGCACTGAGAAAGCCCGGGCCCCTTGAAAGAAGGTTTGGGGAACAGTTAGGAAGTAAGATTCAGGAAAGTCATTCATCTAAACACTGACGCTGTGTGAAGCTTTTAAGGGGTCCCCTTAACACAGTTAAGCTCCCAGCCCTCCCTTCCTCTCTAGTCCCAGCCTCGCGGAGACTGGAAACAGTCCAAGGGTGGAGAACCGAGCCCAGCACACCCAAAGTGCTACTTTAACGTTTGTCCCTAGTAAAAGGACCCCAATCTGACATCCTAATGACCCAGTGACCGAGGGCCACCCAATGACGACCCCTGAGGGATGGACAGAGGGAGCACGGGTGAAGACGTGTGTCCTGGGGAGGGTGGGAGGCAGAAGAGTGGGGAGAGAGGAGGGGCCTGGCCTACTCGCTTGGCCCTTTGTGACTGGGTCTCTATTTGGGTCGTTGTCTTCTCCCACCACCGCCATCGGTGACATGGCCTCCCGGGCCCTCCTGGCCACAGATTTCACCCCAGCATCCATGTGCTTGGACTCTTTGCTTCCCAAAGGGGCCAAGGGATACCTCTTGGATCTTCCAAGCAGCGGAATGCCAGAGACTGGGGCAAGGGAGCCGGTTCCAGGGGAGTGGACGAGGATCACTGCTCCCAGGAAGGGAAGATTCTCCCCAGGGCAGGCTTGGAGATGCCCCCGAGGGATTTCTTTTCCTGCTCTCTCTTCTTCCTAGGAGTGATGCATAGCAGGCTGCAGTAGCTGCCATACTGGTACTCCCTGGTAGCTCTGCAGGCAGCCACCCTTCCCCCAGAGCTTGCTCTGCATTTCTTACGTGGGAAGATGTTCAGCTCTGCATCGCCCTGCCTGTCCTGCCTTTCCACAACCGAAGTGAATCCTCGCAGAATGGAGGACAGGAACGGGCCTGGCAGGTTAAGAAGGAGCTTCTCCCTGCCTTAGACAGTCGAGTGTCCGGGCATGTCCCTGGGACCCTTGAGGCTGTTGAACTTGGCTTGGCCTCCTTCTTTGGGATAAATGCTCACCCTCATCAGCTCTATCTCACTGAACTAATCAGAGGACTCGGAGCCAGACAGCAGCCCAAACGAGCCTTCCAAGGGGGGTGACTGGTGATCCGCAGCCACATTCAATCTACTTTTAGTGCCTCTCTTAGGGTTCCCCCGGGCCAGGCCCGCCACGGCCCCACCGATCTGAAGAGGGCGGGCCGCAGCCAGCACCACTGCCCCACAACACTGGGGACTGTGTCTCGATGGCTGGGACCTGCCTCGAGGTTGGCCCACAAGGAAGACACATCGGTGATCGCATAGCTCTACAAGTACAGGTGTCTGCGGACGCCCAGTATGTCCAGGTCACTCACTTGCCACAGGATGGCCACCACTGACTCGTCAGGCAGCTGCAGGGCCTCCCCTTTGTCATCGGCCAGGGAACCAAGCCGGTCTTCGTGGCCCCACAGCATCGCCCTCCCCTGCCCCCCGCTTCCAGCACCTCCCACTCTGAGTTGAATCCCTCAGGGTTTGGGTACCCATCTCCACCCTCACCCTCACCTTCACAGTGTCCTCACCTTGGAGCCCAGTCCAGGTGCCTGCAGGGCTGTGGAGTTGGCCTGAGGGACGCGGGTCTGTTTCCTGCCCCCTGGGCTGAAACCCGCTCCCCAAACTGACACCTCATCATCCGGGGAGCTCATGTAGCCATCTGGCTGGCCCCCGCACCTGGAGCGGCGATGATTTATCAACCGAGTTGTGGTGGCAGTGGTGGTGGCGGTCACAGAAGGTGAGGCCAGCGGCATCTGGAGCGAGCGGTCAAGCACCACAGGCACCGCATGCACAAGATTGTGACAAACTGCCCCAGGCTTCAGGAAGCCTGGGACGCCCCAGCCATGGCCTCCTTATTGATCTGGTTCCTACCAACCAGCGTGCACCTTGTTTGCCCGACCCCTCAAGGAGTAACCAATGGGGCCAAAGGCCCCCTCCAGTTTGCTGCCAAGCCCAAGGGTCATCAGGGAAGTTGATGAGTTGGCGGATGAAGGTGATGGTATGAGTACTGCTGTCAAGCCTCTCGTCCCACCTCCTCCTGTCCTGCCTTCCCTTTCTGGTTAGAGTCACAGCCCTGAGCCCTGACTCTGTACAGACTGGGTGGAGCGGGAGGCAGGAGGGTCCTGAGGGCCCTGGTCTCCTGGGAGGTGAGGATGAAACGTCAGAATGGAGATGCTGGGCACTTAGAACGTGCTGAAAGCATTTGCCAGCCTCCCTTCCACCACAAGCCTTACGACCCAATGAAAGACTGGGCAGAGGAATCCCACAGTCAGTGATCAGTGGTCGGCGTACTTCTCCATACGTGGCCAGAGGGCCAAGGGATCCTATTTTTGTTCTGCAAGCAATCTGCCTCATCTGCTTCCATCAAACGTTCTTGGCAGTCAGATTTGGGGGACAGACTGGGGTTGACCTCACTCCCTTAGCTCTTTCCCCACTCTGAGGAAATTCAAAGAATACAGAGTCTCAATGTCCAGTTACACCCGCAAAGATGCTCACCACCGCTGGTCCTGGAGATGTAAACTAAAACCATGAATCGGGTTTCACACTCTAGGATGACAAGCTTCCAAGAGCTTAACCATTCCGAGAGTGGGAGAGGTTAGAAGCAAACCCCTGTGACAGTGTGCACCACTGTCTTGCACAGAGATCTTTTTGGGAGGTAACTTGGCAAAATCTATGAAAAGCAACTTATATAGTAGGGCCCCTGTGACTGGTACTCTTCTAAGTGCTGTACATAAATAGTAATGCTTCCTTGTGACGCTCCTAGGACTATAGTACCAATGATTACCAGCCTCTTACAGGTGAGGAAACAGGTTCCGCGAGGTTCAGCCACTGGCCCAAGGGCATTTGGCCCATCCAGATCAGTGGCAGAATTGAAACCAAGCTATATGACTCCAGAGTCCTTGCTTTGAGCCAAAAGTCTTAAATCTTGGAAAAAAATAAAAACAAAATACTATTTTTCCTCTGTTCCAGGAAGTCTGCTACCTGGTACATCTTCTGGAGACACGCTGGTACTTGTAGTGGTCAAAAACACATACACAGTTGTGTTGGTGATGGGAAAAACTGAGAACACTCCCAATTCTCATCAGTAAGCAAAGGGATCAATGCAACATGGTGTAGCATCCAGTTGATACAAGTGTGGCAGTCCAAAAGAATGGATCAGGCCATTATCATCGATTTCAAAAGCATCCCCCTGACTTCATACTGCAAGTTGCAGGATGATGGTGTTGGATACATGTTTGTAAATCTATTAAAACCCCAAATGAATCCTATCTAATGTTTGATAGCCTTTGAATGTATGTATGTTTCAGGTTCTGAAGTGTGTTTTTCACCGGCTGGGAAATACATGGGATAGCTCCTAACTGGATCCAGTAGGTGTATGGAACAAAGTTTTGACCTTGGATCTCCCCTGGTTGGTTAGGAAGGTGTACAGTAGGTTTCCTTTAGGCTCAGCGTTGCCTACATGTACCCTGAAAGCAGCTGTTCTCAGTCTGCCTTCAATGTGAGCATGCTGGGTTCAATCAGTTCTCCAATGGTATGATTATTTGGCCACAATATTTGTTCCTTCAGCTGGAATAGAAGATATCACTACTCATATAGAAGCTTTAACAAAATTCACCCAGGAAGCCTTTAATGATAGTAACCAAGCCATTACTTTGCTCAATTCAGAAATTTCCATGATGAGAAAAGAAGTCCTGCAGAATGCATGGTCCTCAATATTCTAACAGCTTCCCAAGGGGGACCTTATACTATAATACATAGTGAAAGCTGTATTTTTATACCTGATGAGTCTTCTAATGCAACCCCCTTTATGATGTATATGAAAAGTCACATTTCCACTCTGAATGATCCTCTTCCCAGTTTAAGGGAAATGCTAGGAAAACGGTTTGGTTGAAGTGGGTACTGGTTTCAGTCTTTACTAATGATATCCTCCTGTTTATTGGCAACTTTGATTACAGTTCGTGTATCTTATAAAGTGATAGTGTCTTGATTTTTGCACCGTGTATCACCTGTTCCTAGTAAAATAATGATATCTAAAGAACTTGAAACTATTGATCACATATATAGTTCTCTTTAAAGTAATGCATGCATATAATGCACATGTATGTTAAAACTAGGGTAGTCCTATTGGACAACGTGGAGTTGACTTTTATTCCTTGCTAGACATCTCAACTTTTACCACCCTCTAAAAGGAAACAGAGAGCTGGGCCTAGGACCCAACAGGGAGGGACATGGTGGACCCAGGGCAAGTGAACAGCCAATTGAGAGACGAAATACTTGATCACCTAATGCTTTCTATTGAAAGATTAATGATCAAAAGGAGACTTGATGAAATAAAATTAATTAAAGTATACACACACACACACACCAGTCAGCCCCACTACATGTTTGAGAATCATATAATCTATGTACAAGTATGTTTTCTTTGCATTCCAGTCCCAAAGAAAGGATGCCAAAGAATGTTTAAACTACTGCACAACTGCACTCAATTCACACATTCGCAAAATAATGCTCAAAATTCTCAAAGCGAGGCTTCAATGGTACACAAATGAGAACTTCCAGGTGTTCAAGCTGGATTTAGAAAAGGCAGAGGAACCAGACATCAAATTGCCAACGTTCATTGGATCATAGAAAAAGCAAGAGAATTCCAGAAAAACACCTACTTCTGTTTAATTGGAAAACTCTTAAAGAGATGGTAATAACTTACCACGTTACCTGCCTCCTGAGAAATGTGTATTTTGATGAAGAAACAACAGTTAGAACTGGACATGGAACAATGGGCTGTTATCAAATTGGGAAAGGAGTAAATCAAGGCTGTATATCATCACCCTGCGTAGTTAACTTAAATGCAGAGTACCTTATGTGAAATGCCAGGCTGGATTAAGCACAACCTGGAATCAATATTGCCAGAATATTTATGAATAACCTCAGATATGCAGATGACACCACACTTATGGCAGAAAGTGAAGAGGAACTAAAGAGCCTCCTGATGAAGGGGAAAGAGGAGGGTGAAAACGCTGGCTTAAAACTCAACATTTAAAAAGGTAAGATCATGGCATCCAGTCCCATCACTTCATGTCAAAAATAGATGGGGGAACAATGGAAACAGTGACAGACTTTACTTTCTTGGGCTCCAAAATCACTGCAGATGGTGAGTGCAACCATGAAATTAAAAGACACTTGCTACTTGAAGAAAAGCTATGAGACACCTAGACAGCATATTAAAAAGCGAGACACTACTTTGCCAACAAAGGTCCGTCGAGTCAAAGCTATGGTTTTTTCAGTAGTCACGTATGGATGTGTGAGTTGGACCAGAGAGAAGGCTGATTGCTGAAGAATTGATGCTTTTGAACTGTGGTGAAGCCTCTTGAGGGTCCCTTGGACTGCAAGGAGATCCATCCAGTCAATCCTAAAGAAAATCAGTGCCGAATATTCATTGGAAGGACTGATGCTGAAGCTGAAGCTCCAATACTTTGGCCACCTGTTGTGAAGAGCCGATTCTTTAGAAAAGACCTTGATGCTGCGAAAGACTGGATGTGGGAGGAGAAGAGAATGACAGGGGATGAGATGGTTGGATTGCATCTCCGACTCGATGGACAAGAGTTTGATCAAGCTCCAGGAGTTGGTGAAGGAAAAGGAAGCCTGGCATGCTGCAGTTCATGGGGTCGCAAAGAGTCAGACATGACTGAGTGACTGAACAACATGCAAGCGAACAAAAGTCCAGGACCAGATGACTTCACAGGCAAATTCTATCAGGCATTAAGGGAAGAGTCAATACCTATCCTTCTGAATCTATTCCAAACTCATTCTATCAGGCCACTGTCACTCTGATACAAAAAGCAACCAAAGATATCACCAAAAGAGAAAATTAGGCAAAAAATCCTCAACAAAACAGTAGCAAACCTAATCCAACAATACATTAAAAGGACCATACAATATGATCAAGTGGAATTTATCATATGATACAAGAATTTTTCAATATTCACAAATCCATAGGTTGCTATATGCAGAAAAAGCATTTGAGAAAAATCCAATAAACTTTTATGATTTAAATAAAATCATTTAAATTTTAATTGATTTAATTAATAATTTTTCATTAAATTAATCATTAATGATTAATTAAATCATTAATTAAATGATTAAAATAAAAGGTTTACATTCCCTGAGGAAGGAGGCAAGTGGGCCTGAGTCTAGATATTGAAATCAGATTCCGGCTTGCACTTCGAAATAGAAATAATAGCAGAAACAGGGTAGTCAGGCTTTGTCTCCTGACGAGGCTGTAAGATGATAGCTATGGCAGAGACAGAGAGGGGCTACACCCTGTTCGAGTGAAAGATCAAGAGATCACATATTTCCCATCCTCAGGGCAGGAGAGACACGGCACATGTGCAGAGTGTGCCCCTTGGGGGTCAAAAAGAAAAGGGCACCACCTCACAGTATGTGATGCCGTCTCCCCCATAGGTCTCTGGGCTGGCGCCCATCTTGGAATAGAGTAGTGCATGCATGTTGGGGAGGGTCCCACGGCAAGTCAGATGTGGGGAAAGAAACCAGATAACTGGCCAAACATAACTAAGACCCAGAAGGACTGCCCTATATAAATGACTTAACTGACTCTTTACTGCACTCCTCCTCATTACGACGGATGCCCACACTGTTTCTCACCAAGTGTGTACCTTTGCCTTCAGTTCAGTCACTCAGTTGTGTCCCCTTCTTTGCCACCCCATGGACTGCAGCATGCCAGGCTTCCCTGTCCATCACCAACTACCAGAGCTTGGTCACACTCATGTCCATCGAGTCAGTGATACCATCCCACCACCTCATGCTCTGTTGTCTCCTTCTCCTCCTGCCTTCAATCTTTCCCAGCATCAGGGTCTTTTCCAATGAGTCGCTTCTTCACATCAGGTGGTCAAAATATTGGAGCTTCAGCTTCAGCATCAGTCCTTCCAATGAACATTCAGGACCAGTTTCCTTTAGAATGTACTGGTTGGATCTCCTTGCAGTCCAAGAGACTCTCAAGAGTCTTCTCCAACACCACAGTTCAAAAGCATCAATTCTTCAGCAGTCAGACTTTTTACGGTCCAAATCTCACATCCATATATGACTACTGGAAAAACCATAGCTTTGACTAGACAGACCTTTGTTGGCAAAGTAATGTCTCTGCTTTTTAATATGCTGTCTAGGTTGGTCATAGTTTTTCTTCCAAGGAGCAAGTGTCTTTTAATTTCATGGCTGCAGGCACCATCTGCAATGATTTTGGAGCCCAAGAAAATAGTCTGTCATGGTCCATTGTTTCCCCCTCTTTTGCCATGAAGTGATGGGACTGGATACCATGGCCTTGGTGTTTTGAATGTTGAGTTTTTAGCTAGCTTTTTCACTCTATTCTTTCACTTCCATCAAGAGGCTCTTTAGTTCCTCTTCTCTTTGTGCCATAAGTGTGGTGTCATCTGTGTACCTAAGATTATTGATATTTCTCCCGGAAATCTTGATTCCAGGTTGTACTTCATCCAGCCTGGCATTTTGCATAATGTACTCTGCATATAAGTTAAATAAACAAAATGGCAATATACAGCCTTGACATACTCCTTTCCCAGTTTGAAACCAGTCTGTCGTTCCATGTCAGTTGCTTCTTGTTGCATATAGATTTCTCAGAAGTCAGGTCAGGTGATCTGGTATTCCTGTCTCTTGAAGAATTTTCCACAGTTTGTCATGAGCCACACAGTCAAAGGCTCTGGCATAGTCAACAAAGCAGAAGTAGATGTTTTCTGGAAATCCCTTGCTTTTCTGATGATCCAACAGATGTTGGCAACTTGCTAGAAAGGCTCCTTTGCCTTTTCTAATTCCAGCTTGAACATCTGGAAGTTCTTGGTGCATGTACTGTTGAAGCCTTGCTTGGAGAATTTTGAGCATTACTTTGCTATCATGTGAGATCAGTGCAATTCTGCAGTAGTTTGAACATTCTTTGGCATTGCCTTTCTTTGGGACTGTTGAAGCCTTGCTTGGAGAATTTTGAGCATTACTTTGCTATCGTGTGAGATGAGTGCAATTGTACAGTAGCTTGAACATTCTTTGGCACTGCCTTTCTTTGGGATTGGGATAAAAACTGACTTTTTCCAGTCCTGTGGTCACGGCTGAGATTTTAAAAATTGCTGGCATATTGAGTGCAGCACTTCCACAGCATCATCTTTTAGGATTTGAAATAGCTCGACTGGAATTCTATAACCTCCGCTAGCTTTGTTCATAGCCATGCTTCTTAAGGCCCACTTGCCTTGCCACTCCAGGATGTCTGGCTCTAGGTGAGTGATCACACCATCATTATTTTCCAGGTCATTAAGATCTTTTTATAGTTCTTCTGTGTATTCTCACCACTTCTTCTGAATATCTTATGGTTCTTTTAGGTCCATACCATTTCTGTCCTTTATTATGCCCATCTTTGCATGAAATGTTGCCTTGGTATCTCTAATTTTCTCGAAAAGATCTCTAGACTTTACTATTCCATTGTTTTCCTCTCTTTCTTTGCATTGATCACTTAGGAAGGCTTTCTTATCTCTCGTTGCTCTTCTTTGGAACTCTGCTTTCAGATGGGTATAGCTTTCCTTTTCTCCTTTGCCTTGCTCTGTCTTAACTAAACGGTTTCTCTGTGTGCTCTCCCACTTGTTGTGCTGCATCACTGATGATAAGCTTTGTACCTGTTTTTACAATGGAAACAGTGACAAACTTTATTTTCTGGGGTTCCAAAATCACTGCAGATGGTGACTGCAGCCGTGAAATTAAAACGACCCTTACTCTTGGAAGAAAAGTTGTGACTAAGCTAGACAGCATATTATAAAGCAGAGACATTACTTTGTTCATAAAGGTCCATCTAGTCAAAGCTATGGTTTTTCCAGTAGTCACGTATGGATGTGAGAGGTGGACTATAAAGAAAGCTGAGCACAGAAGAACTGATGCTTTTGAACTGTGGTGTTGGAGAAGACTCTTGCGAGTCCCTTGGGGTGCAGGGAGATCAAACCAGTTCATCCTAAAGAAAATCAGTCCTGAATATTCATTGGAAGGACTGATGCTGAAACCGAAGCTCCAATACTTTGACCACCTGATGCGAAGAAACTGACTCATCGGAAAAGACTTTGATGCTGGGAAAGATTGAAGGCAGGAGGAGAAGGGGACGACAGGGCATGAAATGGTTGGATGGTATCACTGACTCAATGGACATGAGTTTGAGTAAGCTCTGGGAGTTGGTGGTGGACAGGGAAGCCTGGCATGCTACAGTCCATGGGGTCACCAAGAGTCGGACATGCCTGAGTGACTGAGTGACTTAAAGTTTTTACTTCCTTGAGAAACGCATTTTTCAATGGGGAAAGAGCTAGGGAAAACTTGCTTCTAGCCTCTAGCTATTTTCATTCTAGTGGGTAGAGTTCCTGGTTTTCATCCAGGGTACCCATGTTCAATTCCTGGGCAGGGAACTAAGATCTCACTCAAGCCACTGCTCACTGCCGCCTCTCCACTTGGATTGGAAGAATCAAAACTGTCAAAGTGATTACACTACCCAATGCAATCTACTGATCCAATGCAATCCTTATCAAATTACCAAAGGTATCATTCACAGAACTAGAACCAAAAAAATCTCAAAGTTTGTATGGAGACACAAAAGACCATGAATAGGCAAAGAAATCTTGAGAGGGAAAAATGGAGCTGGAGGAATCATGCTCCAGGGCTTCAGAGTATACTACAAAGGTACAGTCACCAAAACAGTGTCATACTGGCACAGAAACAGAAATATTGATCAATGAAACAGGATAGAAAGCCCAGAAATAAGTCCATGTTCCTATGGTCAATTAATCTATGACAAAGGAGGTGAGAATATACAAAAGAGAAAAGGCACTCTCTGCAAGAAGTGGTGCTGGGAAAGCAGTATGGCTACATGTAAAAGAATGAAATTAAAACATTCCCTAATATCATACAAGGAAATAAACTCAAAATGGATTAACGACCTAAATTGAACACCAGATACTATAAAAGTCTTAGAGGAAAACACAGGCAGAACACACTTTGACATAAACCACAGCAATATGTTTTTTCATGCACCTCCTAGAGTAATGAAAATAAAAACAAAAGTAAACAAATAAGACATAATTAAAATTAAAAGCTTTTGCACAGCAAATGAAACTATAAACAAGATGAAAGACCTCCCTCAGAATCAGAGAAAATATTTGCAAATGAAGCAACCAAGAAGGCATTGCTTTCCAAAATATGCAAACAGGTCATGCAACTCTCTCTCTCTCTGTCTCTGTCCCTCTGACTCTCTCTCTGTCTCTCTCTCTCTCTCTCTCTGTATACACACACACACACACACACACACACACACACACACCCCTGATTGTCATACATTTTACATCTATGCACATTATAAACTCTAAGTACATTATCATTGTTCTGTTTTAAATTGTCAATTTTAAATATTTTTTATGAATAAAAATATCTTCTCTGGCCACATAAAAAGTAAAATAATTAAATAAATAAAATAAAAACTAGTCAATTTGCTTAAGTTTTCAAGCTGATTAGAATAAAATGGCTCATAGTGTCCTCTTTCCTCTAAAATTCTATTTTTGGAAATATTAGCATTTCTCCTACATACAGTAGTTGCAAGAAAATAACACAGAACACCCAAACATCCTTCACCTTGACTGACCCATTATTAATATTTTGTCAAATTTCCCATATTCTTTTTCTGTCTCTGCTTTGTTGAATCATTGGAGTTACTTTAAGACGTTGCAGTGTTTCTTCTTTCAATACTTCAGTATGTGTCTCTTCAGAGAAAGATTAGTCTGCCTCAAATCTTAATCCAATTATCATGCTCAGGAAATTTAACTTTGAGACAATATAATTAACTTACTATATGATCCTCATTCAAAATGTCTGATTGTCCCAATATTGTTTTCGTACCTGAATTCTAAAATAAACCTTGCTTCCAAATAAAGGTTATGTAGTGCATTTGGTTATCAGTGTCTTTAGTGTCCTTTAAACTATAACATTTTCCTAGATTTTGGGGGGAGAGTCTTACATGATATTGAAATTTTTAAAGATCCAGGCCAGGTGGTTTTCAGAAAGCTTCTCCAGTGGAATTTGTCTGATTGCTGCTTCCTGATTCCATTCAGGTTAAATGTTTTGGCAGGAATATTACATAGGTGATGTCCTATCCTTCTGCATTTATGGCATCAGGATTTTCTTATGATTCTTCCAATTCTATTCAGATATACTTGACATACAGCACTGTATGTATTAAAGTGTACAGCATAATGATTTGACATACATACATCACGAAATGATTATCACAATAAGTTTAGTAAACATGCATCTTCTCATATAGATAGAAAATTAAAAATAAAGAAATATTTTTCATGTGATGAGACCACTTGGGATTTATTCTCTTAACAACTTTCGTATATAACATACAGCAATGTTAATTGCATTTATCATGTTATACATTACATCCCTCGTACTTATTTATCTAATAACTGGAAGTGTGTCCCTTCTGCCCACCTTTGTCCCCTCCCCCATACCTACACTTTGGTAAGTGCAAATCTGAAATCTTTTTCTGTGAATCTTTGTTTCTTTGCTTGTTTGGTTGTTTTTGAAGTGTAATTGACATACAACACTATGTCAGCCCCTGGTACACAACATAGTGATTTATTATTTCTGTATATTTCAAAGTGATCAGCACTATAATTCTAGTTATAATGTGCCACCATGCAAGATAGTACACAGTTATTGGCTATATTTCCTACACTGTGCATAACTCTTTCTGTATCTGAATATTTTAAGTTGCTGACCTCTTAAGTGTAAACACATTTTCACATCCCGACATTTTTACTCCTTTCCTCATGTTTACTGTTTCTGACATCATATTTTCCCCTTTTTTCCCCCTGTGTGTTCCTTACCTAAGAGGTTTCCCTGTTGGGTCAGTGCTGGAGATGTGAGTTCGATCCCCGGTTCAGGAAGATCCCCTGGAGAAGGAAATGGCAACCCACTCCACTATTCTTCCCTGGAGAATCCCACGGACAAAGGAGCCTGGCAGGTTACAGTCCACGGGATCTCAAAGACTCAGACAGGACTTAGCGAATAAACAACAATAATGCATTAACTACGTATTGTGGATATAGATGATTTTACTACTTTTGTCTTATAACCTTCCCACTAGCTTTGTAAGTCATTGATACAGCTTTGTAAACTGTATATTTGCCTTTATCAGTGAACTTACTCCTTTCATCATTTTCATATTTCCAATTGTGTCTTCCTTTTTGCTTGGAGAAGTCCCCTTAACATTTCCTGTAAAGCTGGTTTGATGATGCTGAACTCTTAGCTTTTGCCTGTTTGTAAAACTGTTGATCTCCTTCAAATCTGGAGGACAGATTTGAAGAAATGACAGATTACCAGTAGTATCTTCTTGGTTGTAGGTTTTCCTCTTTATTATTTTAAATATATCATGCCACTGCCTTCTGGCATGCATAGTTTCTGCCGTAAAGTCCCTTGTTTGTAACTTGTTGCTTTTCCCCTGCTGCTTTTAATATCTCTTCTTTAGCTTTACTTTTTGTCATTCTAATTACAATGTGTCTTGGTGTGGTCTTCTTTTAGTTTGGGACTCTGTGTTCCAGGATGCCCATTTCTTTTCCCAGGTTAGCAAAGTGTTCAGCTAGTATGTCTTCAAATGTATTCTCTTCCCCTTTCTCTCTTTCTTCCCCTCCTGGGACCCCTAGAATTCAAATGTTTCTATGCTTGATGTGGTCCCAGAGGTCTCTGAAACTGTCCTCATTTCTTTTTATTTTTATTTTTTCTGTTCGGCTTCAGTGATCTGCAGTATCCTGTCTCCCAGGTTATTGATCCATCCCTCTGTGTCATCTCACCAACCATTGAAGTGTATTTTTCATTTCACTTATTGTACTCTTCAGCTCTGTTTGGTTCTCTTATAGATTTTTTATTTTTGGTTCTCTTTAAACTATTTTATTGATTATTTTTAACTGGAGGATAAGTGCTTTAAGATATTATGTTGGTTTCTGACATATATCAACAGGAATCAGCCATAGGTATATATATGTCCCTTTCCTCTGTTTTTTTGTACCCTCCTCTTGAAACTCCTTCCCAGCTCCCACCCCATGCGACCCATCTAGGTTGTCACAGAGCACCAGGTTTGAGCTCCCTGTGTCAGACAACAAATTCCCACTGGCTATCTGTTTTATGTAAGGTAATGTATGTGTTTCAATGCTACTCTCTCCGTTTGTTCCACCCACTCCTTCCCCCACTGTGTCCACAAATCTCTTCTCTATGTCTGTGTCTCCATTTCATCCCTGAACTATGTTCATCAGTACCATCTTTCTAGATTCCATGTGTATGCATTAATACCCGATAATTGTTTTTCTCTTTCTGACTTACTTCATTCTGTATATTAGGCTCTAGGCTCACCCACCTCAATAGAACTGACT
Organism: Muntiacus reevesi; assembly: GCF_963930625.1. Classification (NCBI taxonomy): domain Eukaryota; kingdom Metazoa; phylum Chordata; class Mammalia; order Artiodactyla; family Cervidae; genus Muntiacus; species Muntiacus reevesi. The sequence goes on from NC_089271.1 coordinate 63,919,779, forward strand.
CAAATGCATTCATTTTTCTGGCTGAGTAACATTCGATTTTATATATGTACCACAGCTTCTTTATCCATTCATTCATCTTTTTCCATTATGGTTTCCTTATGGTATATGCCCAGAAGTTGGAATGCTGGGTCTTGTGGTAGTTTTCTTCCTAGTTTTTTTTTTTTTTTTTAAGGACTCTCCATACTGTCCTCCATACTGACTGTATCAGTGTACATTCCCACCAACAGTGCAGGAAGGTTCCCTTTTCTCCACATCCCCTCCAGCATTTATTGTTTATAAATTTTGATGATGACCACTCTGACTGGTGTGAAGTGATACCTCATTATAGGTTTGATTTACATGTCTCTATAATGAGTGATGTTGAGCATCTTTCATCTGTTTATTAGCCTTCAGTGTCTTCTTTGCATAAATGTCTATTTAGATATTTTGCCGAGTCTTTGATTGGGTTTTCTGCTTTTCTGGTGTTGACCTTCATGAGTTGCTTGTATCTTATGAAGATTACTTCTTTGTCAGTTGTTTAATTTGCTGTTATTTTCTCCCGTTCTGAGGGCTGTATTTTCACCTTGTTTATTATTTCCTTTACTGTGTTAAAGATTTTAAGTTTAGTTAGATCCCACTGTTTATTTTTATTTCCATTATTTAGGTGGTGTGTCATAGAGAATCTTGCTGTGATTTATGTCATAGAATACTCTGCCTGTTTTCCTCTAAGAACTTTAGAGTTTCTTGTCTTAGAGTTTCAATTCTAAGTTAAAAACTTGTAACTCCTTTCCCTGTCCATCCAATCTTGCCCTGAGTTTTTTGATCCGGTTTATGATCCCTACTCTGAACGCTTTCTCAAGTAGAGTGCCTACCTCCACTTCACTTAGTGCTTCTTTTGGGGTTTTACCTTGCTCCTTTGGTTTGAACATATTCCTCTGTCTCCTCTTTTTGTCTAATTTGCATTTTTAATCCTATGTGTTTAGTGGGTTGATTACACCTACCAGTCCTGGAAGAATGGCTTTCTGTAGGAGACATCCCATGCGTCTCTGCAGTGCACGCCCCTCTGGTCACCAGAGCTATATGCTCTAGGGATGCCCTGTATGTGAGGCATGGTCTCATAGGGCTAGCTAGCCTCCCGTCTGACTGCTTGCCAGGCGCTGCTTTGTGTGGAGTCTGCCAGTCACTTATGAGTGCGGTAGGATCATGGTACTGCTGGCTCTGTGTCCCTGAGGGATTTCTGAGCCTGTTTCTCTTGTGAATAGGTGCAAGCTTGGGAATCCCAGATCTAGCGTAGGCCAATTGTTTCGTAGGGCTAGTTCCTGCATTGCCAGCTACGGGGTCCTAGGTATCCCAAACCTTTGCTTGTCCCGCTGGAGAGTGTGGCTGTTTCCGAAGGCAGCTGGCTGAGAGGCCAAGGTATGGTGAGGCTGGTTTGTCCTGCGTTGACTGAGTTTGGGATCCAGGTTGTCCTGGGGCTAGTGCCAGCTCAATAGTGTGTAGAGATCTGTTTCTGTTCCTGGGTCTCTAGCTGCAGGGCCCTGGGGTCCCAGAGCTGGTCACAGTTCACTGTTGGGTGGGGACAGTTCCTAACATGGCTGGCGGTGGGGCCCTAGATGTCCCATAGGGGTGTCCACACGCTGTTATGTGGGGCCAGATTCCAGAGCTGCTGGCTGAGAGCTCCAAAGTGTCCCAGACCTGGTGTCTACTTTCTGGTACACTGTGCTGGAACTCAGTGGCTCCTGGTGCTGGTGTGGCCCTGCCGGTGGGTGGCCTTTTTCCTGGTATGGCAGACTGAAAGGTGGGAGTTACTGTGGTTGCTGGTGTCTGCCTGCTGGTGGGTGGAGCTGGTTCTTGGCTTTGCTGGCTTCAGGGCCCTGGAGTGGTCCAGGAGTTGGTGTTTTGGGCCACTTTTGGTTGGGGCTGTGGTCCAGGATGTACTAGGGCTGTTGCCTACCCAGTGATGGGTAAAACTGGTCCTGGGGCTAGCGATGACCTGCTGTGGGCAGGAACTAGGTCCCAGGGTCTCTGACTGCAGGACCCTGGAGTCCTGGCTTAATGCCTTCTTACTGGTGTAGAGGGCCATGTGGTGTGTCGGGGCCTCTGATTGACAGGGCCAGCTCCAGGGACTCTTAAGACAGCAGGCTTGCTTGTGGGTGGGGCTGTGTCTCTGCCTGGCTAGTGGCTTGGCCTGCCCTCGTACTACTGCCTACAGGCTGATGGGCAGGTCTGGGCACTGGTGCTAATAAGCTAAGGGAGGATTCCAAAACGGCACTTGTTAGCACCAGTGACCGTGTGGTAGAAGGAGCTCTGCAAAATGGCTGCTTCCGGTGTCTATGTCCCCAGGGCGAGTCCAGCTGCCTCGTGCCTCTCTGGGAGGCTCTCCAAGATCAGCAGCTGCCTCTGGCCCAGGCTCCTTTCAAATTATTGCTTCCGCCCTGGGTCCTGGAGCATGTGAGATGTTGTATGTGCCCTTTAAGAGTGCAGTCTATTTCCTACGGCTCTCTGGCCCTCCCAAATGTAACTCGTGCTGACCATCAAAGCCCAATATTCTGGGAGATCATCTTCATATGAATAAATATAATTCCATCAGCAAAAATATACAAAGTAGAACTATACAGAATAAGCATGGACCTTACAAATTTAACATTGAAAAAGTAAGAAATTAAACAGATACATTTAATAATTTCACTCATATAGCTGTAAATAGCTGTCATCGCTAACTCATATCATTTAAAGATATATATACAATACAAAACTTTGAGGGAAAGGGAAGAAAGGATGGCACAAAAGTAAGTGTGTGGATATTCTCCTTGAAGAAGGAATGGGGCTAATATAAGACAGGGAAACTTCAGAAGTCTTAGGGAAAGCCAACACTATCCTCTTCTGTGACTTGGGGGTATATAACTGATCATCAAGTATTACACTCCACGTATATATTGCGACTTCTTCTCTGTCCATGTGACATTTCAGTATGATTGGAGAAAAAGCTAATGCTAAGGGAAATAACATCCCAGTATAAGCATATTGTAATTATGTTCTAACCAGAAGTAGAACCAAAGTTACTTTCTTTGTTTCTAACATATCTAATTGAGATTAGTAATTTTCTATCATTTATATTAATAGCTTTGTTTTCAAGAACTCATAGCTGTTTGCTAAAAATAAGAAAGTGATGCTTACATAATTATAATATCAATCTCAATTTTTAATACATATTCCATATTTGGGTAGTACATTTTAACTCAAAATTTAATTGTGAATTTGTGCTGAAACCCACAGAAGTGTTGTATTTGGCTGCAATTTTCAGAGACTTCTCCCTTCCCATCCACTTCCTCTCAGAGGTGGAGCAACAAGAAACTGTGAAAAAGAAATGAAGGCCAAAAATACAGAGTATGTTAATTTTATATCCTGCAACTTTACTATATTCATTGATTTGCTCTAGTAATTTTCTGGTAGAGTCTTTAGGGTTTTCTATGTAGAGGATCATGTCATCTGCAAACAGTGAGAGTTTCACTTCTTTTCCTATCTGGATTCCTTTTATTTCTTTTTCTGCTCTGATTGCTGTGGCCAAAACTTCCAAAACTATGTTGAATAGTAGTGGTGAGAGTGGGAACCCTTGTCTTCTTCCCGATTTTAGGGGAAATGCTTTCAATTTTTCACCATTGAGGATAATGTTTGCTGTGGGTTTGTCATATATAGCTTTTATTATGTTGAGGTATGTTCCTTCTATGCCTGCTTTCTGGAGAGTTTTTATCATAAATGGATGTTGAATTTTGTCACAGGCTTCATGTGCCTGCATTGCAACATACCTATTTGACCAGCCGAGGGCAGTATAGTTTAAGGCTGTTTGTTGGGAAGGGCCAGATGCCAGGCCTTCAGAGTTCTTCCTGTTTTTTGTGATTAGCTTATTAACCCCTGAGACTGAGGGGGGTATTTGAGCCAATGTGGTGGTGATGGTAATGGTGCTGGTGGTTGCATGGGCTGCACCTCCCTTGCCCATTTGACACTGCTATCTTAACACCAGCCTTCACCCCTGCTCCCCGCAGCAGCAGCTCTTTTCTTCCACTTTCTCCTCAGACAGAAACTGAGACCATTGATGTCCTAGACTGGGTGTGCTCCCACCTTCCACTGGCACAGAAGCGGTAGGTGGGTGTGCACAACACTTCAAGCCCTTCCCTTGTTCTTTGTAGGGAGCAAAACTGGAAGAATTTTCCTGAAATGATAGCCTCCACCCCACATTGGTTGCGCCTCCTTTTGTTTCTAGACTTGTAGTCCAAGTGAAGGCTCCACTCTGGATTGTGGCATTGATAAGGCCAATAGGAAGAATGTCATTTTTTCAAATCTCTTAGATTGATGAAATGAAACAAAATCATTCTCTGGGGCCACATCTCTGCCTAAAAATAACATTTCCTATTAAAAATACTGTTCCACCTTGTAACCTTGTTGTTTAAAATTCCAGCTATCATACTTCACCTCTCTAAGGATGGGCCTGAAGCAAACATTGAGTAAACATTTATGTCGAGACTTTACTTTAAATGACTCAGTATGTAAAGGGTCTTTTCAGATTCTTCTTATGGATTTTTCATCTCTTTAAATGACACTTGCTTTATTGCTAATTCTAGGACACCGTCAGAAGATGTTTTGAAAAAAAATGTTTGCCCCTATTTCTAGGACCCAAACGCCTCAACGGATATTTCCCACATGGTTCCTGCCCCAGAATCAGACATACAAAATATTAGGGCTAGATAATCTGATGCAGAAAACTAATAGGTCTTCTCCTGAGAGGTGTACAAATGAGGAATCTGAGAGTAGAGGGACAGTGCCATGTCAAGGCCAGAAGACAATTCAACTATACCCCTTCAGTTCCCACTTTGTCATCAGTTAGAACAGAAGCACCTCCATCTCTTCACAAACAGATCTCTTGTGGATGTATGTTGAAGTTGGTGTAGCTATTTCCCAAACTCACGACTACTTGAAACAATGAAATCTGCCCCATTTACTGTCAGTTATAGCTAGAGTCTTGTTCACTCACTTGAGCATCCCAGGTGAAGCACTCCCCTTCACTGCATCCACAGAATCTCTAGTGTTTTGTGGTCACTGTGGATTGCTGACCTAACAGGCCTAACACAAGGCAGAGTAAGGTAGGGCAAGAACTTGATGAGGAATCAGGAGACCTACCTCTCTCCTAACCTGCTGAAAAGCACTTCCACATTCTGAACCTCTGTTTCTCCATCTGGGAAAAGAGGAAGGTGATCTAGGTCAGTGACTCACAACCTGGGGTCCAAGAACGTCCTGAAATTGTGTGCAAAGTTGTGGGAGGCATGTATACAGTCTTCTTGGAGGGTGTAAGGAGTTCATTAGATTCTCAAAGGAGTCCTATTATGGGCTGAATTGTGTTGACCCCAAATTCCTATCTTAAAGCCTTAACCCTCAATGTGACTGAATTTGGAGATGGAGCCTTTAGAGAGGTAATTAGGGTTAATTAAGGGAGCTGGTAAAGAATCTGCCCGCAATGCAGAAGACCCCAGTTAGATTCCTGGGTCGGGAAGTTGCGCTGGAGGAGGGATAGGCTACCTACCCTAGGTAGGACTTCCATTGTGTCTAGATGGTAAAGAATCCGCCTGCAATGCGGGACACCTGGGTTCAACCCCTGTGATGGGAAGATCCCCTGTAGGAGGGCATGGCAACCCACTCCAGTATTCTTGCCTGGAGAATTCCCATGGACAGAGCAGCCTGGTGGGCCATCGTTCATGGGGTGCCAAGTGTCACACACGACTGGGCAACCAAGCACAGCACACACAGAGGTTGTAAGAGTGAAGCCCTAATCCCATAGGATCTGATATCCTTATAAGAGAAAGAGATACCAGAGATCTCTCTCTCTCTCTTTCCCCATACATACCCAGAGAATATGTCATGTGAAGAAACAGAGAGAAGGTGGTGAACTACAATACAAGGGAGTGCTTTCACCATGAGTTGAACTTGCTGGCACCTTGATCTTGGATTTCTAGTATTCCGAACTGTGAGAAACTAAATGTTCTTTGTTTAAGCCATCCAGCCTGTGGTATTTGGTTTGGGCAGCTTGAAGAGACTAACACAAGTTCCATAAGCCAAGAAAGATCCAGAGCCATTGGACCTACTGGTTGCCTGAAACCTATTCTGTACTTTGATGTTTTAATGCACCATTTTTAGATACTTTCAGATTTCGTGAGTTCTTGCTTAGAACAGTGCAGTATATTATTTTTATTGCAACATACTTCTTTTCTCTAACAGCTGCATAACACAGATTTGTAACCCCTGGACCAGAGTTTAAATCCCGATTCCACCACCTACTAGCTGTTTGACTTTGGAGAAGTTATCACAGGCTTGTGTCTCGTATATGAAATAGGGATAAGATTAGTGTCTACTTCACATGGCTGTTGTGAGAATCAAATGACATAATGTATGTAGAGGGCTTGGCCCATAGTAAATTTTCAACAGATGTTAGTAGCTTTTGTGATGAAAATGTAAGTATCTATCAGGGTTTTTTGCCCTTATAAACTACACTGCTGTGAGCAAACTTCTTTATACACAGAGAATTTTTTTTCTTTTAAATGATTTCCTCTTCTCAATTCCTGAGCGTCCAACAAACGAGTCAATCCCTTATCATTTAGATGTTCCTATTGTGTTCTTATTGAAGCATATCATTTACAATTATTTTGTAAATCTCTTAGAAATACACAAAAAATTTAAAAAACTTATAACAATTCCAGGAGTTCTTTCTATTTAGTAGAACTTTATTAGTCCCTTTCAACTCAGAATTATCAGTGTTGCTAGCTTTGCACCACATGCAAGTCTTTGGTGGGGCAACATTTATAAAGAGTGCTTCACTGTTGGGTCCAGGATTTCCTTCCAAACTACTGAGACCCCCATCTGCACCCTGTCAGTGGAAATGCTTTCTAAGAGGGTTTCTTGTATGTACAAGTAATGAAAACTACATCATAAACTGGCAGATCACCAACAGCTGGCACTGTCAAAAGTATGCTCATTTTAGAAACATGAAAATGTAAACAAAACAAACAAACAAAAGGCCTGTCTTAGAATCAATGAAATATGCTCACTCACCACTACTATGAATCCCATCTTCTTCAGATAATTTTCTTAATCTACATTTCCCAACACCTGTTGCAAGCCTGTGATGTGGTCCTCACCTTTAAGGTATTTGTGCAGAAGGCTTTGATTTGCAAGTAACATGAAGACACTGATGGGCAGAGGTCTTCTGCCCAGTGGCTGGGCAGTGCCATGGTTTCCGTGGCACTGATGGCAATAGAGGCAGTGTTTCTGAGGTTACTCAGACCAATTAAGCAGCGATGTTTCTGTGAGTTTTGCCTAGAGCTTCTTCTATAGCCCTTCTAACAATTCTGCAAGGGATAAATTCCTTTCTGTCCCAACTAGTTAGAGTTGCCCCCATGAGATCTTTTCTTTCCTTCTTCCTTGTTAACAAACTCTGATTTTGTTGGGAGCAGCAATATGTGCAGGCTAAAAAGTTACATTTCCCAGGCTTCCTCAGAGAGGTATAAGCACAGGACTAAATTCTGGCCAGTGAGACATAATTAGAAGTGAGTACATAGAGCTTTGGGGTAGATTCCTCAGAAAGCAATGTGACCTCAGTATGTCCCACATCTTGAGTGGTATATGTCAGCTCCTTAAAGCTAGAGTTTTTACTATTATTATTGTTGTTGTTGTTGTAAAATAAAAATCACAGCAGGAAGTTCATTTGAATTACTGTAAGGAAACAAAAATATGAACTTGTCAGGAAGCATTTAACAGGAGGCTTCCTGTGTGCTGTTTTGGATCTGGAAGCCTCTGGTCCTAATACGGACCTGAATATTCAGGGATTAAGAGGAAAGGCACACCTTTCCAGGGGTGAGGCACGTCCTTCGTCAGTTTTTCAATACGGGATAATTACCCTCTTCCTTTTTATGAACCATATGGTAAAAGTGATTGTTTACGACTCTCTCTCTTTGATAAGGATCGACTTATGTTTTGTAAGTCTGGAATTTTAATCTTTATCTTTGCTGAGAATAACTACCTTGTAAGACAGTATATATGCCCACACCAAGTTGATTAAAACACCTTTGCTCCATCAGAGCTTGGGTCCCCGAGTTTTTCTTTCTTTCTTTCTTTCTCTTCCTCTCTTTTTCTTTATCTCTCTATTTCTGGCTGATTCCCTGTAACGCGAGAGCCAGCTGCGTAACCCAGGGACTATTAGCCTCTTTCCTTCTTTCATTTTCTCATCGTCGACGGCAGACCACCAGGTTCCGGTCCATTAAAGGACCAACATGAACTCCTACTGTTTACTGATAACTCCCCCAGGGTGGAGAATGCTCTGTCCACAGGTTCATTTTACCTGAACCCCATTAGCATGCATAAAGGGTCACTAGGTACAAATTGGCCAGATGCTTCTGCAGATAAGTTAGTGCAGGGAATAGCTGACAAGCCAGAACCAGAATCTATGGCTTTGGCTTTATTTCAGGTAAAATTGGTATCACATGACCAAATATTTGGATTTTATTTTGTATCTGCAAGGTTTCCCACTGAAGAACAATATCTATCTTCTGGAAAGCTCGTACTATTAACAAATGCTAGTTTTCTTCTTGCCCTATATTTCTTTTCTTACCATCAGAAGTTGATTTCATTTCATAGTGTTTTAAATTGGAATGATCCTAGATCATGAAGCTTTAAATTATTATTATAAATCTCTTTGCAGGTTGCGTGCTCTTTGTTTAACATCTGTTTTGATGTACCACTGCCAAATCCACACTGGATATATCATTCTTTGACGGTATACTCTGCTAAAACTAGCAATGAAATAAAAGTACCTAAATGCTGATACAAACGTATTTTATGGCAAAGAAACCTGAGTGGGAGAGCTGAATCAGTTGACCAGTCTCCTTTTGTTCTTTACCTTCTCTTCCTCTCTGCTGCCTTGAAGACAGATGTGAAAGATGAAGCTCAGGCAGCCATCTCGTGAAGGTTAAATAAATGATCATTCTCACACTGAGCAGAAATACAAAAGGAGTCTGAATTTCTGAAAACATCATGAAGTACTATTTCAGCCTTTGACTGCCCATCTTCAGACTTTTCCTCAAATAGAAAAAAAATTACTTAATTTGTTTAAGCTACTGTTTTTGGAGTCCCTGTTACTGGAGCTAAATTCAGATTCTAATTGATTTAGAATTTGGTACCTCAAAGTGCAAGCTGTAAGTTACAGAATCTAAAGTTTTAGAATTGGCTGAATAGGAAGGATTGGACTTGGAGCCATAATGGTAAAGCTATGGCAGGTTGAAAAGTTGTTACTCTTAGGTATGTGGTGATGAAACCCCTGGTCAAACAGTTGTATGTGGTTCTTCAGAAAGTGAGTTCTGTGCCAACCAAAACTGTAGTTTAGGGCAGTTAGGTTATTTTTAAGTTCATATGTGCATTTTACTCTTTCTACATAGAAAGTCTTATCATGCAAGAGAACACAGGAAGAGAGGCAGAGACAGAGAGAGATGAAAGGAAGACACCCTCACCCACAGACCGTTCAATACTGCACTTGCACAGCCGTCTCAGATACTGGGCCCCACTTCCGCAAGACTGGAAACGTTCCCAGATGAGCAAAAGCTGATGGAGTTCTTTACCACTAGACCTGCTCCACAAGATAGGCTAAAGGAAGTCTTTCCAATTGATACAAATGGAAGGTAAACAGCACTCTGAAGCCATGTCAAAATATAAGGTTCTCTGGTAAAGACAAATACATGGACCAAACACTATGAGAGTTTTGGTGAATAGAATTAAAAAAGAAAGACATAAAAATAATTATAAACCTATATTAATGGGTATACAATATATAAAGATGTATGTTATTAATACCATAAAAAGGGAGCGAACTGGGAAAGAATTCAGTTTTTATATGTAACTGCAGCTGACTTCAGCCATTTAAAATAGTGCATAACTTAAAGAGATTTTAAATAACTCCAAAGGTAACCACATGGAAAATATCTGTAGAACATATAAAAAAGGAAATAAGAAGGGGATTAATACATATCACTACAAAAAAGAAAATCAACGAAATTGGAGGGAAAGCAATAAGAGATGAAAGGAGGGACAAAAAAAGCTACAAGACATATGGAAAATAATTAACAAACTGGTAGTAAAGTCCATCCTATCAATAGTTACCTTAAATGTCAATGGAGTAAACTTCCCAAGATACATAGATTTGCTGAATGATTAGGGAAAAAACAGAATCCATATACACTGTCTACAGGAGATTCGCTTTAGGTCTAAGAACACACAGAGGCTGAAAATTAAAGAATGGAAATAGATTTTCCATGCAAAATGAGAGCAGGAATGGCTATACTAATATCAGGTAAGATGGATTTTCAATAAAAAAACAGCAATAAGTGACAAAGGACATTATATAATGCTAAAAAGGTCAATTCATCAACATAATATAACAATTACACAAATTTAGGCACCAAACCTCAGAGCTCTTAACTTTAGAAAGCAAATGTTGACATATTTGAAGGGAGAAATAGATTGCCACACAATAACAGTAAGACACTTTGATATCCCACTTTCAATAATGGATAAAAACAACCAAACAGTAGATCAACAAGCAAATAGAGGACCTAACAAGGCTCCAGACCAATTGAACTTAACAACATATGCAGAACAATCCATCCGACAACAGTGAAATACAAATCCCCCTATATAAATGGAACATTCTCCAGCATAAACTACATGTTAAACCACAGAACAAGCCTTAGCAACTTCAAGAAAACTGAAACTACACACGGTGTCTTTTCTGATCACAGTAAATGAAACCAGAAGGCAACAGCACAAGGAAGATGGGAAAATCCACAAATGTACCAAAGTTTAACAACGTATACTTGAGCAATCAATGGGCCAGAAAAGAAGCCACAGGGGAAATTAGAAAACATCTTGAGACAGGAAAAATGAGAACACAACATGACAAAATTTACGGGGTACAATGAAAGCAATGCTGGGACTTTATAACTATAAATGCGTACCTTAAAAAGGAAGAAAGATCACAAATCACCTATATAATTTTACACCTCAAGGAGCTAGAAAAGGAACAAACGAAAACAAAAGCCAGCAGAGGAAGGAAATAATAAAGATTAAAGCAGAGATTAAAAAATAACAGAAAAGACAGCAGAAAAAAATCAACATAACTGTATTTGCTTTTTAAAATTTCAAGAAAACTGACAAATAGAAAGATTAAGAGAAAAAGATGAAAATAACTGAAATTAGAAATAAAAGATGGGATATTACAATCAATGCCCCAGAAACAAACAGGATTATAAGAGGACATTATGAACCATTGTTTGGAAATTAACTGGACAACCTAGAAGAAGTGAATCAATTCCTAGAAACACACAATCTACCAGAACTGAATCAAGGAGAAATAGAAAACCTGATAGGCCAATAATGAGATTGAAACAGTAATCACTAACTCCCCCCCCCCACACACACACAGAAAAAAAACAGGAACAGTTAGTTTCAATGGAGAACTCCACCAAACATTTAAGGAATTAACACCAATCTTTCTCAAATGGTTCCAAAAATGTTGAAGAAAAGGTAACACTTTCAAACTCATTTCACCCTGATATTAAAGGCACCAAAAGAAAAGAATATTACAGGCCAGTTTCCCAGATGAATGCTGACGCAAAACTCCTCAACAAAATACTAGCAAAACGAACTCAACAGCACATTAGAAGGACTGTGTGATACAGTCAAATGGGGCTTATCCCTTGGATGCAAGGTTAGTTTAACCTACAATTAACTAACAAAATTAATCAATGCAATGAAACACATTAACATGAATGAAGGACAAAAATCACATCATCATCTCTATAGAGGCATAAAAATTCAACTCTCTTTCATGATAAAAACACTCAAAGAACTAGGAGTAGAAAGAAATTACCTCAACATAATAAAAGCCATATAAGTAAAGTCCACAATGAACATCATACTCAGTGGTGAACAGCTGAAATCTCTTCTTCTAAGGTAAGGAACAAGACAAGGAAGCCCACTCTCACCACTACTATTCAACACACTGGAAGTCATAGCCAGAGCACTTAAGAAACAAGAAGAGATTAAAGGCATCCAAATCAGAAACAAATAAAAGTATCTCTGTTTGCAGATAGCATCATTTTGTGCATGGAAAACTCAAAAGATTACACACTCACACACTAACACACACACAAACACAACTGGGAGAACTAGTAAACATATTCAACAAAGTTCCAGGACACAAAATCAAGAAACAAAATTCAGTTTAATCACTACACACTAACAAAGAACTATTTGAAAAGGAAATTAAGAGAACAATTCCATTGATATTAGCATCAAAAAAGAATAAAATACTGAGGAATAAACTCAAGCAAGGAGTCAAAAGACTTGTATACTACAAACTACAAATCATTGCTGAAAGAAATTAAAAAGAAATACAAATAAATGGAAACACAAATAAATGGAAAGGCATCTGTCTACACAGACTGGAATACTAAATATTGTTAAGAGGTCCACGCTATCTGAGATGGTTAATTTTATGTGTAAGCTTGACTGGTCCACAGAGTGCCTAGATACTTAGTCAAACATTATTCTGGGTGCTTCTGTAGGGTTCTTTTCCATGAGATTAACATTTAAATCAGTCAACTGGATAAAACAGATTTCCCCAGGATAATGTGGGTGAGCTTTACCTAATCAGTTGGTAGTCTCAATAAAGCAAAAAAGGCAAACTTTCCTCATGTAAGAGAAGTCCTCCTACGTGAAAGCCTTTGGACTGGGACATCAGCTTCTTTTACTGCCTAGAGACCCAAACTGAAATATTAGCTCTATTGGTTTGGTTCTTAGGCCTTCTAACCTGGACTAGAGCTAAACCACTGGCTCTTCTGAGTCTCCAGCTAGCCAACTCACCCTCTAGATTTGGGGACTTTACCAGCCTCTATAAATGAATGAGTCAATTCTTTTTCACACACACACACACACACACACACACACACACACACACACACACACACACTCCATTGGACCTGTTCTTCCAACATACTACCCAGACTGATCTACACACTGCAAGCCCTATCAAAATCTCAATGGCATGTTTTACAGAAAAAGAAAACTTTATCCTAAAATTTAAATAGAATCTAAAGAGATCTTTAATAGGCAAAGCAATGTGGAAAAAGAAAAAAAGTAGAGAACTCACACTTCCTGGTTTCAATATATTACAAAGTTACAGTAATCAAAACTGTGTGGTACTGCCATATTAACAAATAGACCAATGAACTAAAATAGACATCTTAGAAATATACCCTCACTTATAGAGGATGTGCCAGACAGCAGACTTGCTGGAAGAGAATAAAAGGGGCTTTTTGTTTTTTTAAGTTTTAAGATATTTGGATCAAAGCAAGGGCTCTGGAGTCAAATTGCTTGGTTTTAATGCTACCACTGATCTGCACAGGCCAAATGACCTTGGCTCAGTGACTGAACCTCTCAGTACCTGTTTCCTCACCTGTAAGAGGCTGGTAATCACTGGTACTATAGTCCTAGGAATATCACAAGGAACCACTGAGAGCCAGGCACAGGGTCCCTGCTGTATAAGTTGCTTTTAATAGATTCTGCCAAATTACCTCCCAAATAGATTTCTTGCACCACCGCCACAGGGGTTTGCTCCTAACTTCTCCCACTCTCAGAATGGTTAACCTCTAGGAAGGTTGTCTTCCTAGTGTGTGAAACCTGATTAGTTGTTTTAGTTTACATCTTAAGAATCAGCAGTCATGAGCACCTTTGCGACTGTAACTGGACACTAAGATTCTCTCTTCTTTCAATTGCCTCAGATCGGAGAAAGAGCTCAGGGAGCAAGGTCAACCCCAGTCTGTCCCCCAAATCTGCCTGCCAAGAACATTTGATGGAGCAGTTGAGGCAGAGATATTACAGAACAAAACTACGATCCCTTTGTCCTCTGGCCACTTAGGGAGAAGTACGCCGACCACTCACCACTGAGTGCGGGATTCCTCTGCCCACTCTCCCATTGGTCATAAGACTTGTGGTGGAAGGGAGGCTGGCAAGTGCTTTCAGCACGTGCTAGACGCCCAGCGCCTCCATCCTGACGTTTCATCCTCACCTCCCAGGAGACCAGCACCCTCAGTACCCTCCTGCCTCCCGCTCCACCCATTTTGTACACAGTCAGGGCTCAGGGCTGTGACTCTAACCAGAAAGCAGAGGTGCGACAGGAGGAGGTGGGAAGAGAGGCTTGACAGACGTATCCTCGCAGCTTCAACTTCACCCACCAACTCCAAACTGCCACGATGGTCCTTGGGCTTGGCAGCAAGCCAGAGGAGGCTGTCGACCCCATTGGTTACACCTCGAGGGGACGGCCAAACAAGGCGCGTGCTGGTTGGGAGGAACCGGACCAATGAGGAGGCGGCAGGGCTGGCACGCTGAAAGTCTCGCGTTATTTGCGGCCATCTCCTGCGTGTGGTGCTTCTGGTGCTTGACGGCGAGCTACAGTCGACACCCGCCTCGCCTGCCGTGACTACCACCGCCGCCGCCACCGCGACCCGGTTGATAAATCGTCGCCACCCCAGGTCCGGTGGCCACCCAGATCGCGACATGAGCTCCCCAGATGATGAGGTGTCTGTTTCGGGAGCGGGTTTCAGCTCAGAGTGTGGGGAGCAGACCAGCGGCCTTGAGGCCGGCTCCGCAGGCCCGCAGGGACCCAGCCTTATCCCCGAGGCTGGGGCACTGCGAAGCTGCGAGGGTGAGGGCGGGGATGGCTTCCCAGACCCTGAGGGCTTCGAGTCAGAGCGGGAGCTGCTGGAAGCGGGAGGGCCAGGGCTGTGGGGCTGGGAAGGCCGGCCTGGGTCCCTGGCCGACGAACAGGGGGACGCCCTGCAGCTGGCTGACGAGTCAGTGGCGGCCATCCTGCAGCAGCTGGCCAACCTGAATTTGCTGGGCACCTGTGCTTACCTGTCCCAGGAGAGCTATGTGGTCGGCGAAGTGTCTGCCTTGTGGAATCTCGAGGCGCGTCCCCGCAGTCGAGGCAGTGCCACCCAGAGGTGTGGGGAAGCGGCACAGGCTGAGGCCGGCCCTCTCCACGTCGGTGGGAACCCTAAGAGAGGCACTAGAAGTAGGTTGAACGTGGCTGTGGATCGCCAGTGGCCCCCCTCAGAAAGCCAAGCTGAGCTGCTGTCCGACCCCAAGTCCTCTGATGAGTTCAGTGAGATAGAGCGGATGAGGGTGAGCATTTATCCCAAAGACGGAGGCCAGGCCACGCTCAACAGCCCTGAGGATCCTGGGAACACACCCAGACGCTTGCATGTCCAAGGCAGGGAGAATCTCCTTAACGTGCCAGGCACTTGCCAGTCCTCGGCTCCACAAGGATTAATTTCGGTTGTGGAAAGGGAGGGCAGGCAGGGCGATGCAGAGCAGGAGGACACCTCTCCCCCTAAGAAAATGCAGAGCGTGCTCTGGGGGAAGGGGGGCAGCCTGCCCAGCTACCCGGGAGTGGCAGTAGTATCAGTTACTGCAGCTGCCGCTACAGGCAGCAGGCCGCGGCCCACTCCTAGGAGGAAGGGGGTCCAGGAGAAGAAATCCCTTGGGGGCATCTCCAAACCTGCTGTGGAGAGAACCTTCCCTTCCTGGGGGCAGGGAATCTCGGCCACTCCCCTGGAACTGGCCACCTTTCCCCCAATCTCTGGCATCCCACTACTCGGGAGGTCCAAGAAGTATGCCTTGGTCCCTTTGGGAGCTGAAGAGTCCAAGCACACCGGCGCTGGGAAGAAACCCGTGGCTCGGCGGGCCCGGGAGTCGGTGGCAGCATTGGCGGTGTCAGGAGCAGACAACGACCCAAATAGAGACCCACTCCCAAAAGGCCAAGTGAGTAGGCCAGACCCCTCCTCTCTCCCCACTCTTCCCCCTCCCACCCTCCCCAGGGCACAGGTCTTCACCCGGTGCTCCTTCTCTCCATCCCTCAGGGGTCGTCATTGGGTGGCTCTCGGTCACTGGGTCATTAGGATGCCAGATTGGTGTCCTTTCACTAGGGACAAACGTTAAGGTAGCACTTTGGGTGTGCTGAGCTCGGTTCTCCACCTTTGTCCTATTTCCAGCCTCCTCCACGAGGCTGGGTCTGGAGTGGAAGGGAGAGCTGGTAGCTGAATTGATTTGAGGGGACCCCTTAAAAGCTTCACAGAGCTTCGGTGTTTAGACACATCACTTTCCTGAATCCTACTTCCTAACTCTTCCCCAAACCTTCTTTGCAGGGGCCTCAGGCTTTCTCAGTGCCACATGTTGTCCCCAGCTCAGTTCTGCCTACAGGCCTGGGGCTGACTGACAGAGAATGTGCTAAAGAGATCAGCCTTTCAATACTCTTTCCGATTCCCTGCCTCAGCTCTGTCTTGAATCACATGAGCTCTCACAAACACAGACATATAAATGCACTGGTACACACACGCACACGCACACACATATCCTTACACCAGCTTAGTGAGAAATCTTGTTTGTAGCTTACCACTGACAGGCCATGGCCATCTTCTCCATCGCTGCATCATGGAGAACCTGGCAGGGCCAACCTCAACATCAGAGGCACACAGGATTCAAGAAACTCAGAGCCCGTGGCCATGAACAAGGGAGAAGTCAGGCCCAGAGGGCCTGGCCCATCACGTGAGTGTCCTGGGTTTTGATATGGGGGAGGAGGCCAGGGGTGAGGGCAGAAACCTCTGTATCTGACTCACTCTCTCTTCTGGGGGCTCAGCCTTGCTCTCAGGCCACTTCTCCCATGAGAAACAGTGTGTCACCAGGGCTGGACCTGGTCCCATCACCTTCTGTGTAGAATTTGTTTGGCAGGGGTGATCGGTGGCAGTGCCCCAACAGCTACTCTGGGCGTAGACCTGCAGGCTAATGGCCTTTTCTGTGAAGTGCTGTTCGCCCACATTGCTCTCCCAGGTGCTGGCTGTGGCTGCCGCTCTGGGAGGCTCGAATGCAGAGCCTCCGTCATGGTGAAATGGCTGCCCTAAGGAATAGAGGGGCAGGCCCAGAGAGAAGTTTTGCGCTGCCTCCCAGGCAGAGCAGGGGAGACGTGATGCTAGCAGAGGGTGGTACTGCCTCACCTCACGTTAGAGCCTGCTTGGCGGTTTCCACCTCACTGGGAACCTGGGAAGCTGGATTGTGTGTCCTTTCCCTCTCAGGTGACCAGGAACCAACTGACCATGGCCCAAGACCGAAAAGGCAGCAGCAGCCACGCAGAAGGCAGGGCTGTCCTCGGGTAATGTTTCTTCTGGCTCCTATGAATGCACACCCAAACACCATGGTGGGATCTGAGTCCAAGTGCAACTGACTTGTGTGGGCCAACCCCGCCCCTATCCCACACCCCAGGGAGGGAGCCCACCTCCATTCCACTGAGGAATGTCTTTCCCTTGCCAGTCTAGACACCTGGCTTTGGGATGAGGACCCGGGGAAGAGGAGAGGAGGAGGAGAGGGGAGGCGGGTGTATACTAACCATTTCTGTTCCTCCTTTGTCTGCTGGCCTAGTGTCTGGCGCTACAGAGAGAAATAGACGACCTTAAGGAGCAACTTGGTATGAGGAACCAGGGACAGAGAGCAGCGGGTTCTTAGTGCAGAATCGGGGTGGGCCCTTGGGGTGAGGAGGGCTGCAGGTGCAGGGGGCCTCGTAGGGATCAGCATTCCTGTGGGGAGGAGAACCTATCAAGCCTGTCCGTGGAGTGTGCGGTGCATGTTCAGCTGGGCGTGCGGACAAGTAGCAAAGTACTGTGTGGACTGCGTGCACACTCTGCCAGCCAGACGAGTCCTAGAGACCTCCTTCTAATAGGACTTGTAGAGATGCCCTGTTGATCTGGTGTGGCCTCTAAGGGTCTTGTTGGATTGTTTGTGAGACAATTTTTGAATGGTTTGGGCATGGCCCTGAGCTTGAGAGCTGCTGGCACATTATGTTTCCTTTTAGGAAATGGCTCCATATTAACTTCCAGTAGTGGGGAGTGATCAGGCCCAGAGCACTTTGCATCGGGGCTGGGGGTATGTGTGTTTCAGGTTGCAGGGCTAGGTGGTTCCCCACCGGGACAGGGGCACAGGCTTCTATGTCCGTCTGTCTGGAGCACCTGTTTATGCCTCTCCCTGTTGCAGCCTCCATGCGGTACCTGGCTGACAAGTTCCAGATCGTTTGACGTGAGTGTTACACACTGCATACCCCTTCCCACAACGTTGGCTGTTGAGCAGGGCTGTGGGCTGCCCTGGCTTGAGGTTCTTCCCTGACTCTGCTGTTTTACAGGTTGAGTCCAGTATCTTCCTGCAAGAGGAGCAGCTGTTACCTCCCGGGCCGGCGAGCTGCGGCTAAGCTTGTTGCCTCTCGTTCTGCCTCCACCAGGGCATCCTCTGCCCTTGTTTGCCCCCTCTCTGCCCCAGTTTCACAGCAGTTTTTGATTAAAGGACTTCTCATATTCTGTGCTCTACCCTCTCTCTCGGAGGTAGGGGTAGGCGGAGTGGGGCAAGGCCTGGTGGGGAGCCACTCATATCAGAGCCTGTTGCAGAGCAGTACTTCTGGCATCCTGCGGTGGGGATTCTGGGTCAGCCTCTGCTACCATCCAGGCCAGCAGGGCACCAGAGTGCCCCTGGTCTGGGTTCACTGAGGGCCTTGTATGGCCACATTGACCCATCCTCCCATTCCCTTAAAGGCTTCTTCTAGTTCTTTAAATTCGCTCCTCTGGGATTTGCCGGTTCCCATCCATCGTTGACATTCTGCCTCCCCATTGGAAGGAACTCATGACTCACAGAGCTCCATCCCATCCTGCTTGCTGCACTGGATTCATGTCCTAATTACCCTGACCACTCTATTTTCCATTGGAGTACCCTCGATCCCTCCCCTGAATTGCCATTGGTGACCTTGCGTGCACCTGTAGTTCAGCAGGTGGAAACAGGCACAGGTGCCCTCATCTCCCCCTTCCCAGGCTCTGCCCTCTCATTGGAGTCCCTACTGCCCGTACCATCCCCACCCCCGCCCCACTCCCACCTTGCATGCTGGAACCTGCACACAGTCCTCATCTCCTCTTTAGCCCTCACCCCTGAGACTCAGGCACCAATAGTTTCGCTTCTCCTTTGGATTCAATGAAGGACTTTGGCATGAAGCCTGGACCCAGTGACCTGGGGAGCAGGAGGGAACGTACAGGGAACACAGGAGACAGGCTAGTCTCTGGACTGGACGTCAGGAGACGCATCTGTTTGGTGCCAACCTGGGTCAGACTGCACCCTGCCAGCTAGAGATGGATGGTGGTCTTTTGTGTTTTCACATTCTTCCTGCCCTAGAAAGTGAACAAGGGGTTATGTTCACACCGTCACACCTCCACTTCCCTGAGCTTCTATACTTCCTCACCCTGGTGACCAAAGTCCCAGGCCCCTCTCTGTCCAAGGGTGGTGCTGATGCTGGTGCTGAACTTCTCCCCGGGCACAACTTACCTACATGTCTCGGTGGGCAGAGACCTCTCAGCTGGATGGTCTCTGGCAAATTTACTCACTCGGACAACAGCGAGATGGGCTACACCACCAGGCAATAACCACTGGATCAGCTGCAAACTAAGTGATCAAGCCCACCTGCTCCAGGGAGGGGTTTGAGTGGAAGGAGTAAGTCCCACACATGTTCTTTTCCGACCCTGAGGTCTCTGCGGGTCCCAACCCTCCTGCTCTGTCCACCTGACCTCATGCCATGAGCCCCGGAAGGAAGTCACCATGAGAGCATAGGGGAAGGGTGGACCCAAGTGCTCCCCATTGCTCAGGTGCAGTCACCCCTAACTCCCCACAAGTAACCCAGGTTGGGGGGGTTCTCCTGTTTCTAAGATGGGCAGCCATATCCCATGTACCCTTCCCATTTTTACCCATCCACACCCTCAGCAGTTGGCAGACATCACAGAATTGCAAGTTAGGATCCAGTGCCTCCTCCAGCGACTCCAACATTTTGAGATGTCCTGTCCTGAGGTTTGGTGAACTGCATCCTCTCCTTCTATGTTTTGGTAATGTGACAACATCCCTTGAATAAAGCAGATCCGACCCTTGCTTTGGCTCACTCAATGCCTTACCGGATCTGGACCAGTCTCTTACTTCCATTACTGCCTGAATCACATCTTTCTGCCTCAAGGGGCATTATCCCTGATGACTTTTATTCACACAGAGAGATGCCCAGGCACAAGCTTTGAATGTGCTACCCACCATCAAACCCTCTTTTGTGAAATAAAACCATGGTGTTTCAGGAAGGGAGTCAGGCAGAACCTACCCTCACTTCACTCAAATACAAATGTGTCCCTCTGAGTCACAGGCTGACACAGCCCTGGGGTCTTGGCTAAGAGAAGGAAGTCCTCCTCAAACTTCAGGGTGGGGGGGGGGGAAATTGAACACAGATTTCAGACCCTGTCTTGGGTGCCCTAACAAGTAGTCTGGCAGACTGAGCTGGGACACTCCGGGAAATAGCATTTGCAGGAAAATCTATGTCATGGGGCTGATGGAACAGTATTTGATGGAGACCTTGTAAGAACACAGACTTACCAACCATACTTGTCATAGAGCCTGACAGGCCCCTTTCCACCCAAGGGCAGAGAGACATCCAGGCTGCAGGAGTGTAGGCTGGTCAGCTGGCTAGGGCAGGGAGGATATGAAAGCTCCAAGGACTGGACCATCCATCTCTAGCTGTCAGGGTGCACTCTGCCCCAGATTGGCACCAGACGCCTCTCCTGACTTCCAGCTCAGCAACTAACCTGAGCATTTCTCCTGTATTCCCTGTACCTTCACTCCTGCTCCCCAGTTCACTGGGTCCAAGATTCATCCTCATGCCCTTTACTGAACCCGAGGAAGTGGGAGCAAAAGTTTTGGTGCCTGAGTCTCAGGGGTGAGTGCTAAACAGGAGAGGGGGAGAGTATGCAGGTTCCTGCTTGCAAGCTGGTACTGGGGGGTGGGGTGGGGATCCACTGAGAGGGTAGGGCCCAGGAAGGGGGAAGATGAGCAAACCTGTGCCTGTTACCACCTGCTTAAGTAAACATGCAGGCAAGGTCATGGATGACAAGCCAGGGGAGGGATCGAGGGTGCTCTGACAGGAAAGCAGAGTGGTCAGGGTAAGCAGGACAATGAGTGCAGTGAGGGAAGGGTGAAAGACTGGAGCTCTGTAAGGGGGTCATGAGTTCCTTCCGACAGGGAAGCAGAGTGGCAGCAATGAATGGAAACTGCTAAACCCCAGAGGAGGGTGTTTAGAGAAATAGAAAGGGCCTTCAGGCAAAAGGGAGGACGTGCCAATGTGGCCAGACAGAGGCCACACAGAACACAGACTGGGGGCGCTCCGCTGGTCTGATGGCCTGGATGGTAGCAGAGGCTGACCCAGAGATCCCAACACTAATTCCAGAGGTACTGTTCTGGAAAATGTTCTGATGTGGAACAGCTCCCCACCAGGCCTCGTCCCACTCCCTTAACCCCCTACCCCCCAGAGACAGGGCAGAACACAGAACATGAGAAGTCCTTTAATCAAACACTGCTGTGACACTGGGCAGAGAGGGGGCAAAACAAAGGGCAGAGGATGCCCTGGTGGAGGCAGAACAAGAGGCAACAAGCTTGGCTATAGCTCGCCGGCCTTGGAGGTCAACTGCTGCTCCTCTTGCAGGAAGATACTGGACTCAACCTGTAAAACAGCAGAATCAGGGAAGAGCCTCAAGCCAGGGCCAGCCCACAGCCTTGCTCAAGAGCCAACGTTGTGGGAAGGGGCATGCAGGGTGTAACACTCACTTCAAACGATCTGGAACTTGTCAGCCAGGTACCGCTTGGAGGCTGCAACAGGGAGAGGCATAAACAGGTGCTCCAGACAGACGGAATAGAAGCCTGTGCCCCTGTCCCCGTGGGGAACCACCTAGCCCTGCAACCTGAAACACACATACCCCCAACCACGATGCAAAGAGCTCTGGGCCTGATCACTCCCCGCTACCGGAATTAAATGTGGAGCCATTTCCTAAAAGGAGACAAAATGTGTCAAGAGCTCTCAAGCTCCGGGCCATGCCCAAACCATTCAAAAACTGTCTCGCGAACAATCCAACAAGACCCTTAGAGACCACAACAGATCAACAAGGCGTCTCTACAAGTCCTATCAGGAGCTGTCTAGGACTCGTCTGGCTGGCAGAGTATGCACGCAGTCCACACAGTACTTTGCTACTTGTCCGCACGCCCAGCTGAACATGCACCGCACACTCCACGGACAGGCTTGATAGGTTCTCCTCCCCACAGGAATGCTGATCCCTATAAGGCCCCCTGCACCTGCAGCCCACCCCACCACAAGGGCCCACCCTGCTTCTGCACTAAGAACCTGCTGCTCTCTGTCCCTGGTTCCTCATACCAAGTTGCTCCTTAAGGTCGTCTATTTCTCTCTGTAGCACCAGACACTAGGCAAGCAGACACAGGAGGAAGAGAAATGGTTAGTATACACCCGCCTCCCCTCTCCTCCTCCTCTCCTCTCCCCCGGGCCCTCCATCCCAAAGCCAGGTGTCTAGACTGGCAAGGGAAAAACTTTCCTCCGGGGAAAGGAGGTGGGCTCCCTCCCTGGGGTTCGGGATGGGGGTGGGGGGTGCCCACACATGTCAGTTGAACTTGGACCCAGATCCCACCATGGGGTTTGGGTGTGCATTTCCAGGAGCCAGAAGAAGTATTACCCGAGGACACCCCTGCCTTCCGGGTAGCTGCTGCTGTCTTTTCGGTCTTGTGGGGTGGTCAGTTGGTTCCTGGTCACCTGAGAGGGAAAGGACACACAATCCAGCTTCCCAGGTTCCCAGTGAGGTGGAAAGGGCCAGGTCGGGTCTAACGTGAGGTGAGGCCATACCACCCTCTGCTAGCATCAAGCCTCCCCTGCTCTGCCCGGCAGGCAGTCCAAATCTTCTCTCTGGGCCTGCCCCTCCTTTTCCTTAGGGGCAGCCATTTCACCACGATGGTCGGCAAAGACTCTGGTTCTGGGTTCGTGCCTCCCAGAGCGGCAGCCACAGCCAGCACCTGGGAGAGCAATGTGGGCAAACAGCACTTCACGGAAAAGGCTATTAGCCTGCAGGTCTACGCCCAGACTAGCTGTTGGGGCACTGCCACCGATCACCCCTGCCAAACAAATCCCACACAGAAGGTGAGGGGGCCAGGTCCAGCCCTGTTGACACCCTGTTTCCCATGGGAGAAGCGGCCTGAGAGCAAGGCTGAGCCCCCAGAAGAGAGAGAGAGAGTCAGAGACAGAGGTTTCTGCCCTCACCCCTGGCCTCCTCCCCACATATCAAAACCCAGGACACTCACCTGAGGGGCCAGGCCCTCTGGGCATGACTCCTCCCTTGTTACTGGCCATGGGCTCTGAGTTTCCTGAATCCCGTGCCCCTCTGATGTAGAGGTTGGCGCTGCTGTGTTCTCCATGATGCATCCATGGACAAGATGGCCCTGGCCTGTCAGTGGTCAGCTAAAAACAAAAATTTCTCACTAATCTGGAGTAAGGGTGTGTGTGTGTGCACACGAGCGTGTGTGTACCAGTGCATTTATATGTCTGTGTCAGTCTGTGTGAGAGCTCGAGTGATTCAAGACGGAGCTGAGGCAGGGAACTGGAAAGAGAATTGAAAGGCTGATCACTTTAGCAAATTCTCTCTCAGTCAGCCCCAGGCCAGTAGGCAGAGCTGAGCTGGGGTCAACAGTTTGGCACTGAGAAACCTGGGCACCCTGCAAGGAAGGTTTGGGGAAGAGCTAGGAAGTAGGAAGCAGGAAAGTGATGCATCTAAACACCGAAGCTCTGTGAAGCTTTTAAGGGGTCCCCTCAAATCAATTCAGCTATCAGCTCTCCCTTCCACTCCAGCCCCAGCCTCGTGGAGGAGGCTGGAAACAGGCCAAGGGTGGAGAACCGAGCCCAGCACACCCGAAGTGCTACCTTAACGTTTGTCCCTAGTAAAAGGATCCCAATCTGGCATCCTAATGACCCAGTGACCGAGGGCCACCCAATGACGACCCCTGAGGAATGGAGAGAGGGACAAGGGGTGAAGACCTGTGCCGTGGGGAGGGTGGGAGGGGGAAGAGTGGGGAGAGAGGAGGGGTCTGGCCTACTCACTTGACCCTTTGGGAATGGGTCTCTATTTGGGTCGTTGTCTTCTCCCGACACCGCCATTGCTGCCACCAACTCCTGGGCTCGCCTAGCCACGGATTTCTTCCCAGCACCGGTGTGCTTGAACTCTTTGACTCCCGAAGGGACCAAGGCCTCCTTCTTGGACCTCCCGAGCAGCGGGATGCCGGAGATTGGGGGGAAGGTGGCCGGTTCCAGGGGAGTGGCCGAGACTCCCTGCCCCCAGGAAGGGAAGGTTCTCTCCATGGCAGGTTTGGAGATGCCCCCAAGGGATTTCTTCTCCTGGACCCCCTTCCTCCTAGGAGTGGGCCACGGCCCACTGCCTGTAGCGGCAGCTGCAGCAGCTGATACTACTGCCACTCCCGGGTAGCTGGACAGGCTGTTTCCCTTCCCCCAGAGCACGCTCTGCACTTTCTTAGGGGTAGAGATGTCCTCCTGCTCTGCACCGCCCTGCCTGCCCTGCTTTTCCACAACTGAAATTAATCCTTGCGGAGCCGAGGACAGGCAAGTGCCTGGCACGTTAAGGAGATTCTCCCTGCCTTGGACATTCGAGCGTCTGGGTGTGTTCCCAGGATCCTCGGGGCTCTTGAGCTTGGCCCGGCCTCCGTCTTTGGGAGAAATGCTCACCCTCATCAACTCTATCTCTCTAAACTCCTCAGAGGACTCGGGGTCAGACAGCAGCCCGGCTGGATTTTCTGAAGGAGGCCACTGGTGATCCACAGCCACGTTCAACCTACTCTTTGTGCCTCTTTTAGGGTTCCCCCAGGCCCGGCCCGCCTTGGGCCCGCCGACCCCGTGAGGCCCAGCCTCAGCCTGTGCCGCTTCCCCACACTTATGGGCGGCACCGCCTCGATGGCAAGGACGTTCCTCGAGGTCCCACAAGTCAGACACCTCGCCGACCGCGTAGCTCTCCTGGGACAGGTATCTGCTGATGCCCAGCACGTTCAGGTAGGCCATCTGCTGCAGGATGGCCGCCATTGACTCGTCAGCCAGCTGCAGGGCATCGCCCTGGTCGTCGGCCGGGAAGCCAGACCGGCCTTCGCGGCCCCACAGCACCGGCCCTCCCGCTTCCAGCAGTTCCCGCTCTGACTCAAAGTCCTCAGGGTCTGGGAAGCCACCCCCGCCCTCACCCTCGCTGCTTCCAGTTGCCCCCGGCTCAGGGCCAGGGCTGGGGCCGGGGCCGGGGCCGGGTCCCTGCGGGGCTGTGAAGCTGGCCTCAAGGCCGCTGGTCCGCTCCCCGCAGTCTGAGCCGAAACCCGCTCCCGAAACAGACACCTCATCATCTGGGGAGCTCATGTCGTGAGATGGATTGCTGCCAGATCTGGGGCGGTGATGATTTATCTGGGTCGCGGTGGCGGCGGTTCGGGCAGGTAAGGCGGGCGGTGTCTGGAGTGCGCAGTCAAGCACCAGCCGCACCACACGCAGGAGATGGCCGCAAATAACGCGAGGCTTTCAGCGCGCCAGCCCTGCCGCCTCCTCATTGGTCCGCTTTCTGCCAACCAGCATGCGCCTTGTTTGGCCGTCCCCGCGAGGTGTAACCAATGGGGTCGAGGGCCTCCGCTGGTTTGCTGCCCAGCCCAAGGGCCATCCCGGCAGTTTGGAGTTGGTGGGTGAAGGTGATCCTGCGAGTATACCTCTGTCAAGCCTCTCTTCCCACCTCCTCCTGTCCCACCTCCCCTTTACGCTTAGAGTCACATCCCTGAGCCCTGACTGTGTACAAAATGGGTGGAGCGGGAGGCAGGAGGGTACTGAGGGCGCTGGTCTCTGGGAGGTGAGGATGAAACGTCAGGATAGAGGCGCTGGTCGCCTAGCACGTGCTGAAAGCACTTGCCAGCCTCCCTTCCACCACAAGTCTTATGACCCAATGGGAGAATGGGCAGAGGAATCCCGCACTCAGTGATGAGTGGTCGGCGTACTTCTCCCTAAGTGGCCAGAGGACAAAGGGATCGTAGTTTTGTTCTGTAACATCTCTGCCTCAACTGCTCCATCAAACGTTCTTGGCAGTCAGATTTGAGGGACAGACTGGGGTTGACCTTGCTCCCTCAGCTCTTTTTCCAATCTGAGGCAATTGAAAGAAGAGAGAATCTCAGTGTCCATTTACACTTGCAAAGGTGCTCACCACTGCTGATTCTTGAGATGTAAACTAAAACAACTAATCAGGTTTCACACACTAGGAAGACAACCTTCCAAGAGCTTAACCATTCTGAGAGTGGGAGAAGTTAGGAGCAAACCTCTGTGAGGTAGGTGCAAGAAATCTATTTGGGAGGTAATTTGGCAGAATCTCTTAAAATCAACTTATACAGCAGGACCCAGTGCCTGGCACTCTTCTAAGTGCCATACATAAGTGGTAATGCTTCCTTGTGACACTCCTAGGACTATAGTACCAGGGATTACCAGCCTCTTACGGGGGAGGAAACAGGTACTGAGAGGTTCAGTCACTGAACCAAGGTCATTTGGCCTGTGTGGATCAGTGGTAGCATTAAAACCAAGCAATCTCACTCCAGAGCCCTTGCTTTGATCCAAAGATCTTAAAACTTAAAAAAAAAAAAAAAAGGCCCCTTTTATTCTCTTCCAGCAAGTCTGCTACCTGGCACACCCTCTGTAAGTGAGGGTGTATTTCTAAAATCTCTATTTTACGCCATTGGTCTATTTGTTAAATGGCAGTGCCACACAGTTTTGATTACTGTAGCTTTGTAATATTTTGAAATCAGAAAGTGTGAGTTCTCTACTTTTTTCTTTTTCCAAATTGCTTTGCCTATTAAAGATCTCTTTAGATTCTATTTAGACTTTAGGATGAAGTTTTCTTTTTCTGTAAAATATGCCACTGGAATTTTGATAGGGTTTGCAGTGTGTAGATCAATCTGAGTAGTGTGTTAGAAGAACAGGTCCAATGGAGTGTGTGTGTGTTTGTGTGTGGAAAAGAATTGACTCATTCAATTATACAGGCTGGTAAGTCCCAAGATCTAGAGGGTGACTTGGCTAGCTGGAGACCCAGAAGAGCCAGTGGTTTAGCTCTAGTCCAGGTTAGAAGGCCTAAGAACCAAACCAATAGAGCTGATATTTCTTTTTGAGTCTAAAGTCAGTAAAAGTAGCTGATGTCCCAGTCCTAAGGCTTTCACACAGGAGGAATTCTCTTACATGAGGAAAGTTTGCCTTTTTTGCTTTATTGAGACTATCAACTGATTAGGTAAAGTCCACCCACATTATCGGCGGGGAAGGGGATTTGTTTTATCCAGTTTACCGATTTAGATGTTAATCTCATGGAAAAGCACCCTACAGAAGCACCCAGAATAATGTTTGACTAAATATCTAGGCACTCTGGACCAGTCAAGATGACACATAAAATTAACCATCTCAGATAGTGTGGACCTCTTAACAATATTTAGTATTCCAGTCTGTGTAGACAGATGTCTTTCCATTTATTTGTGTTTCCATTTATTTGTATTTCTTTCAGCAATGATTTGTAGTTTGTAGTGTACAAGTCTTTTGACTCCTCGCTTGAGTTCATTCCTCAGTATTTCATTCTTTTTAACGTTAATGTCAGTGGAATTGTTCTCTTAATTTCCTTTTCAAATTGTTCTTTGTTAGTGTTTAGTGATAAAACTGAATTTTGTTTCTTGACTTTGTGTCCTGGAACTTTGTGCGTGTGTGTAATCTTTTGGGTGTTCCATGTACAAAATCATGCTATATGCAAATGGAGATAATTTTACTTCTTTCTGATTTGGATGCCTTTAATTTCTTCTTCTTTCTTAAGTGCTCTGGCTATGACTTCCAGTATGTTGAATAGTAATGGTGAGAGTAGGCTTCCTTGTCTTGTTCCTTACCTTAGAAGAAGAACTTTCAGTTTTGCACCACTGAGTATGATGTTCATTGTGGACTTTACTTATATGGCTTTTATTATGTTGAGGTAATTTCTTTCTACTCCTAGTTCTTTGAGTGTTTTTATCATGAAAGAAGGTTGAATTTTTATGCCTCTATAGAGATGATGGTGTGATTTTTGTCCTTCATTCATGTTAATGTGTTTTATTCCTTTGATTAATTTTTGTATGTTAAACTATCCTTGCATCCAAGGGATAAATCCCATTTGACTGTGGCACATAGTCCTTCTAACGTGCTGTTGAGTTCGTTTTGCTAGTATTTTGTTGAAGATTTTTGCGTCTGCATTCATCTGGGAAACTGGCCTGTAATATTCTTTTCTTTTGGTGCCTTTGATATCAGGGAAAAATGAGTTTGATAGTGTTACCTTTCCTTCAACTTTTTTGGAACCATTTGAGAAAGATTGGTATTAATTCCTTAAATGTTTGATGGAATTCTCCATTGAAACTATCTGTTCCTGTTTTTTTGTGGGGGAGTTAGTGATTACTGTTTCAATCTCATTATTGGTCTATCAGGTTTTCTATTTCTCCTTGATTCAGTTCTGGTAGATTGTGTGTTTCTAGGAATTGATTCACTTCTTCTAGGTTGTCCAGTTACTTCCCAAACAATGGTTCATAATGTTCTCTTATAATCCTGTTTGTTTCTGGGACATTGGTTTAATATCCCATCTTTTATTTCTGATTTTAGTTATTTTCATCTTTTTCTCTTAATCTATCTAAGTATTTGTCAGTTTTCTTGATCTTTAAAAAACCAAATACAGTTATGTTGATTTTTTTCTGTTGTCTTTTCTGTTCTTTATTTTTTATCTCTGCTTTAATCTTTATTATTTCCTTCCTCTGCTGGCTTTGGTTTTCATTTGTTCTTTTTCTAGCTCCTTGAGGTGTAAAATTATATAGTTGATTTGTGATCTTTCTTCCTTTTTAATGTGCACATTTATAGTTATAAAGTCCCAGCATTGCTTTCGTTGTACCCCGTAAATTTTGTCATGTTGTGTTTTCATTTCTTCTGTCTCAAGATGTTTTCTAATTTCCCCTGTGCCTTCTTTTCTGACCCATTGATTGCTCAAGTATACGTTGTTAAACTTTGGTACATTTGTGGATTTTCCCATCTTCCTTGTGCTGTTGCCTTCTGGTTTCATTTACTGTGATCAGAAAAGATACCGTGTGTAGTTTCAGTTTTCTTGAAGTTGCTAAGGCTTGTTCTGTGGTTTAACATGTAGTTTATGCTGGAGAATGTTCCATTTATATAGGGGGATTTGTATTTCACTGTTGTCGGATGGATTGTTCTGCATATGTTGTTAAGTTCAATTGGTCTGGAGCCTTGTTAGGTCCTCTATTTGCTTGTTGATCTACTGTTTGGTTGTTTTTATCCATTATTGAAAGTGGGATATCAAAGTGTCTTACTGTTATTGTGTGGCAATCTATTTCTCCCTTCAAATATGTCAACATTTGCTTTCTAAAGTTAAGAGCTCTGAGGTTTGGTGCCTAAATTTGTGTAATTGTTATATTATGTTGATGAATTGACCTTTTTAGCATTATATAATGTCCTTTGTCACTTATTGCTGTTTTTTATTGAAAATCCATCTTACCTGATATTAGTATAGCCATTCCTGCTCTCATTTTGCATGGAAAATCTATTTCCATTCTTTAATTTTCAGCCTCTGTGTGTTCTTAGACCTAAAGCGAATCTCCTGTAGACAGTGTATATGGATTCTGTTTTTTCCCTAATCATTCAGCAAATCTATGTATCTTGGGAAGTTTACTCCATTGACATTTAAGGTAACTATTGATAGGATGGACTTTACTACCAGTTTGTTAATTATTTTCCATATGTCTTGTAGCTTTTTTTGTCCCTCCTTTCATCTCTTATTGCTTTCCCTCCAATTTCGTTGATTTTCTTTTTTGTAGTGATATGTATTAATCCCCTTCTTATTTCCTTTTTTATATATTCTACAGATATTTTCCATGTGGTTACCTTTGGAGTTATATAAAACCTCTTTAAGTTATGCACTATTTTAAATGGCTGAAACCAGCTGCAGTTACATATAAAACCTGAATTCTTTCCCAGTTCGCTCCATTTTTATGGTATTAATAACATATATCTTTATATATTGTATACCCTTTAATATAGGTTTATAATTATTTTTATGTCTTTCTTATTTAATTCTATTCACCAAAACTCTCATAGTGTTTGGTCCATGTATTTGTCTTTACCAGAGAACCTTATATTTTGACATGGCTTCAGAGTGCTGTTTGCCTTCCGTTTGTATCAAATGGAAGGACTGCCTTTAGCCTATCTTGTGGAGCAGGTCTAGTGGTAAAGAACTCCATCAGCTTTTGCTCATCTGGGAACGTTTCCAGTCTTGTGGAAGTGGGGCCCAGTATCTGAGACGGCTGTGCAAGTGCAGTATTGGAGGGTTGTGTGGGTGAGGGTGTCTTCCTTTCATCTCTCTTTGCCTCTGCCTCTCTTCCTGTATTCTCTTGCATGATAAGACTTTCTATGTAGAAAGAGTAAAATGCACATATGAACTTAAAAATAACCTAACTGCCCTAAACTACAGTTTTGGTTGGCACAGAACTCACTTTCTGAAGAACCACATACAACTGTTTGACCAGGGGTTTCATCACCACATACCTAAGAGTAACAACTTTTCAACCTGCCATAGCTTTACCATTATGGCTCCAAGTCGAATCCTTCCTATTCAGCCAATTCTAAAACTTTAGATTCTGTAACTTACAGCTTGCACTTTGAGGTACCAAATTCTAAATCAATTAGAATCTGAATTTAGCTCCAGTAACAGGAACTCCAAAAACAGTAGCTTAAACAAATTAAGTAAATTTTTTTTTCTATTTGAGGAAAAGTCTGAAGATGGGCAGTCAAAGGCTGAAATAGTACTTCATGATGTTTTCAGAAATTCAGACTCCTTTTGTATTTCTGCTCAGTGTGAGAATGATCATTTATTTAGCCTTCACGAGATGGCTGCCTGAGCTTCATCTTTCACATCTGTCTTCAAGGCAGCAGAGAGGAAGAGAAGGTAAAGAACAAAAGGAGACTGGTCAACTGATTCAGCTCTCCCACTCAGGTTTCTTTGCCATAAAATATGTTTGTATCAGCATTTAGGTACTTTTATTTCATTGCTAGTTTTAGCAGAGTATACCGTCAAAGAATGATATATCCAGTGTGGATTTGGCAGTGGTACATCAAAACAGATGTTAAACAAAGAGCACGCAATCTGCAAAGAGATTTATAATAATAATTTAAAGCTTCATGATCTAGGATCATTCCAATTTAAAACACTATGAAATGAAATCAACTTCTGATGGTAAGAAAAGAAATATAGGGCAAGAAGAAAACTAGCATTTGTTGAGTTAAGAGTATGAGCTTTCCATAAGATAGATATTGTTCTTCAGTGGGAAACCTTGCAGATACAAAATAAAATCCAAATATTTGGTCATGTAATACAAATTTTACCTGAAATAAAGCCAAAGCCATAGATTCTGGCTCTGGCTTGTCAGCTATTCCTGGCACTAACATATCTGCAGAAGCATCTGGCCAATTTGTACCTAGTGACGCTTTATGCATGCTAATGGGGTTCAGGTAAAATGAACCTGTGTACAGAGCATTCTCCACCCTGGGGAAGTTATCAGTATACCGTAGGAGTTCATATTTTTGTTTCCTTATAGTAATTCAAATGTACCTCCTGCTGGGATTTTTATTTTGCAAAATGAATCTGTGTCCTCTACTTACACTTAACAACAACAACAATAATAATAGTAAAAACTCTAGCTTTAAAGAGTTGACATTTACCACTCAAGATGTGGGACATACTGAGGTCACATTGCTTTCTGAGGAATCTACCCCACAGCTCTATGTACTCACTTCTAATTATGTCTCACTGGCCAGAATTTAGTCCTGTGCTTATACCTCTCTGAGGAAGCCTGGGAAATGTAACTTTTTAGCCTGCACATATTGCTGCTCTCAACAAAATCAGTTTGTTAACAAGGAAGAAGGAAAGAAAAAATCTCATGGGGGCAACTCTAACTAGTTGGACAGAAGGGAATTTATCCCTTGCAGAATTGTTAGAAGGGCTATAGAAGAAACTTTGGGCAAAGCTCTCAGAAACATTGTTGCTTAATTGATCTGAAACCTCAGAAACACTGCCTCTATTGCCATCAGTGCCACGGAAACCATGACCTCTGCCCAGCAGTTTCTTCATGTTACAAATCAAAGCCTTCTGCAGAAATGCCCTAATGGTGAGAACCAAATCACAGGCATGCAACGGGTATTGGGAAATGTAGAATAAGAAAATTATCTGAAGAAGATGGGATACATAGTAGTGGTGAATGAGCATATTTCATTGATTCTAAGACAGGCCTTTTGTTTGTTTGGTTTGTTTACATTTTCATGTTTCTAAAGTGAGCATACATTTGACAGTGCCAGCTGTTGGTGATCTGCCAGTTTTATGATGTAGTTTTCGTTATTTATACGTACATGAAACACTGGGAAGACCCAGAGGGATCGGGTAGAGAGGGAGGTGGGGGGGGGGATCGGGATGGGGAATACATGTAAATCCATGGCTGATTCATGTCAATGTATGACAAAAACCTCTGCAATGTTGTGGGGTAATTGGCCTCCAACTAATAAAAATAAAAAAAAGAAAGCATCTCCACTGACACGGTGCAGATGGGGGTCTCCGTAGTTTGGAAGGAAATCCTGGACCCAACAGTGAAGCACTCTTTACAAATGTTGCATGTGGTGCAAAACTAGCAACACTGATAATTCTGAGTTGAAAGGGACTAATAAAATTCTATACTAAATAGAAAGAACTCGTGGAAATGTTATAAAATTTTTTTGATTTTTTGTGTATTTCTAAGACATTTACAAAATAAATGTAAATGATATGCTTCAATAAGAACAAGATAAGAACATCTAACTGATAAGGGATTGACTTGGTTGTACCATGGTCAGGAATTGAGCCTGAGGAAATCATTTAAAAGAAAAAAGAATTCTCTGTGTATAAAGAAGTTTGCTCACAGCAGTGTAGTTTATAAGGGCAAAAAACCCTGATAGATACTTACATTTTCATCACAAAAGCTACTAATCAAAAGTTTACTATCTGCCAAGCTCTTCCTCTGTCATTTCATTCTCACAACAGCCATGTGAAGTAGACACTAATCTTATCCCTATTTCATATGCGAGACACAAGCCTGTGATAACTTGTCCAAAGTCAAACAGCTAGTAGGTGGTGGAATCGGGATTTAAACTCTGGTCCAGGGGTTACAAATCTGTGTTATGCAGCTGTTAGAAAAAAGAAGTATGTTGCAATAAAAATAATATACTGCACTGTTCTAAGCAAGAACTCACGAAATCTGAAAGTATCTAAAAATGTATTAAAACAAGAATTTACAGAATGCGTTTCAGGCAACCAGTAGGTCCAATGGCTCTGGATCTTTCTTGGCTTATGGAACTTGTGTTAGTCTCTTCAAACTGCCCAAACCAAATACCACAGGCTGGATGGCTTAAACAAAGAACATTTAGTTTCTCACAGTTCGGGATACTAGAAATCCAAGATCAAGGTGCCAGCAAGTTCAACTCATGGTGAAAGCACTCCCTTGTATTGTAGTTCACCACCTTCTCTCTGTTTCTTCACATAACATTTCCTCTGGGTATGTATGGGGAAAGAGAGAGAGAGAGAGATCTCTGGAATCTCTTTCTCTTATAAGGATATCAGATCCTATGGGATTAGGGCTCCACTCTTACAACCTCTATGTGTGCTGTGCTTGGTTGCCCAGTCGTGTGTGACACTTGGCACCCCATGAACGATGGCCCACCAGGCTGCTCTGTCCATGGGAATTCTCCAGGCAAGAATACTGGAGTGGGTTGCCATGCCCTCCTCCAGGGGATCTTTCCATCACAGGGATCGAACCCAGGTGTCCTGCATTGCAGGCAGATTCTTTACCATCTGGACACAATGGAAGTCCAAGAATACTAGGGAAGGTAGCCTATCCCTCCTCCAGGGGAACTTCCCGACCCAGGAATCTAACTGGGGTCTTCTGCATTGCAGGCAGACTCTTTACCAGCTCCCTTAATTAACCCTAATTACCTCTCTAAAGGCTCCATCTCCAAATTCAGTCACATTGAGGGTTAAGGATTTAAGATAGGAATTTGGGGGCAACACAATTCAGCCCATAAAAGGACTCCTTTGAGAATCTAATGAGCTCCTTACACCCTCCAAGAAGACTGTATACATGCCTCCCACAACTTTGCACAGAATTTCAGGACGTTCTTGGACCCCAGGTTGAGAGCCACTGATCTAGATCACCTTTCTCTTTTTCCAGATGGAGAAACAGAGGTTCAGGAAGGGGAAGTGCTTTTCAGCAGGTTAGGAGAGAGGTAGGTCTCCTGATTCCTCATCAAGTGCTTGCCCTACCTTACTCTGCCTTGTGTTAGGCCTGTTAGGTCAACGATCCACAGTGACCACAAAACACTAGAGATTCTGTGGATGCAGTGAAGGGGAGTGCTTCACCTGGGATGCTCAAGTGAGTGAACAAGACTCTAGCTATAACTGACAGTAAATGGGGCAGATTTCATTGTTTCAAGTAGTTGTGAGTTTGGGAAATAGCTGCACCAAATTCAACACACATCCACAAGAGGTCTGATTGTGAAGAGATGGAGGTGCTTCTGTTCTAACTGATGACAAAGTGGGAACTGAAGGGGTATAGTTGAATTGTCTTCTGGCCTTGACATGGCACTGTCCCTCTACTCTCAGATTCCTCATTTGTACACCTCTCAGGAGGAGACATATGAGATTTCTGCGTCAGATTAACTAGCCCTAATATTTTGTATGTCTGTGATTCTGGGGCAGGAACCATGTGGGAAATATCCGTTGAGGCGTTTGGGTCCTAGAATTATGGGCAAATATTTTTTTTCCAAATGTCTTCTGATGGTGTCCTAGAATTAGCAATAAAGCAAATGTCATTTAAAGAGATGAAAAATCCATAAGAAGAATCTGAGAAGATCCTTTAGATACTCAGTCATTTAAAGTAAAGTCTCAACATAAATGTTTACTCAATTTTTGCTTCAGGCCCATCCTTATAAAGGGAGGTGAATTATGATAGCTGGAATTTAAAACAACAGGGTTAGAAGATGGAACAGTATTTTTAATAGGAAATGTTATTTTATTTTTAGGCAGAGAGGTGGCCCCAGAGAATGATTTTGTTTCATTTCATCAATCAAAGAGATTTGAAAAAATGACATTCTTCCTATTGGCCTTATCAATGCCACAAACCAGTGTGGAGCCTTCACTTGGACTACAAGTCTAGAAACTAAAGGAGGCGCACCCAATGTGGGGTGGAGGCTATCATTTCAGGAAAATTCTTCCAGTTTTGCTCCCTACAAAGAACAAGGGAAGGGCTTGAAGGGTTGTGCACACCTACCTACCGCTTCTGTGCCAGTGGAAGGTGAGAGCACACCCAGTCTAGGACATCAATGGTCTCAGTTTCTGTCTGAGGAGAAAGAGGAAGAAAAGAGCTGCTGCTGCGGGGAGCAGGGGTGAAGGCTGGTGTTAAGATAGAAGTGCCAAACGGGCAAGGGAGATGCAGCCCATCCAACCACCAGCACCAGCACCATCACCACCATGTTGGCTCAAATAAGCCCCTCAGTCTCAGGGGTTAATAAGCTAATGACAAAGAACAGGAAGAACTCCGAAGGCATGGCATCTGGCCCTTCCCAACAAACAGCCTTAAACGATACTGCCCTCATCTGGTCAAATAGGTATGTTACAATGCAGGCACATTACTCTGTATTTTGGGCCTTCATTTCTTTTTCTCAGGTTCTTGGTGCTCCACCTCTGAGAGGAAGTGGATGGGAAGGGAGAAGTCTCTGAGAAATTGTAACCAAATACAACACTTCTGTGGGTTTCAGCACAAATTCACAATTAAATTCTGAGTTAAAATGTACTACCCAAATATGGAATATTTATTAAAAATTAAGATTGATATTATAATTACGTAAGCATCACTTTCTTATTTTTAGCAAACAGTTATGAGTTCTTGAAAACAAAGCTATAAATATAAATGATATAAAATTACTAATCTCAATTAGATATGTTAGAAACAAAGAAAGTAACTTTGGTTCTACTTCTGGTTAGAACATAATTACAATATGCTTATACTGGGATGTTATTTCCCAAGCATTATGTTTTTCTCCAATTATACTGAAATGTAACATGGACAGAGAAGAAGTTGCAATATATACGTGGAGTGTAATAATTGATTATCAATTATATACCCCCAAGTCACAGAAGAGGATAGTGTTGGCTTTCCCTAAGACTTCTGAAGTTTCTCTGTCTTATATTAGCCCCATTCCTTCTTCAAGGAGAATATCCACACACTTACTTTTGTGCCATCCTTTCTTCCCTTTCCCTCAAAGTTTTGTATTGTATATATATCTTTAAATGATATGAGTTAGCGATGACAGCTATTTACAGCTATATGAGTGAAATTATTAAATGTATCTGTTTAATTTCTTACTTTTTCAATGTTAAATTTGTAAGCTTCATGCTTATTCTGTATAGTTCTACTTTGTATATTTTTGCTGATGGAATTATATTTATTCATATGAAGATGATCTCCCAGAATATTGGGCTTTGATGGTCAGCACGAGTTACTTTTGGGAGGGCCAGGGGCCGTAGGAAATAGACTGCACTCTTAAAGGGCACATACAACATCTCACATGCTCCAGGACCCAGGGCGGAAGCAATAATTTGAAAGGAGCCTGGGCCAGAGGCAGCTGCTGATCTTGGAGAGCCTCCCAGAGAGGCACGAGGCAGCTGGACTTGCCCTGGGGGCATAGACACCGGAAGCAGCCATTTTGCAGAGCTCCTTCTACCACACGGTCACTGGTGCTAACAAGTGCCGTTTTGGAATCCTCCCTTAGCTTATTAGCACCAGTGCTCAGACCTGCCCATCAGCCTGTAGGCAGTAGTACGAGGGCAGGCCAAGCCACTAGCCAGGCAGAGACACAGCCCCACCCACAAGCAAGCCTGCTGTCTTAAGAGTCCCTGGAGCTGGCCCTGTCAATCAGAGGCCCCGACACACCACATGGCCCTCTACACCAGTAAGAAGGCATTAAGCCAGGACTCCAGGGTCCTGCAGTCAGAGACCCTGGGACCTAGTTCCTGCCCACAGCAGGTCATCGCTAGCCCCAGGACCAGTTTTACCCATCAGTGGTTAGGCAACAGCCCTAGTACATCCTGGACCACAGCCCCAACCAAAAGTGGCCCAAAACACCAACTCCTGGACCACTCCAGGGCCCTGAAGCCAGCAAAGCCAAGAACCAGCTCCACCCACCAGCAGGCAGACACCAGCAACCACAGTAACTCCCACCTTTCAGTCTGCCATACCAGGAAAAAGGCCACCCACCGGCAGGGCCACACCAGCACCAGGAGCCACTGAGTTCCAGCACAGTGTACCAGAAAGTAGACACCAGGTCTGGGACACTTTGGAGCTCTCAGCCAGCAGCTCTGGAATCTGGCCCCACATAACAGCGTGTGGACACCCCCTATGGGACATCTAGGGCCCCACCGCCAGCCATGTTAGGAACTGTCCCCACCCAACAGTGAACTGTGACCAGCTCTGGGACCCCAGGGCCCTGCAGCTAGAGACCCAGGAACAGAAACAGATCTCTACACACTATTGAGCTGGCACTAGCCCCAGGACACCCTGGATCCCAAACTCAGTCAACGGCAGGACTAACCAGCCTCACGATACCTTGGCCTCTCAGCCAGCTGCCTTCAGAAACAGCCACACTCACCAGCGGGACAAGCAAAGGTTTGGGATACCTAGGACCCCGTAGCTGGCAATGCAGGAACTAGCCCTACGAAACAATTGGCCTACGCTAGATCTGGGATTCCCAAGCTTGCACCTATTCACAAGAGAAACAGGCTCAGAAATCCCTCAGGGACACAGAGCCAGCAGTACCATGATCCCACCGCACTCATAAGTGACTGGCAGACTCCACACAAAGCAGCGCCTGGCAAGCAGTCAGACCGGAGGCTAGCTAGCCCTATGAGACCTTGCCTCACATACGGGGCATCCCTAGAGCATATAGCTCTGGTGACCAGAGGGGCGTGCACTGCAGAGATGCTTGGAATGTCTCCTACAGAAAGCCATTCTTCCAGGACTGGTAGGTGTAATCAACCCACTAAACACATAGGATTAAAAATGCAAATTAGACAAAAAGAGGAGACAGAGGAATATGTTCAACCCAAAGGAGCAAGGTAAAACCCCAAAGAAGCACTAAGTGAAGTGGAGGTAGGCACTCTACTTGAAAAAGCATTCAGAGTAGGGACCATAAACCGGATCAAAAAACTCAGGGCAAGATTGGATGGACAGGGAAAGGAGTTACAAGTTTTTAACTTAGAATTGAAACTCTAAGACAAGAAACTCTAAAGTTCTTAGAGGAAAACAGGCAGAGTATTCTATCACATAAATCACAGCAAGATTCTCTATGACACACCACCTAGAGTAATGGAAATAAAAATAAACAGTCAGATATAACTAAACTTAAATGATTTAGCACAGTAAAGGAATGACAAACAAGATGAAAATACAGCCCTCAAAATGGGAGAAAATAACAGTATATTGAACAGTTGACAAAGAAGTAATCTTCAAAAGATACAAGCAGCTCATGAAGCTCAACACCAGAAAAACAGAAAACTCAATCAAAGACTTGGCAAAATATCTAAATAGACATTTATGCAAAGAAGACACAGAAGGCTAATAAACAGATGAAAGATGCTCAGCATCACTCATTATTAGAGACAAGTAAATCAAAACTATAATGAGGTATCACGTCACACCAGTCAGAGTGGTCATCATCAAAAATTATAAACAATAAATGTTGGAGGGGATGTGGAGAAAAGGGAACCCTCTTGCACTGTTGGTGGGAATGTACATTGATACAGTCAGTATGGAGGACAGTATGGAGAGTCCTTAAAAACACACACAAAAAAAAAAAATAGGAAGAAAACTACCAAAAGACCCAGCAATCCAACTACTGGGCATATACCATAAGGGAACCATAATGGAAAAAGATACATGAATGGATAAAGAATTTGTGGTACATATATAAAATTGAATGTTACTCAACCAGAAAAGGGAATGCATTTGAGTCAGTTCTATTGAGGTGGATGAGCCTAGAGCCTAGTATACAGAATGAAGTAAGTCAGAAAGAGAAAAACAAATATCGGATATTAAAGCATACACATGGAATCTTGAAAGGTGGTACTGATGAACCTATTTGTAGGGATGAAATGGAGACACAGACATAGAGAAGAGATTTGTGGACACAGTGGGGGAAGGAGTGGGTGGAACAAATGGAGAGAGTAGCATTGAAACTTACATTACATTATATAAAACAGACAGCCATTGGGAATTTGTTGTCTGACACAGGGAGCTCAAACCTGGTGCTCTGTGACAACCTAGATGGGTGGCATGGGGTGGGAGCTGGGATGGATGGAGGTTCAAGAGGAGGGTACAAAAGACAGAGGAAAGGCACATATATATACCTATGGCTGATTCCTGTTGATACATGTCAGAAACCAACATAATATCTTAAAGCACTTATGCTCCAGTTTAAAATAATCAATAAAATAGTTTAAAAAAAAATACAAAAGCAAAAAATCCATAGAAGAACCAAACAGAGCTGAAGAGTACAAAAAGTGAAATGAAAAATACACTTCAATGGTAGGTTAGGTGAAACAGAGGGATGGATAAACAACCTGGGAGACAGAATAGTGGAGATTACTGAAGCTGAACAGAAGAAAGAAAGAATAAACAGAAATGAGGACGGTATCTTAGACATTTGGGACCACATCAAGCGTAGAAACATTTGAATTCTAGTGGTCCCAGGAGGAGAAGAAAGAGAGAAAGGGGCAGAGAATACATTTGAAGACATACTAGCTGAACACTTTGCTAACCTGGGAAAAGAAATGGGCATCCTGGAACACAGAGTCCCAAGCAAAAAGAAGACCGCACCAAGACACAGTGTAATTGATGAGGGTGAAGAAGGAGAGTGGAAAAAGCCGGCTTAAAACTAAATATTGAAAAGAAAAAGATCATGGCATCCCACCCCATTCCATCATGGCAACTAGAGGGGGGGAAGGTGGAAATGGTGACAGCTTTCCTCTTCTTGGACTCTAAAATCACTGTGGATGGTGACTGCAGCCATGAAATCAGAGGACATTTGCTTCTTGGCAGGAAAGCTATGACAAACCTAGTCAGTGTGTTGACAATCAGACACATTACTCTGCTGACAAAGATCCATATAATCAAGTCTATGGTCTTCCCAGTGGGCATGTACGGTTTGAGAGTTGGAGCATAAAGAAGGCGGAGCACCAAAGAATCAATGCCTTCTAAGTGTGGTGCTGGAGAAGACTCCTGCGAGTCTCTTTGACAGCAAGGAAATCAAAACCAGTCAATCTTAAGCAGAATCAACCCTGAATCCTCATTAGGAAGGAACGATGCTGAGCTGAAACTCCATTATTTTGTTCATTAATGTGAACAATTGACTCATTGGAAAAGTCCCTGATGGTGGGAAAGACTGAGAGCAGAAGGAGAAGAGGGCATCAGAGGATGGGATGGCTGGATGGCATCACCGATGCAATGGACATGAACTTAGGCAAACTTCGGGAGAAGGTGAGGGACACGGAGGCCTGGCAAGCTGCAGCCCATGGGGTCTCCAAGAGTCAGACATGACTGGGCGACTGAACATCAACAACAAACCCATATTCTTGAACAGTGATAAAAAGTAGAGATCATCTGCAGCAAAAAACAAAACAAAACTGTAGAAAAAAACAAACACGTGGAGGCGAAGTCACTGAAGAAATCAAAGAGTAAATCATAATATACCTATAGGGATATGAAAGGGAAAACACAAACCCTATGGAAGGCAGGAAAAGCAGTTCTAAGAGCGAATTTTGTAGCAATAAAATCTTACCTCAGGAAACAAGAAAAATCTCAAATAAACAACCTAAGCTTACACCTAAAGCAATGAGAGAAAAAGGAACAAAGAAAATGGAAAGTTAGCAGAAGGGTAGAAATCAAAGATCACAGCAGAGATACAAGCAATAGACATTAAGAAAGCAATAGTTGAGATCAATGAAACTACTTTGGTCACCTGATGTGAAGAACTGACTCATTGGGAAAGACCATGATGCTGGGAAAGATTGAAGGTGAGAGGAGAAGGGGACAACAGAGGATGAGATGATTGGAGAGCATCACTGACGTGATGGACAGGAGTTTGAGTAAGCTCCAGGAGTTGGTGATGGACAGGGAAACCTGGCGTGCTGTAGTCCATGGGGTTGCAAATAGTCGGACACAACTGAGTGACTGAACTGAAGTGAATAAAACTAAAAGCTGGTTCTTTGAGAGGATAAGCAAAATTGATAGACCTTTTGCCAGACCCATCAAGAATAAAAGGGAGAGAGTTAAATTCAATAAAACTAGCCATGGAGAAGTAAGTTGCAACTGACATCACAGAAATACACAGGATTGTAAGAGAATACAGGAAGCGAGTATTTGCCAATGAAATGGACAACTTAGAAGAAATGGACCAATTATTAGAGTGGTAAATTTTCTAAGTATGAACCAGAGAGGAATAGAAAATACAAAGAAACACATCATATGTACTAAAACTGAAACCCTGATTTAAAATTTTCCAGAAAACAGAAGGCCAGGACCAGATGACTTCAGAGGCAAATTCTGTCAGGCATTTGGTGAAGAGTCAATACCTATCCTTCGGAAACTATTCCAAAAACTTGCAGAGGAGAGAACACTCCTCAAACTCATCCTATGAGGCCACCATCACCCTGATACCACACGCAGACAAATGTACCACCAAAAAAGAAAGTTACAGGGCAATATCAGTGATGAACATAGGCACAAAATTCTCAACCAAACAGTAGCAAACCAAATCCAGCAAAACATTAAGTGGGATTCATCCAAGTGATGCAAGAATTTTTCAATATCCACAAATCCATAGATCTCAATAGATGCAGAGAAAGCTTTAGAAAAAAGTCCAACATCCATTTGTGATAATAACTCTCCAGAAAGTGGGCATAGAGGGACCTTATCTGAACATTAAAAAGGCCACATTTCACAAACCTACCGATAGCATCATACTCAATGGTAAAAAGAAGAAAGCATTTCTTCTGAGATCAGGAAGAAGAGAAGGATGGCCACTCTCACCACTTTTATTCAATATAGTTATGGAAGATCTAACCACAGCAATCAGAGACAAAGAAATAAAAGGATCCAAGTTGGAAAGGAAATAAAGCTGTCACTGCTTGCAGTTTGCATGATACTGTGCATAGAAAACCTTAAAGATGCTGCCAGAAAACTATTAGAGCTCATCGATGAATTCAGTAAAGCTGCAGGATACAAAATGAATGCACAGAAATCTCTTGCATTTTCATATGCTAACAATGAAATTTCAGAAAGAGAAATTAAATAAACAATCCCCCTTACCATCCCATCAAAAAGAATAAAATGCCAAGGAATAAACCTAAGGAGACCAAACAGCTGTACTCACAAATCTATAAGATGCATGCACCCCAATGTTGGTCGCAGCACTATTTACAAGTGCCAAGACATGGTAGCTACCTAAATATCCATCGACAGAGGAATGGATAAAGAATATGTGGTACACATATACAGCGGAATAGTACTTTACCATAAAAGGAATGAAATAATGCCACTTGGGGCAACATGGATGGACGTAGTGATTGCCATACTGAGTGCAGAAAGTCAGAAAGGGAAAGACAAATGTCCCTTACATGTGGAACCTAAAAAGTTGTACAAATGAACTTATTAAATAAATGGAAACAGACTTTGAAAACATGATTACCAAAAGGGAAAGGCAGAGGTAGGAAAGGGATAAAGATCCTAATCTATAACATCCTAATGAGAGATGTTCAAGATGATGTAAACAGACGGAAAGAAATATTATATGCTTGTGAGGCCAAGCATTTACAACTAGCCTCTGCTTTACACTTCCTAAGGAAGGAGGCAAGTGGGCTTGAGTCCAGGTACTTACAGTCAGTCTCCAGCTTGCACTCTGAAATAGAACGAATAAGAGTAACTGGGTAAATAGTCAGGCTTTGTCTCCTGAGGACAATTTAGGACAACAGCTCTGGCAGAGACAGAGGGGCTACTCTCTGTTTGACTAAAACATCAAGAGGTCACATATGTCCCGTTCTCAGGGCAGGAGAGACACTGCACATGGGAAGAAAGGCTCCTTGGGGGTCAAAAACAAAGGGGCCCCACCCCATAATGTGTGATGCCACGTCTCCCCCATAGGTCTCCGGGCTGGCATGCATCTGGGAATAGAGATGCTCATGCATGTTGGGGAGGGTCCTAGGACAGGTCATGTGGGAGAAAAGAAACAAGATAACTGGCCAAACGTAAACAAAGACCCCAAAGGACTGTCCTATAAAAATGACTTAACTTCCTCTTACTGCACTTCTCCTCAGTAGGACAGATGCCCACACATTTTTCTCTCCAAGTGTGTATCATTGCCTTCTCTGTCTTAA
Organism: Muntiacus reevesi; assembly: GCF_963930625.1. Taxonomy (NCBI): domain Eukaryota; kingdom Metazoa; phylum Chordata; class Mammalia; order Artiodactyla; family Cervidae; genus Muntiacus; species Muntiacus reevesi. The sequence continues at coordinate 63,963,368 of NC_089271.1, forward strand.
CTAAACAAACTGTTTCTCTGGGTGCTCTCCTACTTGTTGTGCTGTGTCTCTAACAATTAACTCTGTACCTCTTTTTTTTTTTTTTAACAGATTTTGCCTCCTGGAGAAATGCATTTTTCAAAGGGGCAAACTTAAAGCCACAGCTCACTGCTGCCTCTCTGACATCACTTGGATTGGAAAAATCAATATTGGCAGAATGGCTATACAATCCAATGCAACCTACTGATGTTATTGAATCCCTATCAAATTACCAATGGTATTTTTCACACAACTAGATCAAAAATTCCCAAAGATTGTATGCAGACACAAAAGACCATGAATAGCCAGAGCAATCCTGAGCGAGAAAAATGGAGCTGGAGGAATCAGGCTCCTGGACTTCAGACAATACTACAAAGGTACAGTCATCAAAACAGTATGCTACTGGCACAAAAACAGAAATGCTGATCAAACGAACAGGATAGAAAGCCCAGAAATAAACCCAGGTGCCTACGGTCAATTAATCTCTGACAAAGGAGGCAAGAATATAGCAATGAGAAAAAACAGTCTCTGCGGTAAGTGGTGCTGGGAAAACAGCTGCACAGAAAAGAATGAAATTAGAACATTCTCTAACATCATACACAAAAATAAATTCAAAAGGGATTAGAACCTAAATCTAACACAAGAGACTATGAAACTCTTAGAGGAAAACACATGCAGAACACTCTGTGACATAAATTACAGCAATATGATTTTGCATCCACCTCCTAGAGTAAAGAAAATAAAAACGAAAATAAACAAGTGGGGCCTAATTAAACTTAAAAGCTTTTGTACAGTAAATGCAGCGGGGCAGGGGCCTGGGGGAGACTACAGACAAGATGAAAAGACAACCCTCAGGATGGGAGAATATATTTGAGAATGACGTGACAGACAAGGGATTACTTTCCAATATACAAGCACTATGAAGCTCATCTCATAAATATACATATGTATATATACATATATATATATATATATATTAAGGCCCAATATATTTTATAAAAAGGGATAGAAGTTCTGTTTCTCCAAGAAGACATATAGATTGCCAAAAGCCACGTGAAAAGATGCTCAACATCATTAGTTATTAGAGAAATGCCAATCAAAACTACAATGAGATATCACCTCACACCTATCAGAATGGCCATCATCATAAATCTACAAATGGCAAATGCTGGAGAAAGTGTGGAGAAAAGAGAATCCTTATTCACTGTTGGTGGAAATATAAATTGGTACAACCACTATGGAGAAGAGTATGAAGTTTCCTTAGAAACTGAAAGTAGAACTACCAAAAGATCCAGCAATCCCACTCCTGGGCATATATCCGGAGCAAACCATAATTCAAAAAGATGCATGCACTCCGATGTTGATTGCAGCACTCTTTACAACAGCCAGGACACGGTAGCTACCTAAATATCCATCGACGGAGGAATGGATAAGGAATATGTGGTACATATATACAATGGAATATTACTTAACCTTAAAAAGAATGAAATACTGCCACTTGCCACTACATGGATGGATGTAGTGATTGTCATACCGAGTGAAGAAAGTCAGAAAGAGAAAGACAAATGTCCCTTATGTGTGGCACCTACAAAACTGTACAAATGAACTTATTTACAAAACAGAAACAGACTTTGAAAACTTATGATTACCAAAAGGGAAAGGCAGAGCAAAGGTAGGGGAGAGATAAATTAGAAGTTCGGGATTAACAGATACGCCCTACTATATGTGAAATAGATAATCAACAAGGGCCTTCTGTATAGCACAGGGAACTCTACTCAATAAATGCTGGAGGGGATGTGGAGAACAGGGAACCCTCTTGCACTGTTGGTAGGAATGTACATTGATACAATCAGTATGGAGGACAGTATGGAGAGTCCTTATAAAAGAAAACTAGGAAGAAATCTACCACAAGACCCAGCAATCCAACTACTGGGCATATACCATAAGGGAACCATAATGGAAAAAGATACATGAATGGATAAAGAAGTTGTGGTACATATATACAATTGAATGTTACTCAGCCAAAAAGGGAATGCATTTGAGTCAGTTCTATTGAGGTGGGTGAGCCTAGAGCCTAATATACAGAATGAAGTAAGTCAGAAAGAGAAAAACATATCGGATATTAATGCATACACATGGAATCTAGAAAGGTGGTACTGATGAACATAGTTCAGGGATGAAATGGAGACACAGACATAGAGAAGAGATTTGTGGACACAGTGGGGGAAGGAGTGAGTGGAACAAACGGAGAGAGTAGCATTGAAACACATACATTACCTTATATAAGACAGATAGCCAGTGGGAATTTGTTGTCTGACACAGGGAGCTCAAACCTGATGCTCTGTGGCAACCTAGATGGGTGGGATAGGGTGGGAGCTGGGAAAGAGGTTCAAGAAGAGGGTACAAAAAACAGAGGAAAGGGACATATATGTATATATATATAACAGGCTGATTCCTGTTGATATATGTCAGAAACAAATATAATATCTTAAAGCACCTATCCTCCAGTTAAAAATAATAAATTAAATAGTTTAAAGAAAGCCAAAAATAAAAAATCTATAGGAGAACCAAACAGAGCTGAAGAGTACAATAAGTGAAATGAAAAATACACTTCAATGGTTGATGAGATGATACAGAGGGATGGATCAATAACCTGGGAGACAGAATAGTGGAGACCACTAAAGCCGAACAGAAAAAAGGAAGAATACAAAGAAATGAGGACGGTTTCAGAGACCTCTGGGACCACATCAAGTATAGAAACATTTGAATTCTCGGGATCCCAGGAGGGGAAAAAGAGAGAAAGGGGCAGAGAGTACACTTGAAGACATACTAGCTGAACACTTTGCTAACCTGGGAAAAGAAATGGGCATCCTGGAACACAGAGTCCCAAACAAGACCACACCATGACACATTGCAATTAGAACGGCAAAAATTAAAGCTAAAGAGGGGATGTTAAAAGCAGTAAGGGAAAAGCAACAAGTTACAAACAAGCGACTTTTCGGCAGAAACTCTGCATGCCAGAAGGGAGTGGCACGATATATTTAAAATATTAAAGGGAAAAACCTACAACCAGAAGATCCTACTGGTAATCTGTCATTTCTTCAAATCTGTCATCCAGATTTGAAGGAGATCAAAAGTTTTACAGACAGACAAAAGCTAAGAGTTCAGCATCATCAAACCAGCTTTACAGGAAATGTTAAGGGGACTTCTCCAAGCAAAAAGGAAAAGACACAATTAGAAATATGAAAATGATGGAAAGGAGTAAGTTCACTGATAAAGGCAAATATACAGTTTACAAAGCTGTATCAATGGCTTAGAAAGCTAGTGGGAAGGTTATAAGACAAAAGTAGTAAAATCATCTATATCCACAATATGCAGTTAATGCATTATTGTTGTTTATTTGCTAAGTCGTGTCCGACTCTTTGAGATCCCGTGGACTATAACCTGCCAGGCTCCTTTGTCCGTGGGATTCTCCAGGGAAGAATAGTGGAGTGGGTTACCATTTCCTTCTCCAGGGGATCTTCCTGAACCGGAGATCGAACTCACATCTCCAGCACTGACCCACCAGGGAAACCCCTTAGTTAAGAAACATACAGGGGGGAAAAAACGGGAAAATATGATGTCAGAAACAGTAAACGTGAGGAAAGGAGTAAAAATGTCAGGATGTGAAAATGTGTTTACACTTAAGAGGTCAGCAACTTAAAATATTCAGATACAGAAAGAGTTATGCACAGTGTAGGAAATATAGCCAATAACTGTGTACTATCTTGCATGGTGGCACATTATAACTAGAATTATAGCGCTGACCATTTTGAAATATGCAGATAATAATTAATCACTATGTTGTGTACCAGGAGCTGACATAGTGTTGTATGTCAATTACACTTCAAAAACAACCAAACAAGCAAAGAAACAAAGATTCACAGAAACAGAGTTCAGATTTGCACTTACCAAACGGTAGGTGTGGGGGTGGGGACAGGGGTGGGCAGAAGGGACACACTTCCAGTTATTAGGTAAATAAGTACGAGGGATGTAATGTATAACATGATAAATGCAATTAACATTGCTGTATGTTATATACGAAAGTTGTTAAGAGAATAAATCCCAAGTGGTCTCATCACAAGAAAAGTTTTTTTTTTTTTATCTCTAATTGTCTATCTATATGAGAAGATGCATGTTTACTAAACTTATTGTGATAATCATTTCATGATGTATGTATGTCAAATCATTATGCTGTACACTTTAACACATACAGTGCTGTATGTCAAGTATATCTGAATAGAATTGGAAGAATCATAAGAAAATCCTGATGCCATAAATTCAGAAGGACAGGACATCACCTATGCAATATTCCTTCTGAAACCTTTAACCTGAATGGAATCAGGAAGCAGCAATCACACAAATTCCACTGGAGAAGCTTTCTGAAAACCACCTGGACTGGATCATTAAAAATTTCAATATCATGCAACCCCCCCCCCCCAAAAATCTAGGAAAATGTTGTGGTTTAAAGAACACTAAAGACACTGATAACCAAATGCACTACATAACGTTTATTTGGAAGCAAGGTTTATTTTAGAATTCAGGTACGAAAACAATACTGGGACAATCAGACATTTTGAATGAGGATCATATAGTAAGTTAATTATATTGTCTCAAAGTTAAATTTCCCGAGTATGATAATTGGATTAAGATTTGAGGCAGACTAATTTTTCTCTGAAGAGATACATACTGAAATCCTGAAAGAAGAAACACTGCAAAGTCTTAAAGTAACTCCAATGATTCAACAACACAGAGACAGAAACAGAATATGGGAAATTTGACAAAATAATAATGGGTCAGTCAAGGTGAAGGATGTTTGGGTGTTCTGTGTTATTTTCTTGCAACTACTGTATGTAGGAGAAATGCTAATATTTCCAAAAATAGAATTTTAGAGGAAAGGGGACACTATGAGCCATTTTATTCTAATCAGCTTGAAAACTTAGGCAACTTGACCAGTTTTTATTTTATTTATTTAATTATTTTACTTTTTATGTGGCCAAACACAGAAGATATTTTTATTCATCAAAAATATTTAAAATTGACAATTTAAAGCAGAACAATGATAATGTGTTTAGAGTTTATAATGTGCATAGATGCAAAATGTATGACAACCACGTGTGTGTGTGTGTACACATATGTATATGTATATATAAAATAAAGTAAAGTTGCTCAGTCGTGTCCGAATCTTTGCAACCCCCTGAACTGTAGCCTACTAGGCTCCTCTGTCTGTGGGATTTTCCAGGCAAGAATACTGCAGTGGGTTGCCATTTCCTTCTCCAGGGGATCTTCCTGACCCAGGGATTGAACCTGGGTCTCCAGCATTGCAGACAGACGCTTTACTGTCTGAGCCACCTGGGAAGTCCATATATATATGTATATATATATATGTATATATATACATATATACAGAGAGAGAGAGAGAGAGAGAGAGAGAAAGGGAGAGGGAGAGAAGAGGAACAGAGAGACAGAGAGAGAGAGAGAGTTGCATGACCTATTTGCATATTTTGGAAATTAATCCCTTGTTGCTTACTTTGTTTGCAAATATTTTCTCTGATTCTGAGGGAGGTCTTTCATCTTGTTTATAGTTTCCTTTGTTGTGCAAAAGCTTTTAATTTTAATTATGTCCTATTTGTTTATTTTTGTTTTTATTTTCATTACTCTAGGAGGTGCATGAAAAAACATATTGCTGCGATTTATGTCAAAGCGTGTTCTGCGTGTGTTTTACTCTAAGAGGTTTATAGTATCTGGTGTTACATTTAGGTCTTTAATCCATTTTGAGTTTATTTCTTTGTATGATATTTGGGAGTGTTTTAATTTCATTGTTTTACATGTAGCTGTACTGCTTTCCCAGCAGCACTTATTGTAGCGAGTGCCTTTTCTCTTTTGTATATTCTCACCTCCTTTGTCATAGATTAATTGACCATAGGTGCATGGGTTTATTTCTGGGCTTTCTATCCTGTTTCGTTGATCAATATTTCTGTTTCTGTGCCAGTACCACACTGTTTTGGTGACTGCACCGTTGTAGTATACTCTGAAGCCCTGGAGCATGATTCCTCTAGCTCCGTTTTTCTCTCTCAAGATTTCTTAGGCTATTCATGGTCTTTTGTGTCTCCATACAAACTTTGAGATTTTTTGGTTCTAGTTCTGTGAAAGATACCGTTGGTAATTTGACAAGGATTGCATTGGATCAGTAGATTGCACTGGGTAGTATAGTCATCTTGATAGCTTTGATCCTTCCAATCCAAGTGGAGAGGCGGCAGTGAGCAGTGGCTTGAGTGAGATCTTAGTTCCCTGCCCAGGAATTGAACATGGGTAGCCTGGATGAAAACCAGGAACCCTACCCACGAGACTGAAAATGGCTAGAGGCTAGAAGCAAGTTTTCCCTAGCTCTTTCCCCATTGAAAAATGCGTTTCTCAAGGAAGTAAAAACTTGAAGTCAGTTCAGTTAGTTCAGCCACTCAGTCGCGTCCGACTCTTTGTGGCCCCATGGACTGTAGCATACCAGGGTTCTCTGTCCATCACCAACTACCAGAGCTTGGTCAAACTCATGTCCATTGAGTCGGTGATACCATCCAACCATCTCATGCTCTGTCGTCCCCTTCTCCTCCTGCCTTCAACCTTTCCCAGCATCAAAGTCTTTCCCAGTGAGTCAGTTTCTTCACATCAGGTGGCCAAAGTATTGGAGCTTCAGTTTCAGCATCAGTCCTTCCAATGAATATTCAGGACTGATTTTCTTTAAGATGGACTGGTTTGATCTCCCCGCAGCCCAAGGGACTCTCAAGAGTCTTCTCCAACACCACAGTTCAAAAGCATCAATTCTTCAGTGCTCAGCTTTCTTTATAGTCCACCTCTCACATCCATACATGACTACTGGAAAAACCATAGCTTTGACTAGATGGACCTTTATCAACAAAGTAATGTCTCTGCTTTATAATACGCTGTCTAGCTTAGTCACAACTTTTCTTCCAAGAGTAAGGGTCGTTTTAATTTCACGGCTGCAGTCACCATCTGCAGTGATTTTGGAACCCCAGAAAATAAAGTTTGTCACTGTTTCCATTGTAAAAATAGGTACAAAGCTTATTATCAGTGATGCAGCACAACAAGTGGGAGAGCACACAGAGAAACAGTTTAGCTAAGACAGAGCAAGGCAAAGGAGAAAAGGAAAGCTATACCCATCTGAACGCAGAGTTCCAAAGAAGAGCAAGGAGAGATAAGAAAGCCTTCCTAAGTGATCAGTGCAAAGAAAGAGAGGAAAACAATGGAATAGTAAAGTCTACAGATCTTTTCGAGACAATTAGAGATACCAAGGCAACATTTCATGCAAAGATGGGCATAATAAAGGACAGAAACGGTATGGACCTAACAGACCCAGAAGATATTAAGAAGAAGTGGCGAGACTACACAGAAGAACTATACAAAAAAAGATCTTAATGACCCAGAAAACCATGGTGGTGTGATCACTCACCTAGAGCCAGACATCCTGGAGTGTGAAGGCAAGTGGGCCTTAGGAAGCATGACTCTGAACAAAGCTAGTGGAAGTTACAGAATTCCAGTCGAGCTTTTTCAAATCCTAAAAGATGATGCTGTGAAAGTGCTGCACTCAATATGCCAGCAATTTTTAAAAACTCAGTTGTGGCCACAGGACTGGAAAAAGGTCAGTTTTTATCCCAATCCCAAAGAAAGGCAATGCCAAAGAATGTTCAAACTAACCACACAATTGCACTCATCTCACACCATACCAAAGTAATGCTCAAAATCCTCCAAGCAAGGCTTCAACAGTTTATGAACCAAGAAATTCCAGGTGTTCAAGCTCGATTTACAAAAGGCAAAGGAGCCAGAGAGCAAGTTGCCAACATCTGTTGGATCATCAGAAAAGCAAGGGAGTTCCAGAAAAACATCTACTTCTGCCTTACTGACTATGCCAGAGCCTTTCACTGTGTGGCTCATGACAAACTGGAAAATTCTTCAAGAGATGGGAATACCAGATCACCTGACCTGCCTCCTGAGAAATCTGTATGCAGCAAGAAGCCACTGACACGGAAAAACAGACTGGTTTCAAACTGGGAAAGGAGTACGTCAAGGCTGTATATTGCCATCTTATTTATTTAACTTATATGCAGAGTACATTATGCAAAATGCCGGGCTGGATGAAGCACAACCTGGAATCAAGATTGCCGGGAGAAATATCAATAACCTTAGATACACAGATGACACCACCCTTATGGCACAAAGAGAAGAGGAACTAAAGAGCCTCTTGATGGAAGTGAAAGAACAGAGTGAAAAAGCTAGCTAAAAACTCAACATTCAAAACACCAAGGCCATGGTATCCAGTCCCATCACTTCATGGCAAGAGATGGGGAAACAATGGACCATGACAGACTATTTTCTTGGGCTCCAAAATCATTGCAGATGGTGCCTGCAGCCATGAAATTAAAAGACACTTGCTCCTTGGAAGAAAAATTATGTCCAACCCAGACAGTGTATTAAAAAGCAGAGACATTACTTTGCCAACAAAGGTCGGTCTAGTCAAAGCTATGGTTTTTCCAGTAGTCATATATGGATGTGAGATTTGGACCGTTAAGAAGTCTGATTGCTGAAGAATTGATGCTTTTGAACTGTGGTGTTGGAGAAGACTCTTGAGAGTCCCTTGGACTGCAAGGAGATCCAACCAGTCCATCCTAAAGGAAATTGGTCCTGAATGTTCATTGGAAAGACTGATGCTGAAGCTGAAGCTCCAATACTTTGGTCACCTGATGTGAAGAAGCGACTCATTGGAAAAGACCCTGATGCTGGGAAAGATTGAAGGCAGGAGGAGAAGGGAACAACAGAGCATGAGGTGGTGGGATGGTATCACTGACTCGATGGACATGAGTGTGACCAAGCTCTGGTAGTTGGTGATGGACAGGGAAGCCTGGCATGCTGCAGTCCATGGGGTGGCAAAGAAGGGGACACAACTGAGCGATTGAACTGAAGGCAAAGGTACACACTTGGTGAGAAACAGTGTGGGCATCTGTCGTAATGTGGAGGAGTGCAGTAAAGAGTCAGTTAAGTCATTTATATAGGGCAGTCCTTCTGGGTCTTAGTTATGTTTGGCCAGTTATCTGGTTTCTTTCCCCACATCTGACTTGCCGTGGGACCCTCCCCAACATGCATGCACTACTCTATTCCAAGATGGGCGCCAGCCCAGAGACCTATGGGGGAGACGGCATCACATACTGTGAGGTGGTGCCCTTTTCTTTTTGACCCCCAAGGGGCACACTCTGCACATGTGCCGTGTCTCTCCTGCCCTGAGGATGGGAAATATGTGATCTCTTGATCTTTCACTCGAACAGGGTGTAGCCCCTCTCTGTCTCTGCCATAGCTATCATCTTACAGCATCGTCAGGAGACAAAGCCTGACTACCCTGTTTCTGCTGTTATTTCTATTTCGAAGTGCAAGCCGGAATCTGATTTCAATATCTAGACTCAGGCCCACTTGCCTCCTTCCTCAGGAAATGTAAACTTTTTATTTAAATCATAAAAGTTTATTGGATTTTTCTCAAACACTTTTTCTGCATATAGAGACCTATGGATTTGTGAATATTGAAAAATTCTTGTATCATATGATAAATCCCACTTGATCATATTGTATGGTCCTTTTAATGTATTGTTGGATCAGGTTTGCTACTGTTTGTTGAGGATTTTTTGCCTATGTTTATTAGTGATAGCGACCTATAATTTTCTCTTTTGGTGATATCTTTGTTTGCTTTTGGTATCAGGGTGACAGTGGCCTGATAGAATGAGTTTGGAATAGATTCAGGAGGATAGGTATTGACTCCTCCCTTAATGCCTGATAGAATTTGCCTGTGAAGTCATCTGGCCCTGGACTTTTGTTGGCTTGCATGTTGTTGTTCAGTCACTCAGTCATGTCTGACTCTTTCCGACCCCATGGACTGCAGCATGCCAGGCTTCCTTTTCCTTCACCAACTCCCGGAGCTTGGTCAAACTCATCGAGTCGGTGATGCAATCCAACCATCTCATCCCCTGTCATTCCCTTCTCCTCCCACATTCAATCTTTCCCAGCATCAGGGTCTTTTCTAAAGAGTCGGCTCTTCACAACAGGTGGCCAAAGTATTGGAGCTTCAGCTTCAGCATCAGTCCTTCCAATGAATATTCGGGACTGATTTTCTTTAGGATTGACTGGATGGATCTCCTTGCAGTCCAAGGGACCCTCAAGAGGCTTCACCAGAGTTCAAAAGCATCAATTCTTCAGCAATCAGCCTTCTCTCTGGTCCAACTCACACATCCATACGTGACTACTGAAAAAACCATAGCTTTGACTCGACGGACCTTTGTTGGCAAAGTAGTGTCTCGCTTTTTAATATGCTGTCTAGGTGTCTCATAGCTTTTCTTCAAGTAGCAAGTGTCTTTTAATTTCATGGCTGCACTCACCATCTGCAGTGATTTTGGAGCCCAAGAAAAGAAAGTCTGTCACTGTTTCCGTTGTTTCCCCATCTATTTTCGACATGAAGTGATGGGACTGGATGCCATGATCTTAGCTTTTTAAATGTTGAGTTTTAAGCCAGGGTTTTCACCCTCCTCTTCCCCCTTCATCAGGAGGCTCTTTAGTTCCTCTTCACTTTGTGCCATAAGTGTGGTGTCATCTGCATATCTGAGGTTATTAATAAATATTCTGGCAATATTGATTCCAGGTTGTGCTTAATCCAGCCTGGCATTTCACATAAGGTACTCTGCATTTAAGTTAACTACGCAGGGTGATGATATACAGCCTTGATTTACTCCTTTTCCAATTTGATAACAGCCCATTGTTCCATGTCCAGTTCTAACTGTTGTTTCTTCATCAAAATACACATTTCTCAGGAGGCAGGTAAGGTGGTAAGGTATTACCATCTCTTTAAGAGTTTTCCAATTAAACAGAAGTAGGTGTTTTTCTGGAATTCTCTTGCTTTTTCTATGATCCAATGAACGTTGGCAATTTGATGTCTGGTTCCTCTGCCTTTTCTAAATCCAGCTTGAACACCTGGAAGTTCTCATTTGTGTACCATTGAAGCCTCGCTTTGAGAATTTTGAGCATTATTTTGCGAATGTGTGAATTGAGTGCAATTGTGCAGTAGTTTAAACATTCTAGGCATTGCCTTTTTTGGGGACTGGAATGCAAAGAAAACATACTTGTACAGAGATTATATGATTCTCAAACATGTAGTGGGGCTGACTGGTGTGTGTGTGTGTGTGTGTGTGTGTGTGTGTGTGTGTACTTTAATTTTATTTCATCAAGTCTCCTTTTGATCATTAATCTTTCAATAGAAAGCATTAGGTGATCAAGTATTTCGTCTCTCAATTGGCTCTTCACTTGCCCTGGGTCCACCATGTCCCTCCCTGTTGGGTCCTAGGCCCAGCTCTCTGTTTCCTTTTAGAGGGTGGTAATAGTTAGGATGTCTAGCAAGGAATAAAGCCAACTCCACATTGTCCAGTAGGACTACCCTAATTTTAACATACATGTGCATTATATGCATGCATTACTTTAAAGAGAACTATATATGTGATCAATAGTTTCAAGTTCTTTAGATATCATTATTTTACTAGGAACAGGTGATACACGGTGCAAAAATCAAGACACTATCACTTTATAAGATACACAAACTGTAATCAAAGTTGCCAATAAACAGGAGGATATCATTAGTAAAGATTGAAACCAGTACCCTCTTCAACCAAACCATTTTCCTAGCATTTCCCTTAAACTGGGAAGAGGATCATTCAGAGTGGAAATGTGACTTTTCATATACATCATAAAGGGGGTTGCATTAGAAGACTCATCAGGTATAAAAATACAGCATTCACTATGTATTATAGTATAAGGCCCCCTTGGGAAGCTGTTAGAATATTGAGGACCATGCATTCTGCAGGACTTCTTTTCTCATCATGGAAATTTCTGAATTGAGCAAAGTAATGGCTTGGTTACTATCATTAAAGGCTTCCTGGGTGAATTTTGTTAAAGCTTCTATATGAGTAGTGATATCTTCTATTCCAGCTGAAGGAACAAATATTGTGGCCAAATAATCATACCATTGGAGAACTGATTGAACCCAGCATGCCCACATTGAAGGCAGACTGAGAACGGCTGCTTTTGGGGTACCTGTAGGCAACGCTGAGCCTAAAGGAAACCTACTGTACACCTTCCTAACCAACCAGGGGAGATCCAAGGTCAAAACTTTGTTCCATACACCTACTGGATCCAGTTAGGAGCTATCCAACGTATTTCCCAGCCGGTGAAAAACACACTTCAGAACCTGAAACATACATACATTCAAAGGCTATCAAACACTAGATAGGATTCATTTGGGGTTTTAATAGATTTACAAACATGTATCCAACACCATTATCCTGCAACTTGCAGTATGAAGTCAGGGGGATGCTTTTGAAATCGATGATAATGGCCTGATCCATTCTTTTGGACTGCCACACTTGTATCAACTGGATGCTACACCATGTTGCATTGATCCCTTTGCTTACTGATGAGAATTGGGAGTTTTCTCAGTTTTTCCCATCACCAACACCACTGTGCATGTGTTTTTGACCACTACAAGTACCAGCGTGTCTCCAGAAGATGTACCAGGTAGCAGACTTCCTGGAACAGAGAAAAAATAGTATTTTGTTTTTGTTTTTTTTTCAAGATTTAAGACTTTCGGCTCAAAGCAAGGACTCTGGAGTCATATAGCTTGGTTTCAATTCTGCCACTGATCTGCACGGGCCAAATGCCCTTGGGCCAGTGGCTGAGCCTCTCGGAACCCGTTTCCTCACCTGTAAGAGGCTGGCAATCATTGGTACTATAGTCCTAGGAGTGTCACAAGGAAGCATTACTATTTATGTACAGCACTTAGAAGAGTACCAGGCACAGGGGCCCTACTGTATAAGTTGCTTTTCATAGATTTTGCCAAGTTACCTCCCAAAAAGATCTCTGTGCAAGACAGTGGTGCACACTGTCACAGGGGTTTGCTTCTAACCTCTCCCACTCTCGGAATGGTTAAGCTCTTGGAAACTTGTCGTCCTAGAGTGTGAAACCCGATTCATGGTTTTAGTTTACATCTCCAGGACCAGCGGTGGTGAGCATCTTTGCGGGTGTAACTGGACATTGAGACTCTGTATTCTTTGAATTGCCTCAGAGTGGGGAAAGAGCTGAGGGAGTGAGGTCAACCCCAGTCTGTCCCCCAAATCTGCCTGCCAAGAATGTTTGATGGAAGCAGATGAGGCAGATTGCTTGCAGAACAAAAATAGGATCCCTTGGCCCTCTGGCCACGTATGGAGAAGTACGTCGACCACTGATCACTGACTGTGGGATTCCTCTGCCCAGTCTCTCATTGGGTCATAAGGCTTGTGGTGGAAGGGAGACTGGCAAATGCTTTCAGCACGTTCTAAGTGCCCAGCGTCTCCATTCTGACGTTTCATCCTCACCTCCCAGGAGACCAGGGCCCTCAGGACCCTCCTGCCTCCCGCTCCACCCAGTCTGTACAGAGTCAGGGCTCAGGGCTGTGACTCTAATCAGAAAGGGAAGGCAGGACAGGAGGAGGTGGGACGAGAGGCTTGACAGCGGTACTCATACCATCACCTTCATCCGCCAACTCATCAACTGCCCTGATGACCCTTGGGCTTGGCAGCAAACTGGAGGGGGCCTTTGACCCCATTGGTTACTCCTTGAGGGGCCGGGCAAACAAGGCGCACGCTGGTTGGTAGGAACCAGATCAATGAGGCCATGGCTGGGGCGTTTGCCACAATCTTGTGCATGCGGTGCCTGTGATCTTGACCGCTCGCTCCAGATGCCGCTGGCCTCACCTTCCGTGACCGCCACCACCACTGCCACCACAACTCGGTTGATAAATCATCGCCGCCCCAGGTGCGGGGGCCACCCAGATGGCTACATGAGCTCCCCGGATGATGAGGTGTCAGTTTGGGGAGCCGGTTTCAGCCCAGGGGGCAAGGAAACAGACCCGCATCCCTCAGGCCAACTCCACAGCCCCGCAGGCACCTGGACTGGGCTCCAAGGTGAGGACACTGTGAAGGTGAGGGTGAGGGTGGAGATGGGTACCCAAACGCTGAGGGATTCAACTCAGAGTGGGAGGTGCTGGAAGCGGGGGGCAGGGGAGGGCGGTGCTGTGGGGCCGGGAAGACCGGCTTGGTTCCCTGGCCGACGACAAAGGGGAGGCCCTGCAGCTGGCTGACGAGTCAGTGGCGGCCATCCTGTGGCAAGTGAGTGACCTGGACATACTGGGCGTCCGCAGATACCTGTCCCTGGAGAGCTATGCGATCACCGATGTGTCCTCCTTGTGGGCCGACCTCAAGGCGGGTCCCAGCAGTCGAGGCACGGTCCCCCAGAGTTGTGGGGCAGCGGTGCTGGCTGCGGCCGGCTCTCTCCAGGTCGGTGGGGCTGAGGCGGGCCGGGCCTGGGGGAACCCTAAGAGAGGCACTAAGAGTAGGTTGAACGTGGCTGCAGATCACCAGCAGCCCCCCTCAGAAGGCTCGTTTGGGCTGCTGTCTGGCTCCGAGTCCTCTGATGACTTCAGTGAGATAGAGCTGATGAGGGTGAGCATTTATCCCAAAGGAGGCCAAGCTAAGCTCAACAGCCTCAAGGGTCCTAGAAACACGCCCAGACACTTGACTGTCTAAGGCAGGGAGAAGCTCCTTCTTAGCCTGCCAGACCCGTTCCTGTCCTCTGTTCTGCGAGGGTTCACTTCGGTTGTGGAAAGGCAGGACAGGCAGGGCAACGAAGAGCTGAAGATCTTCCCACCTAAGAAATGCAGAGCAAGCTCTGGGGGAAGGGTGGCTGCCAGCAGAGCTACCAGGGAGTACCAGTAGTTGGCAGCTACTGCAGCTGCCACTACAGGCAGCCTGCCATGCGTCACTCCTAGGAGGAAGAGAGAGCAGGAGAAGAAATCCCTCGGGGGCATCTCCAAACCTGCCCTGGGGAGAACCTTCCCTTCCTGGGAGCAGCGAACCTCGTCCACTCCCCTGGAACCGTCCCCTTTGCCCCCAGTCTCTGGCATTCCGCTGCTCGGGAGGTCCAAGAAGTATGCCTTGGTCCCTTGGGGAGCCAAAGAGTCCAAGCACACGGGCGCTGGGGTGAAATATGTGGCCAGGAGGGCCCGGGAGGCCATGTCACCGATGGCGGTGGTGGGAGAAGACAACGACCCAAATAGAGACCCAGTCACAAAGGGCCAAGCGAGTAGGCCAGGCCCCTCCTCTCTCCCCACTCTTCTGCCTCTCACCCTCCCCAGGACACACGTCTTCACCCGTGCTCCCTCTGTCCATCCCTCAGGGGTCGTCATTGGGTGGCCCTCGGTCACTGGGTCATTAGGATGTCAGATTGGGGTCCTTTTACTAGGGACAAACGTTAAAGTAGCACTTTGGGTGTGCTGGGCTCGGTTCTCCACCCTTGGACTGTTTCCAGTCTCCGCGAGGCTGGGACTAGAGAGGAAGGGAGGGCTGGGAGCTTAACTGTGTTAAGGGGACCCCTTAAAAGCTTCACAGAGCGTCAGTGTTTAGATGAATGACTTTCCTGAATCTTACTTCCTAGCTGTTCCCCAAACCTTCTTTCAAGGGGCCCGGGCTTTCTCAGTGCTGCCCTGTTGTCCCCCACTCAGCTCTGCCTGCTGGCCTGGGGCCGACTGATGGAGAAAGTTCTCAAGGGGTCAGCCTTTCAATTCTCTTCCCATTCCCCTGCCTCAGCCCAGTCCCAACTCACGCCTGCTCACACACACACAGACACAGACATATAAATGCACTGGTACACACATACATGCATACACACACAGACACACAGACACACACATCGTTAGTCCAGATTGGTGAAAAATCTTTGTTTTAGCTTCCCACTCACTGGGCATGGCCATCTTCTCCGTGGGCACATCATGGAGAACCCAGCAGTGATGACCTCAACATCAGAGACCCCCAAAATCCAGGAAACTCAGAGCCCTTGACCCTGAACCCGGGAGAAGTCGTGCCCAGAGGACCTGAACCCACAGATGAGTGTCTTGGGTTTTGATATGGGGGGAGGGAACAGGGGGTGAGGGCAGAAACTTCTCTCTCTCTCTCTCTCTCTCAGGGGCTCAGCCTTGCTCTCAGGCAGCTTCTCCCATGGGAAACAGGGTATCGACAGGCCTGGCCCTGGCCCCATCACCTTCTGTGTGGGATTAGTTTGGCAGAGGTCATCGGTGGCAGTGCCCCAACAGCTGCTCTGGGCGTAGACCTGCAGGCTAATAGCCTTTCCTGTCAAGTGCTCTTCACCCACATTGCTCTCCCAGGTGCTGGCTGTGGCTGCAGCTCTGAGAGGCTCGAACCCAGAACCACAGTCTTTGGGGACCGCAGTGGTGAAAATGCAGCCCTTGGGGAACAGGGGAGGCAGGCCCATAGAGAAGGTCTAGCCTGCCAGGCAGAGCAGGGGAGGCTTGTTGCCAGCAGATCGAGGTGCTGCCTCACCTCACGTTAGAGTCTGGTTGACCCTTTCCACCTCACTAGGAGCCTGGGAAGCTGGATTGTGTGTCCTTTCCCTCTCAGGTGACCAGGAAACAACCAACCATTCCCCAAGACGGGAAAGGAAGCAGCAGCCACCGGGAATGCTGGACTGTCCTCAGGTAAGGCTTCCTCTGGCTCCTGAAATGCACACCCAATCCTCATGGTGGAATCTGGATCCAAGTACAACTGAAATGTGTGGGCCTCCCCGCCTCGTCCCCATCCCACACCCCTCAGAAGGAGCCCACCTCCTGTCCACTGAGAAAAGTCTTTCCCTTGCCATTCTAGACATCTGGTGTTTGGATGGATGGCCCTGGGGAGAGGAGAAAAAGGAGGCGATGGGAGGGCAGTCTATACTAACCTTTTCTCTTCCTCCCATGTCTACTGGCCTAGTGTCTGGTGCTACAGAGAGAAATGGATGACCTTAAAGAGCAATACAGTATCAGGAACCAGGGACAGAGAGCAGCGGGTTCTTAGTGCAGAAGCGGGATGTGCACTTGGGGTGGGGTGGGCTGCAGGTCAGGGGACCTCGCAGGGATCAGCATTCCTGTGGGGAGGAGAACTTATCAAGCCTGTCCCTGGAGCATGCGGTGCATGTTTAGCTGGGCGTGCAGACAAGTAGCAAAGTACTGTGTGGACTGCGTGCACACTCTGTCCGCCAGATGAGTCCTAGAGAGCTCCTTCTGACAGGACTTGTGGAGACCCCATGTTGATTTTTCCCTTTAACTGCTGCTTGGTGTGGCCTCTAAGGTTCCTCTTAGATTGTTTGTTTGTGAACAATTTTTGAACTTGAGAGCTGCTGGCACATTTTGGTTCATTTTAGGAAATAGCTCCACATTGAACTCAGGTGGTGGGGAGTGATCAGGCCCAGAGCTCTTTGAATTGGGGCTAGTGGGGTGGGTTTCAGGTTGTAGGGCTAGGTTGTTCCACACAGGGACAAGGGGACATGCTTCTATATCCCTCTGTCTGGAGCACCTTCTTATGCCTTTCCCTATTGCAGCCGCCATGCAGCACCTGGCTGACAAGTTCCAGATCCTTTGAAGTGAGTGTTACACACACCATACCCCTTCCCACAGTCTTTGCTGTTGAGCAGGGTTGTGGGCTGGCCCTGTCTTGAGGCTGTTCCCTGACTCTGCTGTTTCATAGGTTGAGACCAACATCTTTCTGCAAGAGGAGCAGGTGTTACCTCTGGGGCTGGTGAGCTGTGGCCAACCTTGTTGCCTCCTGTTTTGCCTCCACCAGGGCATCCTCTGCCCCTTGTATTGCCCCCTCTCCACCCCAGTCTCACAGCAGTTTTTGATTAAAGGACTTCTCATATTCTGTGTTCTGTCCTCTCTCTGTGGGGTAGGGGTTGGGGGAGTGGGGCAAAGCCTGGTGGGGAGCCACTCCATATCAGATCCTGCTGCAGAACAGTACCTTTGGCATCCTGTGTTGGGGACTCTGGGTCAGCCTCTGCTACCATCCAGGCCAGCAGGGCAACGGATACCCCTGGTCTGGGTTCACTGAGGGCCTGGACTGGCCACATTGGCACATCCTCCCATTCCCCTAAAGGCCCTCTTCTAGTTCTCTAAACACCCTCCTCAAGGATTTGCCAGTTCCCATCCATCGCTGACATTCTTCCTCCCCATCGGAAGGAACTCATGACCCCCTAAACAGAGTTCCAAGCCATCCTCCTTGCCACACTGGACTCATTGTCCTATTTACCGTGACCACTCTCTTTTCCTGTTGGAGCCCCCTCGATCCCTCCCATGACTTGCCATTGGTGACCTTGCCTGAACGTGTATTTCAGCAGGTGGAAACAGGCACAGGTGCCCTCATCTCGCCCTTCCCAGGCTCTGCCTTCTCATTGGAGTCCCTACTGCCCATACCATCCCCACTCCCGCCCCAGTCCCACCTTGCACGCTGGAACCTGCACACAGTCCTCATCTCCTCTTTAGCCTTCACCTGAGACTCAGGCACCAATAGTTTCCCTTTTCCTTCTTTGGATTCAATAAAGGGCTTGGGCATGAAGCTTGGACCCAGTGAGCTGGGAAGCAGGAGGGAAGGTACAGGGAACACAGGAGACAAGCTAGTCTCTGGGCTGGAGGTCAGGAGATGCATCTGTTTGGTGCCAACCAGGTCAGACTGCACCCTGGCAGCCAGGGATGGATGGTGGTGTCCTCAGTCTTTTTGCATCCTCCCTGCCCTAGCCAGCTGACCACCCTCGCCTCCAGCCTGAGCCTCTCTATACCCTTGAGTGGAAATGGGCCCATCATGCTCTATGGCGAGTATGGTTAGTAGGTCTCTGTTCTTGCAGGGTCCCTGTCAAATACTGTTTCACCAGACCCATGACACAGATCTTCCAACAAACGATATTTCCCAGAGTATCCCAGCTCAGTATCCCAGACTACTTCTTTTTTCCCCAGTTATTTTTATTAGTTGGAGGCAAATAATTTTACAATATTGTAGTGGTTTTTGCCATACATTGATATGAATCAGCCATGGATTTACATGTGTTCCCCATCCTGAACCCCCCTCCCACCTCCCTCCTCATCCCTTCCCTCTGGGTCATCCCAGGGCACCATCCCCAAGCACTTGTCTCGTGCATCCAACCTGGAATGGAGATCTGTTTCACACTTGATAATATACATGTTTTGATGCTGTTCTCTCAGATCATCCCACCCTTGCCTTCTCCCATAGAGTCCAAAAGTCTGTTCTATACATCTGTGTCCATTTTTCTGTCTTGCATAGAGGGTTATCGTTGCCATCTTTCTAAATTCCATATATATGCATTAGTATCCTGTACTGGTGTTTTTCTTTCAGGCTTACTTCACTCTGTATAATGGGCTCCAGTTTCACCCACCTCATTAGAACTGATTCAAATGTATTCTTTTTAATGGCTGAGTAATATTCCATTGTGTATATGTACCACAGCTTTCTTATCCATTCATCTGCTGATGGGCATCTAAGTTGCTTCCATATCCTGGCTATTATAAACAGTGACGCGATGAACATTGGGGTACACGTGTCTCTTTCAGATCTGGTTTCCTCGGTGTGTATGCCCAGGAGTGGTGTTGCTGAGTCATATGGCAGTTCTATTTCCATTTTTTTAAGGAATCTCCACACTGTTCTCCATAGTGGCTGTACTAGTTTGCATTCCCACCAATAGTGTTAAGAGGGTTCCCTTTTCTCCACACCCACTCCAGCATTTATTTCTTGTAGACTCTTGGATAACAGCCATTCTGACTGGTGTGTAATGGTGCCTCATTGAGGTTTTGATTTGCATTTCTCTGATAACGAGTGATGTTGAGCATCTTTTCATGTGTTTGTTAGCCAACTGTATGTCTTCTTTGGAGAAATGCCAGACTACTTGTTTAGGGCACATGACAATGAGTCTGAACTCTGTGTTCAATTTCCTCATTGCTGGAATTTGGGGAGCACTTCCTTTCTCTCAGCCAGCACTCCAGGACTGTGCCAGCCTGAGACTCAGAGAGACAGATTTGTGTTTTTTTTCCATTTATTTTTATTAGTTGGAGGCTAATAATTTTACGATATTGTAGTGGTTTTTGCCATACATTGACATGAATCAGCCATGGATTTACATGTATTCCCCATCCTGATGCCTCCTCCCTCTTCTCTTTCCATTTGATCCCTCTGGGTGTTCCCAGTGCACCAGCCCCAAGCACTTGTCTCATGCCTCCAACCTGGGCTGGTGATCTGCTTCAC
Source organism: Muntiacus reevesi (assembly GCF_963930625.1). NCBI lineage: Eukaryota > Metazoa > Chordata > Mammalia > Artiodactyla > Cervidae > Muntiacus > Muntiacus reevesi. The sequence continues at coordinate 63,983,629 of NC_089271.1, forward strand.
GCTTGATAATATGTGGGAGAAGGCGAGGGTGGGATGTTTTGAAAGAACAGATCTGTGTTTGAGTGAACTGAGGGTAGGTTCTGCCTGACACCATTCCTGAAAGACCAGGGTTTTATTACACAAAAGGGGGTATGATAGAAGGTAGCACATTCAGAGTTGGTGCCTGGATATCTCTCTGTGTGAATAAATGTCAGCAAGGATAATGCCCTTGAGGCATAAGGATGTGATTCGGGGAGAAAAGAAAGTAGAGACTGGTCCAGATTCTGTAAGGCATTGAGTGAGCAGAAGCCAGGGTCGGACCCCCAATATTCAAGGGGTGTTGTCATGTTCCCAAAATGTAGGACAGGGATGATGCAGGAGTCAGCACACCTCAGGACAGGGTGTTTGGACTCTCACAGTGTTGGAGTCGCTGGAGGAGGCCCTGGATCCTACCTTGCCATTCTATGATATCTGCCAACTGCTGAGGGTGTGGATGAATGAAAATGGGAAGGGTGGCTCTGGAGAGCACCAGGGATACTGCTGCTCATCTTAGAAATAGGAGACCGCCCAAGATGAATTAACCGAGGCAGGCACAAGAAGGGTGCCATGAGGAAGCGAATTTAGGAGTGACTGCACCTGGACAATGGGGAACACTGCGCCCATATTCTCACGTTGATTCCCTTCCAGGCCTCTTGGAATGAGGTGAGGTGGACAGTCTACATGTGGGTTGGAATAGTAGACACCTCAGGGTCAGAAAAGAACATGGGTGGGACTTACTCCTTCCACTCTCAGACTCCTCCCTGGAGCAGGTGGGCTTGATCACTTAGTTCAGAGCTGATCCAGTGGTTATTGCCTGATGGTGTAGCACTTCTAGCTATTGTCCGAGTGAGTAAATTTGGCAGAGACCGTCCAGCTGAGGTCTCCGGCCACTGAGACAGGTAGGTAAGTTGTGCCCGGGGAGTCCAGCACCAGCATCAGCCCCACCCTTGGGCACAGAGGGGCCCGGGAGTGTGGTCACCAGGGTGAGGAAGTGGAGAAGCTCATGGAAGTGGAGGTGCAAGGGCATGAACACAACCCCTCGTTCACTTTTTACCAGGCTCCCTTCCCTCCTCTGAGCACACAGTTCAGACCAACTACCTCACTATAATGTTGCTGGAAACATAGACATCACAGGCCTTGGCTCAGCCCCAAGCCTTCCACTTCCAGTGGGAAATCTGTGGCAGGGCCTGAGGCACAGGATAAAGAAATCCATCTGGGCCCCAGGGGGTAGGAGGAATGCAAAAGCCCGGCCTCATTCAGGGCATCCCTGTTGCCTTTCCCCTTCAGCCTTGGAGAGCCCTAGGCCCCATCCTGCCTGGTTCTGCTGCCTGTCCAACTTCAGGGAAGACACTCCCTCCCTATCACACCCCCAGCCCACCAGCACCAGCCCCAGGTCTACCGCTTTCTCTGGACTATTGACGGACACTGGCACAAACAAAGAATTTACAGTAGGTGAGCCCTGAAGAGAGCGCTAGCTGCAGTGGGCACAGTAATCATGCCCCAAAATGTCCAAGTCCTAATCCCTGCAGTTGGCTTATATGTTCCTTTGCATGATAGCAGTTGGTTAAGCTTGCAGATGCAATAAAGGATGCTACTCAGCTGACTTAAGGTGGGGACACTCTCACCTCCAATGGGCAGGTCCGGCCAGGTACTCTGGGCCTGCCAGGGTTGCCAGGTGGACTGTCCCTGTGTGACCCAGGGAGCAGCGTTTGAGTGACTACAGTGTGCTTGTTGTACCTGTGCTTGTGCAATCAATGTTGACATCCTGGTAAGTACTGCTCAGATGCAGATGGAGGACTTTTACAAAGAAGATTCACTTTCTTTCAAAAGATTTACCATTTCTAATTCATAAAACAACCCTTCCAAACATAGAAGAGAAATTGCATTGAATTAAATATGAGTTAAACAGACAACACATATACACATTATAGACAGGTTAAGCCTTCAGTCTGACGAATAGGTAGGTAACAATCAACCCATTTCACTATACTCAGGTGACATGTACATTGCACATCCAGGAGTCACCTGTATATCCTTTTCCCTCACAGAATCCTCGTAGGTAAGTCGACCTACTGCCTATTCCATTTACTCGACATTCTTGAGGGGGTCAAACTATATATAGAGAAGACAGATGGGGTGTTGCCTGCCTCTGGGGATTGACATAAGGGCTTAACTGACAAAAACCCAGAAGCAATTTTGCAGGTGATGAAAACGGTTTTGTTTCGATTGTGGTGGTGGTACCATAAGAGGATGTGCTTATAGCGGCCAGAGACGTTGTAAGTAATTCCATATTATTGAGATACTAATACCCTTTCTCAACAGCACAAGAGACAGCTTTATGCATGGTCATCACCTCATGGTCAATGCCAACATGAAATTGACTACAGTCTTTGTAGCTGAAGATGGAGAATCTGTATATAGTCAGAAAAAACAAGACCTGGAGTTAACTGTGGCTCGGATCATCAGATTCACATAGCAAAATTCAGGCTTAACCTAAAAATGTGGTGAAAACTTCTAGACCAGTCAGGTACGACCTAAGGCAAATCCACTGTGATGATGCAGCAGAAGCGACAAATGGATTCAAGGGATTAGAACTTGTAAACAGTGTGTCTGAAGAAGATGAACTGAGGTCTGTAATACTGTACAGGAGGCTGTGAACAAAACCATCCAAATGAAAAAGAAAAGCAAGAAACCAAAGTGGTAGGAGGCCTTACAAATAGCTAAAGAAAGAAGAGAAGCAAAGATCAAGGGAGAAAGGGACAGGTATCAAACTAAATGCAGATTTCCAAAGAAAAGCATGGAGAGACAAGAAGGCCTTCTTTAATGAACAGTGTATAAAACTAGAAGAAAAAACAGAAGAGGAACTACTAGAGATCTCTTCAGGAAAATTGGAGATATTAAGGGAATATTTTTCCCAAAGATGTGCACAATAAACGACAGAAGCAGAAGAGACCTAGTAGATGCTGAAAAGATCAAGAAGATACGGAAAGAATATACAGAAGAACTGTACAAGAAAGATCTTAATGTACTGGATTACTGCGATGGTGTGGTCACCACCCAGAGCAACCTATTCTGGAGAGTGAAGGCAAGTGGGCCTTAAAGGGCACTGCTCTTAATAAAGCTAGTGGATGTGACAGAATTCCAGTAGAACTTCTCAAAACCATAAAGGATGATGCCATCAAAGTGTTGCATTCAATATGCCAGCAAACGTGGAAGACCTAGCAGTGGCCACAGGACTGGAAAAAGTCAATCCACATCCCAATTCCCAAAAAGAGTAGTACCAAAGAATGTGCTAACCATCAGACAATTGCACTCGTCTGCCATGCTAGTAAGGAAATGCTTAATATCTTGCATGCTAGGCTTCAGCATTATGCAAACCAAGAATATCTATATGTCCAAGTTGGGTTTAGAAAAGGAAGAGAAACCAGAGATCAAGTTGCCAACATTCGCTGGATCATAGAGAAACCAAGGGAATTCCAGGAAAACATCTACCTCTGTTTCGTCAACTTGACCAAAGTCTTTGTCTGTGTGGATCATGATAAGCTGTGGAAAGCTCTTAGAGAGATGGGAATACCAGACCATCTTACCTGTCTCCTGAGAAACCTGTATGTGGGTCCAGAAGAAACACACACTGTATGGAACAACTGATTGGTCAGGATTGAGAAATGAGTATGACAGGGCTGTCTGCTGTCACCCTGTTTGTTTAATCTATATGATGAGCACATCATGAGAAGTGCCGGGCTGGAAGATTTACAAGCTGGAATCAAGATAGGCAGGAGAAACCTCAACAACCTCAGATATGGGGATGATACCACTCTAATGGCAGAAAAGGAAGAGGAACTAAAGAGCCTCTTGATGAGGGTGAAGAAGGAGAGTGGAAAAAGCCAGCTTAAAACTAAATATTGAAAAGAAAAAGATCATGGCATCCCACCCCATTCCATCATGACAATTAGAGGGGGGGGGGAGGTGGAAATGGTGACAGCTTTCCTCTTCTTGGGCTCTAAAATCACTGCGGATGGTGACTGCAGCCATGAAATCAGAAGATGTTTGCTTCTTGGCAGGAAAGCTATGACAAACCTAGACAGTGTGTTGACAATCAGACACATTACTCTGCTGACAAAGATCCATATAGTCAAGGCTATGGTCTTCCCAGTGGGCACATATGGTTGTGAGTGTTGGAGTGTAAAGAAGGTGGAGCACCAAAGAATCGATGCCTTCAAAGTGTGGTGCTGGAGAAGACTCCTGCAAGTCTCTTTGACAGCAAGGAATTCAAACCAGTCAATCTTAAGCGGAATCAACAATCCTCATTGGGAAGGAATGATGCTGAGCTGAAACTCCATTATTTTGGTCATCTGATGTGAACAGCTGACTCATTGGAAAAGTCCCTGATGGTGGGAAGGACTGAGGGCAGAAGGAGAAGAGGGCATCAGAGGGTGGGATGACTGGATGGCATCACCGATGCAATGGACATGAACTTAGGCAAACTTCGGGAGATGGTGAGGGACACGGAGGCCTGGCAAGCTGCAGCCCATGGGGTCGCCAAGAGTCAGACACGACTGTGCGGCTGAACATCAACAACAAACCCATATTCTTGAACAGTGATAAAAAGTAGAAAGCATCTGCAGCAAAAAACAAAACTGTAGAAAAAAGCAAACATGTGGAGGCGAAGTCAGTGAAGAAATCAAAGAGTAAATGATAATATACCTATAGGGAAGTGAAAGGGAAAACACAAACCCTATGGAAGGCAGCAAAAGCAGTTCTAAGAGGGAATTTTGTAGCAATACAATCTTACCTCAGGAAACAAGAAAAACCTCAAATAAACAACTTAACCTTACACTTAAAGCAATGAGAGAAAAAGGAACAAAGAAAATGGAAAGTTAGCAGAAGGGTAGAAATCAAAGATCAGAGCAGAGATATAAGCAATAGAGATTAAGAAAGCAACAGATGAGATCAATGAAACTATTTTGACCACCTGATGTGAAGAACTGACTCATTGCAAAAGACCATGATGCTGGGAAAGATTGAAGGTGAGAGGAGAAGGGGACAACAGAGGATGAGATGATTGGAGAACATCCCTGACTCGATGGACAGGAGCTTGAGTAAGCTCCAGGAGTTGGTGACGGACAGGGAAGCCTGGCGTGCTGCAGTCCATGGGGTTGCAAATAGTCAGACACAACTGAGTGACTGAACTGAAGTGAATAAAACTAAAAGCTGGTTCTTTGAAAGGATAAGCAAAATTGATAGACCTTTTGCCAGACCCATCAAGAATAAAAGGGAGGGGGGATGGGGGGCAAGTGGAGGGGACGGCCCAGACGCACGTCATCCACGGCCCCTCCGGACTGGAGGGACTCGTGAGAGCCGAAGCCCAGAAATCCGGGGGTGGATAAGACACCGCATCCCCTCCAATTCCCGTAAGCACCCCTTGCTCCATCCTGAGCCCAAACACCTCAGCTAGCCCGTGTACCCCTACTCTTCACACTCCAAACTCAGCCGGGACAGACCTCTGCCGCCGCCGCCTCCCACCCGGCTGGAAAAGCTCAGAGGTCCTGTCCCCCTTTCCTCTGAGAGACACTATTTGCTGACCACAAGAGGATTCAGTCACTCAGGAGAAAGCTTCCAGAGCTTTGGCCACAACTAGATTCCTAGACTACAAATGCTTAGGGAAAAGGCTGAAACCCACATTCCATGTGTAGCCAGGGAGTGGGGACAGATGGGGTACCTCAAGATGGAGGGAGCCCTTCCTCTGACTGGTGCCCTGCTCCTGCAAAGTCCCAGTCTCTCTCTTGAGAAGCTGTTGATTTTCCTTGCTGTCCTGGGATGGTCTGGGGAGAGTCACCTTGACAAAGTCAGAGGGGTACCCAGTGTCAACCCACTCTCACCACCAGAGGGCAGCAGCCAGCCAGACGTTTGCTCCTGCCCCTGTCTAGTCTGGCTCGCAGTAGTGGTCCAGATGTGTCCCAGCTGCATCTAGTTTCTCATTTAAACCCAGGGTGGAGGGGAGCAAATGGGAGCTATAAGTTTGAAGCAGCATTGGTGAAGGCCCCAGGAAGTCAAATCCTGTCCCCAAAGTCACATAGCAAAATCTGGCAGAAATATCAACCTGACTCTTGGCGGACTGCCAGTCTCTAGAAGCACCACTGAGTGAGACAGTCCTAGATCACCTGTGGTACCCAGGGGTCCTAGCCCTTCATCTGCAGTGGATGCCCAGCCCTGGGCATCTGCCTCTTCCCTTTTGAGGACAGAGGGCAGGCAAGGCTGTGACCAAGTGTTCATGAACCAGGCTTTGCCCAATAGAAACATGGTAGCCTTGGGCAAGTTATTTAATCTCTCGAGTCCTTTTCATCTGCTGGATCCATGGAATTGTGTTGAGCAAGGACACAATATGAGTGAAGCTGATTTGTAAGCCATGATGTACCATACACAAGAAAGGGGCAATGAACATATAGAGAAAAAAAAACACTGGTCTCAGACTCTGAGATCTGGTTTTGAGGTCTGTCTCTGCCATATATAGTGGGTGATGTTTGCACAAGTTGGTTACCCTTTCTAGGTCTTCAATAATATCTGTAACCTTTCCAGCATCATGAGGGATTGTTAAGAGGATGCCTAGCAAGGGCCTTGTGGTCCTTAGCGTATTTGATGGGCTGTTTTTACTGAGTGGTTCCTGGGTCTCAGGAGAGGGGATAGGATCAGGTGGATGTTAGTGGTGGAAACAAAGCCACCTGGCTGGGCACCCTCACATGGACCTTGTATGGTGGTCAGGAGCTCTGGACCGACAGCTGGAGGCCAACAATCCCTACAGGTGGTGCTCAGGGTGATGTACTGACAGTGAGCGGGTGTTTTCCAGTTGCTGGCCTCCGATGCCTGTCTAGGGACAGCGGGATGGCTGCGCAGAGCTCGCCGCGCTTCCTCCTGACCTTCGACTTTGATGAGACTATCGTGGACGAAAACAGTTCCCAGAGAGTCTGCGTGCCACCTACCGCGAAGGCTTCTACAACGAGTACATGCAGCGCGTCTTCCAGTACCTGGGTGACCAGGGCGTGCGGCCGCGAGACCTGCGCGTGCTCTACGAGTCCATCCCGCTGTCGCCCGGCATGGGCAAAATGCTGCAGTTTGTGGCCAAGCAGGATTCCTGCTTTGAGGTTATTCTCATCTCAGATGCCAACACCTTTGGCGTGGAGAGCGCGCTGCGCGCCGCCGGCCACCAAGGCCTGTTCTGCTGCATCTTCAGCAACCCTTCCGGGCCCGACACTCAGGGGCTGCTGGCGCTGCAGCCCTTCCACTCACACAGGTGCGCGCTGCCCGGCCAACACGTGCAAGCACAAGGTGCTCAGCGACTACCTGCGCGAGCGGGCCCACGACAGCGTGCACTTCGAGCGCCTTTCCTACGTGGGCGACGGCGCCAACGACTTCTGTCCCATGGGGCTGCTGGCCGGTGGCGATGTGGCCTTCCCTCGCCGTGGCTACCCCATGCACCGCCTTATCCAGGAGGCACAGAAGGCTGAGCCCAGCTCCTTCCGCGCCAGCGTGGTACCCTGGGAAAATGCCACCGAAGTGCGCCTCCATCTGCAACTGGTGCTGAAGACGTGCTGAGGACGCGGCCTGCAGGGGGCGCCCAGCGGGAAGGGGGCCAGGGGGCTTGGGACAGGGAAAGACAAACCTAGTTTTAATAGTCCCTTTCCCTTTCGTTTTGGTGGGTCCCTCCAGGAATTTCGGGCATCCGGAGCTCGTCCATTTGGGGGCTGGAGGAGAGAGTTCGGAGCTGTCCCCGTCTATGCAGTTAACCCAGCTTGGCTGTCTCCCGCAGTTCCACTGCAAGCGAATTCTAGAGTTTGGCCCCACCAGGGTGGTGCGCAGACCCAAGCAGGCAGCAGTGTTTTCCAAAAATCTTGCCCCTTCCCAACTGGGGGAAGAGGTTGCCTGGCAGGGTAGAGAAGGAACATCTCCCACTGTGTTGCATTAACTGTTGCCTTGGGCCGCATGATTTCCTTCCCCTAGACTTCTGTCAGGGGGACCCAGGTCCTGAAATTCCTCCCCCCGCCCCTTCAGCCCCAGACTCCCCGCGGAGAGGTGGTGCTCTCCACCGACGCCAGTCTCAGGCCTAGGTCTTGCTTTACCTTCTGTGACCCTACACTACTCTCCTCCCTCCCCCCTCCACCCCCACGCACGCTGTCAGCGTCCCTACAGGAAGAAATCCCAGAGGGAACAATCGCCTCCTGGTGGTGGAATGAGGTAGCACACTGTCCAGGGCTCGGGTCCCGCCAGCCAGGGACCTCAGAAAACGCGACCAGGTCCACTCCTCGCACCCCAGCCTCTTCTATGCAGCAAGAAACCAGGGACTGAACCAAAGTCGTCCCGCTGACTGGACCCTCTGGACCCCTCCCCTCCCGAATGGAACAGAAAGCCATGATGATTTAAAAGCAGAGCCAGTGAAACCCAAAAGAAAAAAAAAAAAAGAATAAAGGGAGAGGGTTAAATTCAATAAAATTAGACATGGAGAAGTAAGTTGCAAGTGATATCACAGAAATACACAGGATTGTAAGAGAATACAGGAAGCAAATATTTGCCAATGAAATGGACAACTTAGAAGTAATGGACCAATTATTCATTTCAGTTCAGTTCAGTCGCGCAGTCGTGTCTGACTCTTTGCAACCCCGTGAATCACAGCACGCCAGTCCTCCCTGTCCATCACCAACTCCCAGAGTTGACTCAAACTCATGTCCATCGAGTCGGTGATGCCATCTCATTTTCTGTCGTCCCCTTCTCCTCCTGCCCCCAATCCCTCCCAGCATCAGGGTCTTTTCCAGTAAGTCAACTCTTCGCATGGGGTGACCAAAGTACTAGAGCCTCAGCTTCAGCATCAGTCCTTCCATGAACACCCAGGACTGATCTCCTTTAGGATGGCCTGGTTGGATCTCCTTGCAGTCGAAGGGACTCTCAAGAGTCTCCTCCAACACTACAGTTCAAAAGCATCAATTTTTCGGTGCTCAGCTTTCTTCACAGTCCAACTCTCACATCCATACATGACCACTGGAAAAACCATAGCCTTGACTAGATGGACCTTTCTTGGCAAAGTGATGTCTCTGCTTTTCAATATGCTATCCAGGTTGGTCATAACTTTCCTTCCAAGGAGTATGTGTCTTTTAATTTCATGGCTGCAGTCACCATCTGCAGTGATATTTGAGCCCCCAAAAATAGTCTGTCACTGTTTCCACTGTTTCCCCATCTATCTCCCAAGAAGTGATGGGACCAGATGGCATGATCTTAGTTTTCTGAATGTTGAGCTTTAAGCCAACTTTCTCACTCTCCACTTTCACGTTCATCAAGACGCTTTTTAGTTGCTCTTCACTTTCTGCCATAAGGGTGGTGTCATCTGCATATCTGAGGTTATTGATATTTTTCCCGGCAATCTTGATTCCAGCTTGCGCTTCTTCCAGCCCAGCATTTCACATGATGTACTCTGCCTATAAGTTAAATAAGCAGGGTGACAATATACAGCCTTGACGTACTCCTTTTTCTTTTTAGAACCAGTCTGTTATTCCATGTCCAGTTCTAACTGTTGCTTCTTGATCTGCATATAGAGTGGTACAATTTTCCAAGTACGAACCAGAGAGAAATAGAAACTATAAGGAAAGACATCATATGTACTGAAATTGAAACTCTGATTTAAAATTTTCCATAAAACAGAAGGCCAGGACCAGATGACTTCAGAGGGAAATTCCGTCAGGCATTTGGTGAAGAGTCAATACCTATCCTTCAGAAACTATTCCAAAAACTTGCAGAGGAGAGAACACTCCTCAAACTCATCCTATGAGGCCACCATCACCCTGATACCACAAGCAGACAAATATACCACCAAAAAAGAAAGGTACAGGGCAATATCAATGATGAACATAGGCACAAAATTCTCAACCAAACAGTAGCAAACCAAATCCAGCAAGACATTAAAAGGACCACATAGCATGATCAAGTGGGATTCATCCAAGTGATGCAAGAATTTTTCAATATCCACAAATCCATAGATCTCAATAGATGCAGAGAAAGCTTTAGAAAAATGTCCAACATCCATTTGTGATAACTCTCCAGAAAGTGGGCATAGAGGGGCCCTATCTGAACATTAAAAAGGCCACATTTCACAAACCTACCGATAACATCATACTCAATAGTAAAAAGAAGAAAGCATTTCTTCTAAGATCAGGAAGAAGAGAAGGATGGCCACTCTCACCACTTTTATTCAATATAGTACGGAAGATCTAACCACAGCAATCAGAGAGAAAGAAATAAAAGAATCCAAGTTGGAAAGGAAATAAAGCTGTCACTGCTTGCAGTTTGCATGATACTGTGCATAGAAAATCTTAAAGATGCTGCCAGAAACTATTAGAGCTCATCGATGAATTCAGTAAAGCTGCAGGATACAAAATGAATGCACAGAAATCTCTTGCATTTTCATATGCTAACAATGAAATTTCAGAAAGAGAAATTAAATAAACAATCCCCCTTACCATCCCATCAAAAAGAATACAATGCCAAGGAATAAACCTAAGGAGACCAAAGAGCAGTACTCACAAATCTATAAGATGCATGCACCCCAATGTTGGTTGCAGCACTATTTACAACTGCCAAGACACGGTAGCGACCTAAATATCCATCGACAGAGGAATGGATAAAGAATATGTGGTACACATATACAGCGGAATATTACTTAACCATAAAAAGAATGAAATAATGCCACTTGGGGCAACATGGATGGACGTAGTGATTGCCATACTGAGTGCAGAAAGTCAGAAAGAGAAAGACAAATGTCCCTTACATGTGGAACCTAAAAAGTTGTACAAATGAACTTATTAAATAAATGGAAACAGACTTTGAAAACATGATTACCAAAAGGGAAAGGCAGAGGTAGGAAAGGGATAAAGATCCTAATCTATAACATCCTAATGAGAGATGTTCAAGATGATGTAAACAGACGGAAAGAAATATTATATGCTTGTGAGGCCAAGCATTTACAACTAGCCTCTGCTTTACACTTCCTAAGGAAGGAGGCAAGTGGGCTTGAGTCCAGGTATTTACAGTCAGTCTCCAGCTTGCACTCTGAAATAGAACGAATAAGAGTAACTGGGTAAATAGTCAGGCTTTGTTTCCTGAGGACAATGTAAGATAACAGCTCTGGCAGAGACAGAGGGGCTACTCTCTGTTTGAGTACAACATCAAGAGGTCACATATGTCCCGTTCTCAGGGCAGGAGAGACACTGCATATGGGAAGAAAGGCTCCTTGGGGGTCAAAAGCAAAGGGGCCCCACCCCATAATGTGTGATGCCACGTCTCCCCCATAGGTCTCCGGGCTGGCATGCATCTGGGAATAGAGATGCTCATGCATGTTGGGGAGGGTCCTAGTACAGGTCAGGTGTGAGAAAAGAAACAAGATAACTGGCCAAACCTAAACAAAGACCCAAAAGGACTGTCCTATAAAAATGACTTAACTGCCTCTTACTGCACTTCTCCTCAGTAGGACAGATGCCCACACCTTTTCTCTCCAAGTGTGTATCATTGCCTTCTCTGTCTTAACTAAACAAACTGTTTCTCTGTGTGCTCTCCTACTTGTTGTGCTGTGTCTCTAACAATAAACTCTGTACCTCTTTTTTTTTTTTTTTAACAGATTTCGCCTCCTTGAGAAATGCATTTTTCAAAGGGGCAAACTTAAAGCCACAGCTCACTGCTGCCTCTCTGACATCCCTTGGATTGGAAGAATCGATATTGGCAGAATGGCTATACAACCCAATGCAACCTACTGATGCTATTGAATCCCTATCAAATTACCAATGGTATTTTTCACAGAACTAGATCAAAAATTCCCAAAGATTGTATGCAGACACAAAAGACCATCAATCGCCAGAGCAATCCTGAGCGAGAAAATTGGAGCTGGGGGAATCAGGCTCCTGGACTTCAGACAATACTACAAAGGTACAGTCATCAAAACAGTATGCTACTGGCACAAAAACAGAAATGCTGATCAAAGGGACAGGATAGAAAGCCCAGAAATAAACCCATGCACCTATGGTCAATTAATCTCTGACAAAGGAGGCAAGAACATACCAATGAGAAAAGACAGTCTCTGCGGTAAGTGGTGCTGGGAAAACAGCTGCACAGAAAAGAATGAAATTAGAACACTCTCTAACATCATACACAAAAATAAATTAAAAATGGATTAAAATCTAAATCTAACACAAGACACTATGAAACTCTTAGAGGAAAACACATGCAGAACACACTTTGACATAAATTACAGCAATATGATTCTGCATCCACCTCCTAGAGTAATGAAAATAAAAATGAAAATAAACAAGTGGGGCCTAATTAAACTTAAAAGCTTTTGTACAGCAAAGGCGGTGGGGCGAGGGGCTGTGGGAGACTATAGACAAGATGAAAAGACAACCCTTAGGATGGGAGAACTCTTAGGACTTGCCCTGTTAACATCTTTCATATATAACATACACCAGTGTCAACTGTAGTTATCATGTTGTACGTTACAGCCCTCGTACTTATTTGTCTAATAACTGGACGTGTGTCCGTTTGGCCCAATTTTGTCCAATTCCCCTCCCCCACACCTACCCTCTGGTAAGTGCAAAGCTTATCTCTTTTCCTCCGCATCCTTGTATGTTTGCTTGCTTGTCTGTTTTGAAGCGTAATTGACCTACAACACTATGTTAGCTCCTGGTATACAACATCGTGAGTTATTATTTCTATCCATTTCAAAATGTTCAACACTGTAATTCCGGTTATGATATGCCACCAAACAAGGATGGGGCATAGTTATTGACTCTGTTCCCTACACTATGCCTGTCTCTTTTTCTATCTGATTGCTTTAATCTGCTGACCTCTTAAGGTTAAATGCATGTTAACCACCCCCCATTTTTACTCCTCTCCTCACGTTTACTGTTTCTGACACCATATTGTTCACCTTTTTCTTCTGTATATCCCTTAACTAAGGGGCTTCCCTGGTGGCTCAGTGGCCAAGAATTTGCCTGCCAATGCAGGAGACATGGGTTCAACCCCTGGGTCGGGGAGGTCCCCTGGAGAAAGAAATGGCAACCAAATCCAATATACATGCCTGGAGAATCCCATGGACAGAGGAGCCTGGCGGGCTACGTCCATGGGGTTTTCAAAGACTCGGACATGACTTAGCAACTAAACAATAGCAATGCTCCCTTAACTACTCACTGCGGATACAGATGATTTTAGTACTTTTGTCTTTTAACCTTCCCATTAGCTTTGTAAGTGAGTGATGTGCTACCTTTCCTGCATATTTGCCTTTACCAGTGAGCTTTCTCCTCTCATCATTTTCATGTTTCTAGTTGCGTCTTTTCTTTTTTGCTGGGAGAAGTCCTCTTGACATTTCCTGTAAAGCTGGTTTGGTGATGCTGGACTCTTGTAGCTTTCTCCTGTCTGTAAAACTCTGGCCTCTCCTTCAAATTTGAGTGACAGTCTTCCCAGTAGTGTCTTCTTGGTTGTAGGCTTTTCTCTTTACCGTTTCACATATATCATGCCACTCCCTTCTGGCCTGCAGTGTTTCTGCTGAAAAATCCCTTGTTTGTAATGTGTTGCTTTTCCCTTGCTGCTTTTAATACCCCTCTGTAGCTTTACTTTTTGCCATTCTGATTACAATGTGTTTTGGTGTGGTTTTCTTTCTGTGTAGGGCTCTCTGTGTTCCAGTACCTGGATACCCACGTCTTTTGCCAGGTTAGCAAAGTGTTCGGCTAGTGTGTCTCCACATATGCTCGCTGCCCCTTTCTCTCTTTCTTCTCCTGCTGGGACCCCTAGAATTCAAATGTTTCTATGCTTGACCTGGTCCCAGAGGTCTCTGAAACTGTCCTCATCTCTGTTTATTCTTCCTTTGTTTCTGTTCAGCTTCAGTGATTTCCACTATTCTGTCTTCCAGCTTCATGATCCGTTCCTCTGTGTCATCTCAACTACCATTGAAGTATATTTCTTATTTCACTTATTGTACTCTTCATCTCTGTTCAGTTCTCCTTTAGATTCTCTGTTCTTGGTTCTTTTTTAACTTTTTTAATTGTAGGATAATTGCTTTAAAATATTATGTTGGCTTCTGACATACATCAACATAAATCAGCCGTAGGTATACCTATATTGCCTCCCCGTTGAACCTCCTTCCCAGCTCCCACTCCACCCCACCCCATCCATCTAGGTGGTCACAGAGCACCAGGTTTGAGTTCCCTGCATCATACAGCAAATTCCCAATGACTACTGGTTTTTCATATGGTAATGTATGTGTTTCGATGCTACTCTCTCCATTTGTCCCACCCACTCCTTCCCCCACTGCATTCACATGTCTGTTCTCTATGTCTGTGTCTCCACTGCAGCCCTGCCAATAGGTTCGTCAGTACCACCTTTCTAGATTCCATACATATGTGTTAATATACGATAATTGTTTCTGTCTTTCTGAGTTACTTCACTCTGCATAATGGGCTCTAGGTTCATCCACCTCAATAGAACTGACCCAAATGTGTTTCTTTTTATGGCTGAGTGTTGTTCCACTGTATATATGTACCACAACTTCTTTATCCATTCATCTGTCAATGGTCATCTGAGTTGCTTGCATTTCCTCGCTGTTATGAATAGTGCTGCAGTGAACTCTGGCATACATGTGTCCTTTTCCATTATGGAATCATCAGGGTACGTGCCCACTCGTGGGATTGTCGGCCCTTAGGGTTGTTTATTCCTAGTTTTTTCAAGGACTCTCCATACTGTTCTCCAGTGGCTGTATCATTTACATACCCACCAACAGTGCAAGAGGGTTTGATTTTCTCAACATCATTTCTAGCGTGTATTGTTTGTAGATATCCTGATGACGGCCACTCTGACCGGTGTGAGGTGATACCTCGTCATAGTTTTGATTTACATTTTCTAATAATGAGTGCGGGGAGAAACAGCAATAACCTCAGATACCCAGACGACACCACCCTTATGGCACACAGTGAAGAGGAACTAAAGAGCCTCTTGATGAAGGTGAAAGAGAAGAGTGAAATAACTGGTTTAAAACTCAACATTCGAGAAATGAAGATCATGGCATCTGGTCCCATCACTTCATGGCAAATAGATGAGGAAACAATGGAAACAGTGACAGACTTTATTTTCTTGGGCTCCAAACTCACTGTGAACGGTGACTGCAGCCAAAAAAGATACTTGCTCCTTGGAAGAAAAGCAAGGACAAACCTAGACAGCAGAGCATATTAAAAAGCAGAGAGATTACTTTGCCTACAAAAGTCCTTGTAATCAAAGCTATGGTTTCTCCAGCAGTCATGTAGAGACGTGAGAGCTGGACAAGAAAAAAGGCTGAGTGCCGAAGAATTGATGCCTTTGAAGTGTGGTGCTGGAGAAGACTCTTGAGAGTCACTTGGACAGCAAGGAGATCAAACCAGTCAAGCCAAAGGAAAATCAACCCTGCACATTCACTGGAAGGACTGATGCTGAAGCTGAAGCTCCAATACTCTGGCCACCTGATGCGAAGAGCCAACTCATTGGAAAAGACCCTGACACTGGGAAAGATTGAAGGCAGGAGGAGAAGGGGATGACAGAGGATCAGGTGTTTGGATGGCATCACTGACTCAATGGACATGAGTCTGAGCACCCTCTGGGAGACGGTGAAGGTCAGGGAACCCTGGCGTGCTGCTGTCCATGGGTGGCAAAGAGTGGGACACAACTGAGCTACTAAACAACAATAAATTCTATTGCATATAATCCTGCAAGCCTAAAACATTCTTGTCTCCCCACTATGAATCAACATCAGATGAATAAGCATAGCCTCCTGCTGACGTAGCTAGCGCTCGCTCCTACATTGCTGGCTAGGGGGTCCTAGGTGTCCCAAAGTTCGCCTTGTCCCGCTGGTGAGTGTGGCTGTTTCTGGGGGCAGCTGGCTGACATGCCAGGGTGTCTTGAGGCTGGTTTGTCCTGCCGTTGACTGGGTTTGGGGCCCAGGGTGTCCTGGGGCTAGTGCCAGCTCACTGGTTGGTGGAGCTCTGTTTCTGTTCCTGGCTCTCTAGCTGCAGGGCCCTGGGGGCCCCAGGGCTGGTCTCAGTTCACTGTTGGGTGGGGCCAGTTCCCCACATGGCTGCCTGTGGGATCCTAGATGTCCCAAAGGGGGCTTCCACACACTGCAGTGTGGGGACAGATTGCAGAGCTGCTGGCTGAGAGCTCCAAAGTGTCCCAGACCTGGTGTCGACTTGCTGGTACACTGTGCTGGGACTCAGTGGCTCTCGGGGCTGGGGTGGGCCTGCTGGTGGGTGACCTATTTCCTGTAGTGCAGGCTGCAGGGCTGGAGTTACTCCACTTGCTGTTGTCTGCCTGCTGGTGTGTGGAGCTGGTTCTTGGGTTCTCTGGCTTCAGGGCTCTGGAGGGGTCCAGGAGGTGGTGTTTTGGGCCATTGGTGGCTGGGGCTGGGTCCAGGGCATCCTAGGGCTGGGGCCTAACCACTGATGGGTATAACTGGTCCTGGGGCTAGTGATGACCTGCTGTGGGCAGGAACTAGGTCCCAGGGTCTCTGACTGCAGGACCCTGGAGTCCTGGCTTAATGCCTTCTTCCTGGTGTATAGGGCCAGTGTGGTATGTCAGGGCCTCTGATTGACAGGTCCAGCTCCAGGGACTCTTAAGACAGCAGGCTTGCTTGTGGGTGGGACTGCACCTCTCCCTGGCTAGTAGCTTGTCCTGCCCCAGTATTGAGGAAACAATTCCATTCACCGTTGCAACAAAAAGAATAAAATACTTAGGAATAAATCTACCTAAAGAAGCAAAATACCTATATATAGAAAATTATAAAACACTCATGAAGGAAATCAAAGAGGACACAAACAGATTGAGAAATATACCATGCTCCTGGATCGGAAGAATCAATATAGTGATAATGAGTATGCTACCCAAAGGCAATCTACAGATTTAATGCAATCCCTATCAAGCCACCAATGGTATTTTTCAGAGAACTAGAACAAATAATTTCATAATTTTTATGGAAATACAAAAAGCCACGAATAGCCAAAGCAATCTTGCAAAAGAAGAATGGAACTGGAGGAATCAACCTGCCTGACGTCAGTCTCTACTACAAAGCCACAGTCATCGAGACAGTGTGGTACTGGCACAAAGACAGAAATATCGATCAATGGAATAAAATAGAAAGCCCAGAGATAAATCCACACATCGATGGACAACGTATTTTTGACAAAGGAGGCAAGAATATACAATGGAGAAAAGACAATCTCTTTAACAAGTGGTGCTGGGAAACTGCTCAATCACTTGTAAAAGAATGAACCTAGAACACTATCTAACACCATACACAAAAATAAACTCAAAATGGATTAAAGATCTAAATGTAAGACCAGAAACTATAAAACTCCTAGAGGAGAACATAGGCAAAACACTCTCTGACATAAACCACAGCAGGATCCTCTATGACCCACCTCCCAGAATATTGGAAATAAAAGCAAGAAGAAACAATTGGGACCTAGTTAAAGTTAAAAGCTTCTGCACAACAAAGGAAACTATAAGCAAAGTGAAGAGACAACCTTCAGAATGGGAGAAAATAATAGCAAATGAAACAATGGACAAAGAATTAATCTCAAAAATATACAAGCAACTCCTGCAGCTCAATTCCAGAAAAATAAAAGATCCACTCAAAAATTGGGCGAAAGAACTAAACAGACATTTCTCCAAAGAAGACATACAGATGGCTAACAAACACATGAAAAGATGCTCAACAGCACTCATTATAAGAGAAATGCAAATCAAAAGCACATTGAGGTACCCTTACACGCCACTCAGAATGGCAGCTATCCAAATGTGTACAAGCAATAAACGCTGGAGAGGGTGTGGAGAAAAGGGGACCCTCTTACACTGCTGGTGGGAATGCAAACTAGTACAGCCGCTATGGAGAACGGTGTGGAGATTCCTTTAAAAAACTGGAAACACATCTGCCATATGACCCAGCAATCCCACTTCTGGGCATACACACTGAGGAAACCAGACCTGAAAGAGACACGTGCACCCCAATGTTCACCGCAGCACTGTTTATCATAGCCAGGACATGGAAGCAACCTAGATGCCCATCAGCAGACGAATGGATTAGAAAGCTGTGATACATATACACAATGAAATACTACTCAGCCATTAAAAAGAATACATTTGAATCAGCTCTAATGAGGTGGATGAAACTGGAGCCTATTATACAGAGTGAAGTAAGCCAGAAGGTAAAACAACAATACAGTATACTAACGCATATAAATGGAATTTAGAAAGATGGTAACGATAACTCTGTATGTGAGACAGCAAGAGAGACAAAGATGTATGGAACAGTCTTTTGGACTCTGTGGAGAGGGTGAGGGCGAGTTGCGGGATGAAATGGGAGAATGACGTTAAAACATGTAAATTATCATACGGGAAACGAACCGCCAGTGCAGGTTCAATGCATGATACAGGATGCTAGGGGCTAGTGCACTGCAATACACCAGAGGGATGAACTGGGGAGGGAGTTGTGGGGGGGAGTTCAGAATGGGGAACACATGTACACCCATGGCAGATTCATGTCAATGTATAGCAAAACCAATACAATGTTGTAAAGTAAAATAAATAAATAATTTTAAAAAAAGAAAACAATTCCATTGACATTAGCAGCAAAATAGGATAAAATACTGAGGAATAAACTCAAGGAAGCAGTCAAAAACTTGTACACTGCAAACTACAAAACATTGCTGAAAGAAACTAAAAAGACACAAATAAATGGAAATGCATCTGTCTGCACAGATCAGAATACTAAATATTGTTAAGAAGTCCATGCTATCTGAGGTGGTAAATTTTATGTGTCAGCTTGACTGGTACACAGAGTGCCTAGATATTTAGTCAACCGTTATTCTGGTTGTTTCTGTAGAGTGCTTTTCCATGAGATTAACATTTAAATCAGTCAACTGGATAAAACAGATTTCCCCCTAATAATGTGGGTGGGCTTTACCTAATCAGTTGATAGTCTGATTCAACAAAAAAGCAACCTTTCCTCATGCAAGAGAAGTCCTCCTGCGTGAAAGCCTTTGGACCTGGGACATCAGCTTCTTTTCCTGCCTTTAGACCCAAACTGAAATATCACCTCTATTGGTTTGGTTCTTAGGCCTTCTAACCTGGACTAGAGCTAAACCACTGGCTCTTCTGAGTCTCCAGCTAGCCAACTCACCCTCTAGATCCTGGGACTTACCAGTTGCTCTAATTGAATGAGTCAATTCTTTTACACACACACACAGACACACACACTCCACTGAATCTGTTCTTCTAACACACTACCCAGAGTGATCTACAGATCCAATGCAAACCCTATCAAAATCCCAATAGCATGCTTTACAGAAATAGAAAAACTCAGCCTAAACTTTAAGTAGAATCTAAAGAGATCCTTAATAGGGAAAACAACTTGGACAAAGAAAAAGTAGAGAACTCCAACTTCCTGATTTCAAAACATTACAAAGCTACACTAATGAAAACTGTGTGTTACTGCCACATTAACAAATAGACCAGTGGAGTAAAATAGAGATCTTAGAAATAAACCCTCACATTTAGAAGATGTGCCAGGCAGTGGACTTCCTGATAGAGGGGAAAACATAGCTTTTTTAGATCTTTGGATCAAAGCAAGGACTCTGGAGTCTGATTGCGTGGCTTCAATTCTACCACTGATCCCCATGGGCCAAACGACTGTGGGCCAGTGGCTGAACCTCTCAGTACCTGTTTCCTCACCTGCAAGAGACTGGTAATCACTAGTACCATAGTCCTAGGAGTGTCACAAGTAACCACTACTATTTACGTACAGTACTTAGAAGAGTGCCGGGCACGGGGTCTCTGCTGTATAAGTTGCTTTTCACAGATTCTGCCAAATTACCTCCCAAATGGGATTCTTGCACCACCGCCACAGGGGTTTGCCCCTAAACTCTCCCACTCTCGGAATGGTTACGCACTCGGAATGGAGGAAGTGGGACGAGAGGCTTGACAGAGGTGTACTGGAAGGATCACCTTCACCCGCCAACTCGCGTACTGCCGGGAGGGCCCTTGGGCTTGGCACCAAACCAGAGGAGGCTCTCGACCCCATTGGTTACACCTCGAGGGGACGGCCAAACAAGGCGTGTGCTGGTTGGCAAGAACTGGACCAATGAGGAGGCGGCAGCTCTGGCGCGCTGAAAACCTCGCGTCGTTTGCGGCCATCTCCTGCGTGTGGTGCCGCTGGTGCTTTTCGGCGAACTCCAGACGCTGCACAGCTCACCTGCCCTGACCGCCACCACCGCGGCCACCACGACCTGGTTGATAAATCGTCACCGCCCCAGGTCCAGCGGCCATCCAGATCGCAATATGAGCTCCGCAGATGATGGTGTCTGTTTCGGGAGCGGGTTTCGGCTCAGAGTGCAGAGAGCACATAAGGGGCCTTGAGGCCGGCTCCACAGCCCCTCGGGGACCGGGCCCCAGCCCCGAGCCAGGGACAACACGAAGCGGCGAGGGTGAGGGCTGGAATGGCTTCCCAGACCCTGAGGGCTTCGAGTCCGAGCGGGAACTGCTGGAAGCGAGAGGGCGGGTGCTGTGGGGCCGTGAAGGCCGGCCTGGCTCTCCTGCCAACGACCAGGGGGATACCCTGCAGCTGGCTGATGAGTCAGTGGCAGCCATCCTGCAGCAGCTGGCCGACCTAAGCATGTTGGGCACCCGCAGATGCCTGTTCCAGGAGAGCTACGCAGTCAGTGAAGTGTCTGCCTTGTGGGACCTCGAGGTGCGTCCCACCAGTCGAGACAGTGCTACACAGAGGTGTGGGGAAACTGCACAAGCTGAGGCCGTCCCTCTCGCGGTCGGCGGGCTCAAGGCGGGCCGGGCCTGGGGGAACCCTATGAGAGGCACTAAGAGTAGCTTGAACGTGGCTGTGGATCACCAGTGGCCTCCCTTAGAAAGCACAGCCGGGCTGCTGTCCAACTCCGAGTCCTCTGATGAGTTCAGTGAGATAGAGATGATGAGGGTGGGCATTTACCCCAAAGATGGAGGCCAGGCCAAGCTCAACGGCCCCGAGGATCCTGGGAACACAACCAGATGCTCGAATGTCCAAGGCAGAGAGAATCTCCTTAATGTGCCAGGCACTTGCCTTTCCTCGGCTCCACAAGGATTAATTTCGGTTGTGGAAAGGCAGGGCAGGCAGGGCGATGCAGAGCAGGAGGACACCTCTCCCCCTAAGAAAAGGCAGAGCGTGCTCTGGGGGAAGGGGGGCAGCTTGCCCAGCTACCCGGGAGTGACAGTAGTATCAGTTACTGCAGCTGCCCCTACAGGCAGCAGGCTGCAGCCCACTCCTAGGAGGAAGGGGGTCCAGGAGAAGAAATCCCTTGGGGGTGTCTCCAAACCTGCCGTGGGGAAAACCTTCCGTTCCTGGGGGCAGGGAATCTCGGCCACTCCCCTGGAACCAGCCACCTTTCCTCCAATCTCCGACATCCAGCTGCTTGGTAGGTCCAAGAAGTATGCCTTGGTCCCTTGGGTAGCCCAAGAGTCCAAGCACACCGGTGCTGGGAAGAAATCCGTAGCTAGGCGGGCCCGGGAGTCGGTGGCAGCAATGGCGAAGAAATCCGTGACTAGGAGGGCCCGGGAATCGGTGGCAGCAATGGCGCTGTCGGGAGAAGAAAACGACCCAAATAGAGATCCATTCCCAAAGGGCCAAGTTAGTAGGCCAGTCCCCTCCTCTCTCCCCACTCTTCCACCTCCCACCCTCCCCTCGGCACAGGTCTTCACCCCTTGCTCCTTCTCTCCATCCCTCAGGGGTCGTCATTGGGTGGCCCTTGGTCACTGGGTCATTAGGATGCCAGATTGGGGTCCTTTTACTAGGGACAAACGTTAAGGTAGCACTTTGGGTGTGCTGGGCTCGGCTCTCCACCCTTGGCCTGTTTCCAGCCTCCTCCACGAAGCTGGGGCTGGAGTGGACGGGAGAGCTGGTAGCTGAATGGATTTGAGGGGACCCCTTGAAATCTTCACAGAGCTTCGGTGTTTAGACGCATCACTTTCCTGAATCCTACTTCCTAGTTGCTCCCCAAACCTTCCAGGGATGGGACCCAGGCTTTCTAAGTGCCACACTATAGTCCCCAGCTCAGCTCTGCCTGCTGGCCTAGGGCTGACTGACAGAGAATGTGCTAAAGAGATCGGCCTTTCAATTCTTTTTCCAATTCCCTGCCTCAGTTCCATCTTGAATCACATGAGCTCTCACACACACAGGAATAGACATATAAATGCACTGGTACACACACACGTGCACGCACACACATCCTTACTCCAGATCAGTGAGAAATCTTTGTTTTTAGCTGACCACCGACAGGCCATGGCCATCTTCTCCATGGGTGCATCATGGAGAACCCAAGGGCGCCAACATCAACTTCAGAGGTGCAGAAGATTCAGGAAACTCAGAGCCCATGGCCATGAACAAGGGAGAAGTCATGAACAGAGGCCTGGCCCCTCAGGTGAGTGTCCTGGGTTTTGATATGGGGGGAGGAGGCCAGGGCTGAGGGCAGAAACCTCTGTCTCTGACTCTCTCTCTCTCTCTCTCTCTCTCACTCAGCTGGGGGCTCAGCCTTGCTCTCAGGGCGCTTCTCCCCTGAGAAAGAGGGTATCAACAGGGCTAGCCCTGGCCCCATCACCTTCTGTGTGGAATTTGTTCCGTAGGGGTGATGGGTGGCAGTGCCCCAACAGCTAGTCTGGGCGTAGACCTGCAGGCTAATAGTCTTTTCTGTGAAGTGCTGTTTGCTCACATTGCTCTCCCAGGTGCTGGCTGTGGCTGCTGCTCTGGGAAGCTCGAACACAGAACCATAGTCTTTGGCGACAATTGGGGTGAAATGGCCGCCCCTAAGGAATAGGAGGGGCAGACCCAGAGAGACAGTTTGGGCTGCCTGCCGGGCAGAGCTGGGGAGACTTGATGCTAGCAGAGGGCGATACTGCCTCAGCTCACCTTAGACCCGGCTTGGCCCTTTGCATCTCACTAGGAACCTGGGAAGCTGGATTGTGTGTCCTTTCCCTGTCAGGTGACCGGGAACCAACTGACCATCCCCCAAGACGGAAAAGGCAGCAGCAGCCACCTGGAAGGCAGGGCTGTCCTCGGGTAATGCTTCTTCTGGTTCCTGGAAATACACACCCAAACCCCATGGTGGGATCTGGGTCCACGTGCACCTGACATGTGTGGTCCCCCACCCCCATCCCATCCCGCACCGCAGGGAGGGAGCCCACCTCCTTTCCACTGAGGAAAGTTTTTCCCTTGCCAGTCTAGACACCTGGCTTTGGGATGGAGGGCCCGGGGGAGAGGAGAGGAGGAGGAGAGGGGAGGCGGGTGTATACTAAACATTTCTCTTCCTCCTGTGTCTGCTGGCCTAGTGTCTGGTGCTACAGAGAGAAATAGATGACCTTAAGGAGCAACTTGGTATGAGGAACCAGGAACAGAGAGCAGCGGGTTCTTAGTGCAGAATTGGAATGGGACCTTGGGGTGAGGTGGACTGCAGGTGCAGGGGGTCTCGTAGGGATCAGCATTCCTGTGGGGAGGAGAACCTATCAAGCCTGTCCCTGGAGCGTGTGGTGCATGTCCAGCTGGGCGTGCAGACAAGTAGCAAAGTACTGTGTGGACTGCATGCACACTCTGCCAGCCACACGAGTCCTAGACAGCTCCTTCTGATAGGACTTGTAGAGATGCCTTGTTGATCTTTTGTGGTCTCTAAGGGTCTTGTTGGATTGTTTGCGAGACAATTTTTGAAACGTTCGGACGTGGCCCGAGCTTGAGAGCTGCTGGCACATTATGTTTCCTTTTAGGAAATGGCTCCACATTTAATTCCGGTAGTGGGGAGTGATCAGGCCCAGAGCTCCTTGCATTGGGGCTGGGGGTATGTGGGTTTCAGGTTGCAGGGCTAGGTGGTTCCCCACCGGGACAGGGGCACAGGCTTCTATGTCCGTCTGTCTGGAGCACCTGTTTATTCCTCTCCAATTTGCAGCCTCCATGCAGTACCTGGCTGACAAGTTCAAGATCCTCTGAAGTGAGTGTTACACACAACATACCCCTTCCCACAACGTTGGCTGTTGAGCAGGGCTGTGGGCTGGCCGTGGCTTGAGGCTCTTCCCTGACTCTGCTGTTTTACAGGTTGAGCGCAGTATCTTCCTGGAAGATGAGCAGCTGTTACTTCCAGGGCTGGCGAGCTGTGGCCAAGTTTGTTGCCTCTCATTTTGCCTCCATCAGAGTATCCTCTGCCCCTTGTTTTCCCCCTCTCTGCCCCAGTCTCACAGCAGTTTTTGAGTAAAGCAGTTCTCATATTCTGTCTTCTGCCCTCTCTCTGGGTGGTAGGGGTTGGGGGAGTGGGGCAAGACCTGGTGGGGAGTCACTCCATATTAGAGCCTGTTGCAGAACAGTACCTCTGGAATCCTATGGTGGGGACTCTGGGTCAGTCTCTACTACTATCCATGCTAGCAGGGCAACAGAGTTCTCCCGGTCTGGGTTCACTGAGGGTTCTGTCTGGCCACATTGACACATCCTCCCATTCCCCTAAAATCTCTCTTCTAGTTCTTAAACACCCTCCTGGGATTTGCAGGTTCCCATCCATTGCTGACATTCTGCCTCCCCCTTGGAAGGAAATCATGACCCCGATACAGAGCTCCAACCCATCCTCCTTGCCGCACTGGACGCATTGTTCTATTTACCCTGACCACTCTCTTTTCCTGTTGGAGCACCCTTGATCCCTCCCTTGACTTGCCATTGGTCAGCTTGCCTGCATGTGTAGTTCAGCAGGTGGAAACAGGCAGAGGTGCCCTCATCTCTCCCTTCCCAGGCTCTGCCCTCTCGTTGGAGTCCCTATTGCCGGTACCATCCCCACTCCCGCCCAGGTCCCACCTTGCACGCTGGAACCTGCACACAGTCCTCCTCTCCTCTTTAGCCCTCACCCCTTAGACAGGCACCAATAGTTTTGCTTCTCCTTCTTTGTACTGAGTAGAGGATTTGGGCATGAAGCCTGGATCCAGTGAGCTGGGGAGCAGGAGGGAATGTACAGGGAAGACAGGAGACAGGCTAGTCTCTGGGCTGGATGTCAGGAGACACATCTGTTTGGTGTCAACCTGGGTCAGACTGCACCCTGGCAGCTAGAGATGGATGGTGGAGTCCTCATTGTTTTCACATCCTCCCTGCCCTAGCCAGCTGACCGCCCTTGACTCCAGCCTGAGCCTCTCTATACCATTGAGTGGAAATGGGCCCATCATGCTCTATGGCAAGTGTGGTTAGTAAGTCTCTGTTCTTGCAGGGTCCCTGTCAAATACTGTTCTACCAGACCCATGACACAGATCTTCCAACAAATGATATTTCCCAGAGTATCCCAGCTCAGTATCCCAGACTACTTCTTTAGGGCACATGACAATGAATCTGAACTCTGTGTTCAATTTCCCCTCGCTGGAATTTGGGGGGCACTTCCTTTCCCTCTGCCAGCATTCCAGGACTGTGCCAGTCTGAGACTCAGAGAGACAGATCTGTGTTTAAGTGAACTGAAGGTAGGGTCGGCCTGACACCATTCCTGACAGACCAGGGTTTTATTACACAAATGGGGGTATGATGGAAGGTAGCAATTCAGAGTTGGTGCCTGGACATCTCTCTGTGTGGATAAATGTCAGCAAGTATAATGCCCTTGAGGCAGAAGGATGTGATTCGGGGAGTAGAGAAAGTAGAGACTGGTCCAGATTCTGTAAGGCATTGAGTGAGCTGAAGCAAGCATCAGATCTCCAATATTCAAGGGGGTGTTGTCACATTCCCACAAGGTAGGAGGGGGATGATGCAGGGGTCACCAAACCTCAGGACAGGGTGTTGGGACTCTGACAGATTTGGAGTCGCTGGAGGAGGCTCTGGATCCTACCTTGCCATTCTATGATATCTTCCAACTGCTAAGGGTGTGGATGACTGAAAATGGGAAGGGTGGCTCTGGAGAGTACTAGGGATACTGCTGCTCATCTTAGAAACAGGAGACCGTCCAACATGAGTTACCCGAGGCAGGGGCAAGAAGGGTGCCATGAGGAAGCGAATTTAGGAGTGACTGCACCTGGACAGTGGGGAGCACTTCACCCATATTCTCACGTTGATTGACTTCCAGGCCTCTTGGCATGAGGCCAGGTGGACAGACTACATGTGCACTGGAACTGTCAGAGACCTCATGGTAAGGAAAGAACATGCGTGGGACTTACTCCTTCCATTCAGACCTCTCACAGGAGCAGGTGGGCTTGATCACTTAGTTTAGAGCTGATCCAGTGGTTATTGCCTGGTAGTGTAGCCCATCTCGCTGTTGTCTGAGTGAGTAAATTTGGCAGAGACCGTCCAGCTGAGGTCTCTGGCCACCGAGACATGTAGGTAAGTTGTTCTCAGGGAGAAGTCCAGCACCAGCATCAACACCACCCTTTGGCAGAGAGGGACCCGGGACTTTGGTCACCAGGGTGAGGAAGTGGAGAAGCTCATGGAAGTGGAGGTGCAAGGGCGTGAACACAACCCCTCGTTCACTTTTTACCAGGCTCCCTTCCTTCCTCTGAGCACACAGCTCAGACCAACTAACTCACTATAATGTTGCTGGAAACATAGACATCACAGACCTTGGCTCAGCCCCAAACCTTCCACTTCCAGTGGGAAATCCGTGGCAGGGCCTGAGGCATAGGTTAAAGAAATACATCTAGGCCCCAAGGGGTAGGATGAATGCAGAAGCCCGGCCTCATGCCATGCACCCTTCTTGCTTTTCCCCTTCATGCCCCTTTTCCAGCCTGGAAGACAATGACAGCTGCTTTGGAGAGCCCTAGGCCCCATCCTGCCTGGTTCTGCTTCCTGTCCATCACCCTGGAAAATGCTCCCTCCCCATCACACCCCCACCCCACCAGCCCCAGTCCCAGGTCTGCCTCTTTCTCTGGACTCTTGAGGGAGATTGGCACAAACAAAGAAGGTAGAGTAGGTGAGTCCTGAAGAGGGGCCTGGGGTGGTGAGCACTGTAATCTTTCCCAAGATGTCCAAGTCCTAATCCCCACAGGTGGCTTGTATTTTCCTTTGCGTGGTAACAGTTGGTTATGCTTGCAGATTCAATAAAAGCTGCTACTCAGCTGATTTAATGTGGGGTAACTCTCACCTGCATTGCCCAGATCCAGCCGGGCACATTGGGGCTGCCAGATTTTCCAGCTTGACTATCCCTGGGTAGCTATCCCAGTCCCTGGGCCCTCCGAGTGTTTCAATGACTGTGTTGTTCTTGGTGCCATTGTGCTTGTGCAATATTGAAGGTCTGGTAAGTACTGCTCAGATGCAGATGAAGAACAGACCTGTAGTTTTGAACCCCTCTTTTGCTCCAAGCCAATCACTTCTTCTTCCCTAGTCCTCTTGAGGTAACTGCCAGCCTGACTTTTACAATGATGATTCACTTTTTAAAAAGGATTTACTATTACTTTTTCATAAAATAGCCCTTCCAAACATGAAAGGTTAATTACATTGAATTAAATATGAATTAAACAGACTATACATATACACGTTGTGGAGAGTGTAAGCCCTCAGTATCACAAATAATTATGAACCAATCAACCCATGTAACTATACTCAGGTGTATATTGCACATCCAGGTGTACATTGCACATCCAGAAGTCACCTATATGTTCTTTTCTCTGAGGAATCCAAATGGATAAATCTCCATACTGCCCGATTCCATTTACTTCACAGTCTTGAGGAGGCCAAACTATAGACATAAGATAACAGACTGGGGATGGCCAGGGTCTCGGGCTTGAGATGAGGGGTTAAACTACCAAAGAGCATGAAACAATTTTGTAGTTGATGAAAATATTTTTTATGTTGATTGTAGTGGTGGTTCCATAATAGAATGTTTGCAGGCACTTAGATTTTGTGTGTAAATTAATTTCAATAAACCCATATTATTTAATAAATTGTAGAAAGTACTTTATGAGATGGCAATCAGAGAAGAAAAAGAAACAAAGGGAATCCAAAATGGAAAAGGAAAATTAAAACTGTAACTGTTTGCAGATGACATGTTACTATACACTGGAAATCCTAAGGATGCCACCTGAAATCTACCAGAATTCATAAGTCAATTCAGTAAAGTTGCAGAGTACAAAAGCATTATATAGAAATCTGTTACATTTCTATCCTGCTCATGGGGTCCAATCCCAAAGAAGGGTAATGCCAAAGAACGTTCAAATTACAATACAATTGTGCTCATTTCACATGCTAATAAGTGAAAGTGAAAGTATTCGTTGCTCAGTCGTGTGTGACTCTTGGCAAACCCATGGACTGTAACCCACCAGGCTCCTCTGTTTATGGGTTTCTCCAGGCAAGAATACTGGAGTGAGAAGCCATTCCCCTTCTCCAGGGGATCTTCCTGACCCAGGGACCAGAACTCATGTTTCCTACATTGCAGTCAGATTCTCTATCATCTGAGATGGGAGTACCAGACCAATTTACCTGTCTCCTGAGAAACCTGTATGTGGGTCAAGAAGCAACAGTTAGAACCAAACATGGAACAATGGACTGGTTGAAAATTGGGAAAGGAGTACATCAAGGCTGTATTTTGTCACCCTGATTAAATAATCAGAATACATCATGCGAAATGCTGGGCTGGATGAGTCACAGGCCGAAATCAAGATTGCCAGGAGAAATAGCAATAACCTCAGATAGGCAGGGGATACCACTCTAGTGGCAGAAAACGGAGAGAAACTAAAGAGCCTCTTGATGAAGGTGAAAGAGGAGAGTGGAAAAGCTGGCTTAAAAGTCAACATTCAATAAATGAAGATCATGGCATCCGGTCCCATCACTTCCTGGCAAATAGATGGGGAAACAGTGGAAACACTGACAGACTTTATTTTGGGGAGCCCCCAAATCACTGCAGATGGTGACTGCAGCCATGAAATTAAAAGACGTTTGCTCCTTGGAAGAAAAGCTATGACCAACCTAGACAGCATATTAAAAAGCAGAGACATTACTTTGCCGACAAATGTCTGTCTAGTTAAAGGTATGGTTTTTCCAGTAGTCATGCATGGATGTGAGTCTTGGATTATAAAAATGCTGAGTGCCGAAGAATGACACTTTACAAATGAGGAAACAGACAAAGGATTAATCTCAAAAATATACAAGCAACTCCTGAAGCTCAATTCCAGAAAAATAAACGACCCAATCAAAAAATGGGCCAAAGAACTAAACAGACATTTCTCCAAAGAAGACATACAGATGGCTAACAAACACATGAAAAGATGCTCAACATCACTCATCATCAGAGAAATGCAAATCAAAACCACAATGAGGTACCATTACACGCCAGTCAGGATGGCTGCTATCCAAAAGTCTACAAGCAATAAATGCTGGAGAGGGTGTGGAGAAAAGGGAACCCTCTTACACTGTTGGTGGGAATGCAAACTAGTACAGCCACTATGGAAAACAGTGTGGAGATTTCTTAAAAAACTGGAAATAGAACTGCCATATGACCCAGCAATACCACTTCTGGGCATACACACTGAGGAATCCAGATCTGAAAGAGACACGTGCACCCCAATGTTCATCGCAGCACTGTTTATAATAGCCAGGACATGGAAGCAACCTAGATGCCCATCAGCAGATGAATGGATAAGGAAGCTGTGGTACATATACACCATGGAATATTACTCAGCCGTTAAAAAGAATTCATTTGAATCAGTTCTAATGAGATGGATGAAACTGGAGCCCATTATACAGAGTGAAGTAAGTCAGAAAGATAAAGAACATTACAGTATACTAACACATATATACGGAATTTAGATAGATGGTGGCGATAACCCTATATGCAAAACAGAAAAAGAGACACAGAAATACAGAACAGACTTTTGAACTCTGGGGGAGAACGTGAGGGTGGGATGTTTTGAAAGAACAGCATGTATATTATCTATGGTGAAACGGACCACCAGCCCAGGTGGGATACATGAGTCAGGTGCTCGGGCCTGGTGCACTGGGAGGACCCTGAGGAGTCGGGTGGGGAGGGAGGTGGGAGGGGGGATCGGGATGGGGAATACATGTAACTATATGGCTGATTCATGTCAATGTATGACAAAACCCACTGAAATGTTGTAAAGTGATTGGCCTCCAACTAATAAAATAATATTAAAAAAAATAAAAAATAAAAAAATAAAAATGCTGAGTGCCGAAGAATGACACTTTTGAACTCTCCTGTTGGAGAAGACTCTTGCGAGTCCCTTGAACTGCAAGGAGATCCAACCAGTCCATCCGAAAGGAAATCAGTCCTGAATATTCATTGGAAGGACTGATGCTGAAGCTGAAACCCCAATACTTTGGCCACCTGATGCGAAGAACTGACTCATTGGAAAAGACCCTGATACTGGGAACGATTGAAGGTGGGAGAAAAAGGGGACGACAGAGGATGAGGTGTTTGGATGGCATCACCGGCTGGATGGACATGAGTTTGAGTAAGTTCCGGGAGTTGGTGATGGACAGGGAAGCCTGGCGTTCTGCAGTCCATGGGATCATAAAGAGTCAGACACGACTGCACGACTAAACTGAACTGAAATGAACTTGGATTGGAAGAATCAATATTGTAACATGGCCACGGTACCCACGGCAATCTACAGATTTCAGTGCAATCCCTATTCAGTTACCAATGGCATTTTTCACACAACTGGAACAAATAATTTTCAAAATGGCATGGAAACACAAACAGCCCTGAATTGTGGAAACAATCTTGAGAAAGAAGAATGTAGTTGTAGAAATTATGCTCCCTGACCTTAGACTGTGCTACAAAGATACAGTAATCAAAACAGCATGGTACCAGCACAAAAACAGACACAAAGATCAGTGTTGTAGAAAGTCCAGAAATAAACCCATGCACTTATGGTCAATTACTCTGTGACAAAGGAGGCAAGAATATACAATGGAGAAAATAGAGTCTCTTCAGAAGGTGGTGTGGGAAAACTATTCAAAATAGCCAAGACATGGAAGTAACCTAAATGTCCATCAACAGAGGAATGAATAAAGAAGATGTGATATAAATATACATATACATACACACACATACATATGTCTATATATCTATATCTATACACACATAACATACACACGTGGAATAGAATGGGCAAAGAAGATGTGTGTATATATATATGTATATATATATATATATATATATATATATATATATATGCATACAATGGAACATTAGCCATAAAAAATAAATAATGCCATCTGCATCAACATGGACGGACCTAGAGATGATCGTTCTTTATAGAGTTTTGTTTTCTGTCAAACATCAACATGAATCAGCCATAGGTATACATAAGCCCCTCCCTCTTGAACCTCCCTCCCATCTCCTTCTCTACCCTGCCCCTCTATGTTGATACAGAGCCCCTGTTTGAGTTCCCTGAGACATACAGCAAATTCCCATTGGCCATCTATTTTACATATGGTAATGTAAGTTTCCATGTTACACTCTCCATACATCTCAAACTCTCCTCCCCTCTCCCCATGTCCATAACTCTGTTCTCTATATCTGTTTCTCCATTGCGGCCCTGCAAATAAATTCATTGGTATCATCTTTCTAGATTCCATATATATGCATCAGTGTATACAATATTTATTTTTCTCTTTCTGACTTATTTCTCTCTGTATAATAGGCTCTAGGTTCTTCCACCACATTAGAACTGATTCAAATGCGTTCCTTTTTGTGGCTGAGTAATATTTCATTGTGTATATGTACTACAGCTTCGTTACCCATGCATCAGTCGATGGACATCTAGGTTGCTTCCGTGTCCTAGCTATTGTGAACAGTGCTGCAATGGACATTGGGGTACATGTGTCTTTTTCAATTTTGGTGTCCTCAGGGTATATGCCTAGGAGTGGGATTGCTGGGTCACATGGTGGTTTTACTCCTACTTCTTTAAGGAGTCTCCATAACATCTTCCCTGGTGGCTGTGTCAATTTACATTCCTACCAACAGTGCAAGAGGTGTCCCTTTTCTCCACACCCTCTCCAGCATTTATTGTTTGTAGACTTTTTGATGATGGCCATTCTGACTGGTGTGAGGTGATATCTCATTGTAGTTTTGGTTTGCATTTCTCTAATAATGAGTGATGCTGAGCATCTTTTCATGTGTTTGTCAGCCATCTGTATGTCTTCTTTGGAGAAATGCCCGTTTAGGTCTTTGCCCCACTTTTTGATTGGGTTGTTTGTTTCTCTGGTATTGACTTGTATGAGCTGGTTGTATATTTTGGAAATTAATCCTTTGTCAGTTGTTTCATTTGCTATTATGTTTTCCCATTCTGAGTATTGTCTTTTCACCTTGTTTATAGTTTCCTTTGCTGTGCAAAAGCTTTTAAGTTTAATTAGGTCCCATTTGTTTATTTTTGTTTTTATTTCCATTAGTCTAGGAGGTGGTCATGGAGAATCTTGCTTTGACTTATGTCATTGAGTGTTCTGCCTATGTTTTCCTCTAAGAGTTTTATAGTTTCTGGCTTTACATTTAGGTCTTTAATCCATCTTGAATTTATCTTTGTGTATGGTGTTTAGGAAGTGTTCTACTTTCATTCTTTTACATGTTGATCGCTACAACATCTTAAGCAGTTTTCAAACTTAGAAAATTTAACTTTGAAGCAATACAATTATCTACTGAAGTCACTCATTCAAAATCCACGTGTCCCCAAACTGTTCTTTGTCCCTATATTTTTAATTCTGCTTCCAATCAAAGAACATGCATTGCATTCAGTTTTCGTGTCTCTTTAGTGTCCTTTAAACTAGAACAATTTCCCAGACATTTTTTGGTCATGTGTGACATCACCTTTCACTGTTTAGTATGATACTGATGGTGGGCTTGTCATATATGACCTTTAATATGTTGAAGTATGTTCCTTCTATACCCAGCTTGTTCAGCATTTTTATCCTGAAGTGATGTATTTTGCCAAATGCTTTCTCTTCATATATCAAAGTGATCATATGATTCTAAGTTTTCACTTTTTAATGTGGTATATCACACTTACTGATTTAAATAGGTTGAACCACCCTCGCCTCTCAGGGATAATTCTCACTTGGTCATGGTATATACTTCTTTTCATGTGCTGTTGAGTTTGGCCTGCTATTTTGTTAAGAATTTCAGTGACATCAGTGACATTAGTCTATAGTTTTCTTGTAGTGTCTTTCTCTGACCTTGGTATCAGATAACACTGGCCTTGTGAAATGAGTTCAGAAGTATTCCACCCTTCTTAGTTTTCTGGAAGAGTTTGAGAAAGACTGGCATTAATTCTTCCTTAAATGATCGGTAGAATTCACAATTGAAACCACCTGGTCTTGGCCTTTTCTTTGCTGAGAGGTGTTTTTCTTGCCTTCACTGATTTGATCTCCTTGCTCATAATTGGTCTGTTCGTATTTTCTATTTCTACATGATTCAGTCTTGGTAAAGTGCATGTTTCTAGAAATTTATCCATTCCTAGATTTCTAGTTTGATGGTGTATGACTCTTCATAATTGTCTCTCACAATTTTGTATTTCTGTGGTGTCATTGTAATGTCTCCTATTTCATCTCTGATTTTGTTTGAACTCTTTCTTCTGAGTTAATCTAGTAATAAGTTTGTCAATTTTGTTTATCATTTCAAAAAGCCAGCTCTTACTTACATTGATCTTTTCTATTCATTCTCTGGTCTCCATTTCAATTTTTTTTCTTCTCTGATCTTTGTTGTTTCCTTCTATCTCGAACTTTGCACTTAGCTTTTTCTTTTTTTCCCTTATTCCACAAGGTTGTTTATTTGGTAGCTTTCTTGTTTCTTTTTTTAAAAAAATATAATTTCATTCCCATGTATTTATTTTTGGCCAAGCTTGGTCTCCGTTGATGTGCAGGCTTTTCTCCAGTAGCAGCAAATGGGGGCTCCTCTCTAGTTGTGGTGTGCAGGCCCCCGGTTGCAGTGGCTTCTCTTGTTGTGGAGCACAGGCTCATAGTTGTAGTGCACAGGCTTGGTTGCTCTGCGGCTTGTGGGATTCTCCCAGATCAGGGCATGAACCTGTGTATCCTGCATTGGCAAGCAGATTCTTTTCCACTGAGCCAACGGAGAATCCCTCTTTCTTGTTTCTTAATGTATTCATTTATCATTATAAACTTCTTTCTTAGGCCTGCTTTTGTAGTACATTGTGGTTCCGTTTTCATTTGTTTCGAGATATTCTTAAATATACCATTTTATTTCTTCTTTGACCCGTTAGTTGCTCAGGAGTGTGCTATTTAATATCCAGATATTTGTGAATTTTCCAGCTTTGTTCCTGTTACTGATTTCTCGTTTCATGCCATTGTACTCACAAAAGATATTTGGTGTGGTTTCAATCTTCTTAAATTTAATTAGAGATATTTCAGGAGCTATCATATGATCCATCCTGGAAGAGGTTCCATTTGCCCTTGAGAAGAATTTGTTCTGCTGCTGTGAGATGGAATGTTGTATAATTCTGTTAAGTCCATCTGGGCTACAGTATGGTTCAAGCCCATTTCCTCTTTCCTTTTGTTGATCTCATGTGGGTAATCTATCCATTGTGGAAGTGGAATATTCAAATCCCCTATTATTGTCGTGTTGTTACCTATTTAGCTGTTCAGATCTGTCAGTATTTGCTCAATATACACAGGTGTTCCAATGGTGGGTGGGTATATATTAATATTCACAATCCTTGTACCATCTCGATGAACTGACACCCTTTGTCATTATATAATGACTTTTTTTGGTCTCAAATTACCATTTTTGGCTTAAAGCCTATTTTGTCTGATATCGGTATGGCTACTCCTGCTCTCTTTTGTTTACCACTTTCATGGAATACCTTTCACCATGCCTTCGTTTTGAGCATATGTATGACCTTAAACCTGAAGTGAGTCTCTTGTAGGTAACAGTGCAGTTGAGCACTGTTTTTCGGTGTTTTTTCTAAATCCATCCATCCACTCTATTCCTTTTGCTGGAGAACTAAATCCAGTTACATTTAGAGTAATTATCGAAACATAACGTTTTAATACTTAATGCCCCTGTCCCTGTGGTGACCTAATTAAAATTAAAAGCTTCTGCACAACTCAGAAAACTAT
Source organism: Muntiacus reevesi (assembly GCF_963930625.1). Classification (NCBI taxonomy): domain Eukaryota; kingdom Metazoa; phylum Chordata; class Mammalia; order Artiodactyla; family Cervidae; genus Muntiacus; species Muntiacus reevesi. The sequence continues at coordinate 64,018,748 of NC_089271.1, forward strand.
AAACAAGGTGAAAAGACAGCCTTCAGAATGAGAAAAAATAACAGCACATGAAGCAACGGACAAAGAATGAATCTCAAAAATATACAAGCAACTCCTGCAGCTCGATTCCAGAAAAATAAACGACCCAATCAAAAAGTGGGCCAAAGATTTAAACAGCCATTTCTCCAAAGAAGACATACAGATGGCTAACAAACACATGAAAAGATGCTCAACAGCACTCATTATCAGAGAAATGCAAATCAAAACCACAAGGAGGTCCCATTTCACACCAATCAGAACGGCAGCTATCTAAAGTGTACAAGCTATAAATGCTGGAGAGGGTGTGGAGAAAGGGGAACCCTCTTACACTGTTGGTGGGAATGCAAACTAGTGCAACCACTATGGAGAACAGTGTGGAGATTCCTTAAAAAACAGGAAATAGAACTGCCATATGACACAGCAATCCCACTGCTGGGCATACACACTGAGGAAACCAGACCTGAAAGAGATACATGCACCCCAATGTTCATCACAGCACTGTTTATAGTGGCCAGGACATGGAAACAACCTAGGTGTCCATCAGCAGACGAATGGATAAGAAAGCTGTGGTACATATACACCATGGAATAGTACTCAACTATTAGAAAGAATACATTTGAATCGGTTCTAATGAGGTGGATGAAACTGGAGCCCATTATACAGAGTGAAGAAAGCCAGAAAGAAAAACACCAATACAGTACACTAATGTATATATAGGGAATTTAGAAAGAAGAAACAGTAACCCTGTATGCGAGACAGCAAATGACACACAGATGCATTGAACAGTCTTTTGGACTCTATGGGAGAGGGCGAGGGTGGGATGCTATGGGAGAATGGCACTGAAACATGTAAATTATCAATGTGAAACGAATCGCCAGTCCAGGTTTGATGCATGATACAGGATGCTCGGGGCTGGTGTACTGGGATGGGGAGGGAGGTGGGAGGGGGGATCATGATGGGGAACATATGTACACCCATGGCGGATTCAGTCAATGTATGGCAAACCAATACAATGTTGTAAAGGAAAATTGACTAATCAATTAATTGAAACAAAGGTGAATCATCATTGTAAAAGTCAAGCTGGCAGATAACTCAAGAGGACTAGGGAGGAAGAAGTGATTGGATTGGAACAAAAGGGGGGTTCAAAATTACAGGTCTGTTCTTCATCTGCATCTGAGCAGTACTTACCAGGCCTTCACTATTGCACAAGCACAAGGGCACCAAGAACAACACAGTCATTCAAACACTGGGACAGGCCAGGGACTGGGATAGTTACCCAGGGATAGTCAAGGTGGAAAATCTGGCAGCCCCAGTGTGCCCGGGCAAATCTGGCCAATGCAGGTGAGACTCACCTCACATTAAGTCAGCTGAGTAGCAGCCTTTACTGCATCTGCAAGCATAACCCACTGTTACCGCACAAAGGAAAATAAAAGCCAACTGCAAGGATTAGGACTTGGACATTTTGTGGCAAAATTACTGTGCTCACCACCCGAGATTCCCTCTTCAGGACTAACCTACTCTACCTTCTTTGTTTGTGCCAATCTCCTTCAAGAGTCCAGAGAGAGAGGTAGACCTGGGGCTGGTGCTGGTGGGGTGTGGATGTGATGGGGAGGGAGCATCTTCCCAGGTGTTGGACAGGTAGCAGAATCAGGCAGGATGGGGCCTAGGGCTCTCCAAAGCAGCTGTCACTGTCACCCAGGATGGAGAAGGGGCATAAGGGGGAAAGGCAACAAGGTGCACTGAATGAGGCCGGGATTCTGCATTCCTCCTACCCCCTGGCGCCCAGATGGATTTCTTTAACCTATGCCTCAGGCCCTGCCACGGATTTCCCACTGGAAGTGGAAGGCTTGGGGCTAAGCCAAGGCCTGTGATATCTAGGTTTCCAGCAACATTATAGTGAGGTAGTTGGTCTGAGCTGTGTGCTCAGAGGAGGGAAGGGAGCCTGGTAAAAAGTGAACGAGGGATTGTGTTCACACCCTCGCACCTCCACTTCCATGAGCTTCTCCACTTCCTCACCCTGGTGACCAAAGTCCCAGGCCCCTCTCTGCCCAAGTGTGTTGCTGATGCTGGTGCTGGTCTTCTCCCTGGGCACAACTTACCTACATGTCTCGGTCAGCAGAGACCTCAGCTGGATGGTCTCTGCCAAATTTACTCACTCAGACAACAGCGAGATGGGCTACACTACCAGGCAATCACCACTGGATCAGCTCTAAACTAAGTGATCAAGACCAACTTCCAGGGAGGGGTCTGAGTGGAAGGAGTAAGTCCCGCGCATGTTCTTTTCTTATCATGAGGTCTCTGACTGTTCCACCCACACGTAGTCTGTCCACCTGGCCTCATGCCAAGAGGCCTGGAAGGGAATCAACGTGAGAATATGGGCGAAGTGCTCCCCATTGTCCAGGTGCAGTCACTCCTAAATTCACTTCCTCATGGCACCCTTCTTGCCCCTGCCTCGAGTAACTCATGTTGGGCGGTCTCCTGTTTCTAAGATGAGCAGCGATATCCCTGGTACTCTCCACAGCCACTCTTCCCATTTTCAGTCATCCACACCCTCAGCAGTTGGCAGATATCATAGAATGGCAAGGTAGGATCCAGGGCCTCCTCCAGCCACTCCAACTCTGTCAGAGTCCCAACACTCTGTCCTGAGGTTTGGTGACCCCTGCATCATCCCCCTCCTACATTTTGGGAATGTAAAAATACCCCTTGAATATTGGGGATCCAACACTTGCTTCAGCTCACTCAGTGCCTTACAGAATCTGGACAAGTCTCTACATTTTCTGCCTCAAGGGCCTTATCCTAGCTGACTTTTATTCACATAGAGAGATGTCTAGGCACCAACTCTGAATGTGCTACCTACCATCATACCCACTTTTGTGTAATAAAACCCTGGTCTTTCAGGAATGGTGTCAAGCCGACCCTACCCTCAGTTCACTTAAACACAGATCTGTCTCTCTGAGTCTCAGGCTGGCACAGTCCTGGAGTGCTGGCTGAGGGAAACAAAGTGCTCCCCAAATTCCAGCGAGGGGGGAATTGAACACAGAGTTCAGACTCATTGTCATGTGCCCTAAAGATGTAGTCCAGGATACTGAGCTGGGATACTCTGGGAAATATCATTTGTTGGAAGATCTGTGTCATGGGTCTGGTGAAACGGTATTTGATAGGGACCCTGCAAGAACAGAGACTTACTAACCACACTTGCCATAGAGCATGATGGGCCCATTTCCACTCAAGGGTATAGAGAGGCTCAGGCTGGCGGTGAGGGTGGTCAGCTGGCTAGGGCAGGGAGGATGTGAAAACACTGAGGACTCCACCATCCATCTCTAGCTGCCAGGGTGCAGTCTGACCCAGGTTGGCACCAAACAGATGCATCTCCTGACCTCTAGTCCAGAGCCTAGCCTGTCTCCTGTGTTCCCTGTACCTTCTCTCCTGCTCCCCAGGTCACTGGGTCCAGGCTTTATGCCCAAGCCCCTTACTGAATCCAAATAAGGAGAAGTGAAACTATTGGCGCTTGCGTCTCAGGGGTGAGGGCTAAAGAGGAGAGGAGGACTGTGTGCAGGTTCCAGCGTGCAAGGTGGGACTGGGGCAGGGGTGGGGATGGTACGCACAGTAGGGACTCCAATGAGAGGGCAGAGCCTGGGAAGGGAGAGATGAGGGCACCTCTGCCTGTTTCCGCCTGCTGAACTACACGTGCAGGCAAAGTCACCAATGGCAAGTCAGGGAAGGGATCGAGGGTGCTCCAACAGGAAAAGAGAGTGGTCAGGGTAAGTAGGACCATGAGTCCAGTGAGGCAGGAGGATGGGTTGGAGCTCTGTAAGGGGATCATGAGTTCCTTCCAACGGGGAGGCAGAATGTCAGCAATGGATGGGAACTGGCAAATCGCAGAGGAGGGTGGTTTGCGAACTAGAAGAGGGCCTTTAGGGGAATGGGAGGATGTGCCAATGTGGCCAGTCAAGGCCCTCAGTAAACCCAGACTGGGGGCACTCCGTTGCCCTGATGGCCTGGATGGTAGAAGAGGCTGACCGAGAGACCCCACCACAGGATGCCAGAGGTACTGCTCTGCAACAGGCTATGATACGGAGTTGCTCCTCACCAGGCCTTGCCCCACCACTCCCCCAACCCCTACCCCCCAGAGAAAGGGCAGTACAAAGAACATGAGAAGTCCTTTAATCAAAAACTGCTGTGACACTGGGCTGAGAGGGGACAAAACAAGGGGCAGAGGATGCCCTGGTGGAGGCAGAACGAGAGGCAGCAAGCTTGGCCACAGCTCGCCAGCCCCGGAGGTAACAGCTGCTCCTCTTGCAGGAAGATACTGGACTCAACCTGTAAGACAGCAGAGTCAGGGAAGAGCCTCAAGCCGGGGCAGCCCACAGCTCTGCTCAACAGCCAGCATTGTGGGAAGGGGTATGCAGTGTGTAACACTCACTTCAAACGATCTGGAACTTGTCAGCCAGGTACCGCATGGAGGCTGCAACAGGGAGAGGCATAAACAGGTGCTCCAGACAGACGGACATAGAAGCCTGTGCCCCTGTCCCGGTGGGGAACCACCTAGCCCTGCAACCTGAAACGCACATACCCCCAGCCCCAATGCAAGGAGCTCTGGGCCTGATCACTCCCCGCCAACGGAATTTAATGTGGAGCCATTTCCTAAAAGGAAACAAAATGTGCCAGTAGCTCTCAAGCTTGGGGCCACGCACAAACCATTCAAAAACTGTCTCGTAAACAATCCAGCAAGACTCTTAGAGGCCACACCAGATCAACAAGGCATCTCTAAAGTCCTATCAGAAGGAGGTCTCTAGGACTTCCTGGCTGGCAGAGTGTGCACACAGTCCACGCAGTACTTTGCTACTTGTCCACATCCGCAGCTGAATATGCACCGCACGCTCCAGCGACAGGCTTGATAGGTTCTCCTCCCCACAGGAACGCTGATCCCTACGAGGCCCTCAGCACCTGCAGCCCACCCCACCCCAAGGGACCACCCCGATTCTGCACTAAGAACCCGCTGCTCTCTGTCCCTGGTTCCTCATACCAAGTTGATCCTTAAGGTCGTCTATTTCTCTCTGTAGCACCAGACACTAGGCCAGCAGACACAGGAGGAAGAGAAATGGTTAGTATACACCCGCCTCCCCTCTCCTCCTCCTCTCCTCTCCCCCGGGCCCTCCATCCCAAACCAGGTGTCTAGACTGGCAAGGGAAAGACTTTCCTCAGGGGAAAGGAGGTGGGCTCCCTCCCTGGGGTGTAGGACGGGGATGGGATGGGGGTGGGGGGCCCACAAATATCAGTTGCACTTGGACTCAGATCCCACCATGGGGTTTGGGTGTGCATTTCCAGGAGCCAGAAGAAGCATTACCCGAGGACAGCCCTGCCTTCCGGGTGGCTGCTGCTGCCCTTTCCGTCTTGGGGGATGGTCAGTTGGTTCCCGGTCACCTGAGAGGGAAAGGACACACAATCCAGCTTCCCAGGTTCCCAGTGAGGTGCAAAGTGCCAAGCCAGGTCTAACGTGAGGTGAGGCAGTACCACCCTCTGCTAGCAGCAAGCGTCCCCTGCTCCGCCCGGCAGGCAGCACAAACCTTCTCTCTGGACCTGCCCCTCCTACACCTCAGGGACAGCCATTTCACCTCAATGGTTGCCAAAGGCTGTTGTTCTGGGTTCGAACCTCCCAGAGTGGCAGCCACAGCCAGCACCTGGGAGAGCAATGTGGGCGAACAGCACTTCACAGAAAAGGCTAATAGCCTACAGCCTACGCCCAGAGTTGACACCCTTTTTCCCATGGGTGAAGCGTCCTGAGAGCAAGGCTGAGCCCCCAGAAGAGAGAGAGAGAGAGAGTCAGAGACAGAGGTTTCTGCCCTCACCCCTGGCCACCTCCCCCCATATCAAAACCCAGGACACTCACCTGAGGGGCCAGGCCCTCTGGGCATGACTTCTCCCTTGTTCATGGCCACGGGCTCTGAGTTTCCTGAATACTGTGTGCCTCTGATGATGAGATTGGTGCTACTGGGTTCTCCATGATGCACCCATGGACAAGATGACCATGGCCTGTCAGTGGTCAGCTAGAAAGACAGATTTCTCACTGATCTGAAGTGTGTGTGTGCACGTGCACACGTGTGTGTACCAGTGCATTTATATGTCTATGCCTGTGTGTGGGAGAGCTCATGTGATTCAAGACGGAGCTGAGGCAGGGAATTGGAAAGAGAATTGAAAGGCTGATCTCTTTAGCACATTCTCTGTCCGTCAGCCCCAGGTCAGCAGGTAGAGCTGAGCTGGGGACAGCATTGTGTCACTGAGAAACCTGGGGTCCCTGCAAGGAAGGTTTGGGGAAGACCTAGCAAGTAGGATTCAGGAAAGTGATGCGACTAAACACTGAAGCTCTGTGAAGCTTTTAAGGGGTCCCCGCAAATCAATTCAGCTACCAGCTCTCCCGTCCACTCCAGCCCCAGCCTCGTGGAGGAGGCTGGAAACAGGCCAAGGGTGGAAAACCGAGCCCAGCACACCCAAAGTGCTACCTTAACGTTTGTCCCTAGTAAAAGGACCCCAATCTGGCATCCTGATGACCCAGTGACTGAGGGTCACCCAATGACAACCCCTGAGGGATGGAGAGAAGGAGCAAGGGGTGAAGACCTGTGTTGTGGGGAGGGTGGGAGGGGGAAGAGTGAGGAGAGAGGAGGGGCCTGGCCTACTCACTTGGCCCTTTGGGAATGGGTCTCTATTTGGATCGTTGTCTTCTCCCGACACCGCCATTGCTGCCACCGACTCCCGGGCCCGCCTAGCCACGGGTTTCTTCCCAGCACGGGTGTGCTTGGACTCTTCAGCTCCCCAAGGGACCAAGGCCTCCTTCTTGGACCTCCGGAGCAGCGGGATGCCAGAAATTGGGGAGAAGGTGGCCGGTTGCAGGGGAGTGGCCGAGATTCTTTGCCCCCAGGAAGGGAAGATTCTCCCCACGGCAGGTTTGGAGACGCCCCCAAGGGACTTCTTCTCCTGGACCCCCTTCCTTCTAGGAGTGGGCCGCGGCAGGCTGCCTGTAGTGGCAGCTGCAGGAGCTGATGCTACTGCCACTCCCGGGTAGCTGGACAGGCTGCCCCCCTTCCCCCAGAGCACGCTCTGCATTTTTCTAGGGGGAGAGGTGTCCTCCTGCCCTGCATCGCCCTGCCTGCCCTGCCTTTCCACAACCGAAATTAATCCTCGCGGAATCGAGGATAGGCAAGAGTCTGGCACATTAAGGAGATTCTCCCTGCCTTGGACATGCAAGCGTCTGGGTGTGTTCCCAGGATCTTCGGGGCTGTTGAGCTTGGCCTGGCCTCCGTCTTTGGGATAAATGCTCACCCTCATCCGCTCTATCTTACTGAATTCATCGGAGGACTCGGGGTCGGACAGCAGCCCGGCTGTGCTTTCTGACGGAGGCCACTGGCAATTCACAGCCACGTTCAACCTACTCTTAGTGCCTTTCTTAGGGTTCCCCCAGGCCCGGCCTGCCTTGGGCCCGCCGACCCAGAGAGGGCCAGCCTCAGCCTGTGCGGCCTCCCCACACCTCTGGGCGGCACCGCCTCGACTGCGGGGTCGCGCCTCGAGGTCCCACAAGGCAGACACTTCGCCGACCGCGTAGCTCTCCTGGGACAGGTATCTGCGGGTGCCCAGCACGTCGTTCAGGTCGGCCAGCTGCTGCAGGATGGCCGCCACTGACTCGTCAGCCAGCTGCAGGGCGTCCCCCTGGTCGTCGGCCAGGGAGCCAGGCCGGCGTTCGAGGCCCTGCAGCACCGGCCCTCCGGCTTCCAGCACCTCCCGCTCTGACTCGAAGCCCTCAGGGTCTGGGAAGCCATTCCCGCCCTCACCTTTGCCGCTTCGTGGTGCCCCAGGCTCTGGGCTGGGGCCGGGTCCCCGCGGGGCTATGGAGCCGGCCTCAAGGCCGCTGGTCTGCTCCCCGCACTCTGAGCCGAAACCCGCTCCCGAAACAGACACCTCATCATCTGGGGAGCTCATGTCGCGATCTGGGTGGCCGCCGGATCAGGGGCGGCGACCATTTATCAACCGGGTCGCAGTGGCGGCGGTCAGGGCAGGTGTGGCGGGCGGCGTCTGGAGCTCGCCGTCAAGCATGCTGGAGATGGCCGCAAATGACGCGAGGTTTTCAGCGCGCCAGCCCTGCCGCCTCCTCATTGGTCCGGTTCCTGCCAACCAGCACGCGCCTTGTTTGGCCGTCCCCTCGAGGTGTAACCAATGGGGTCGAGGGCCTCCTCTGGCTTGCTGCCAAGTCCAAGGGCCGTCCGGGCAGTTGGCGAGTTGGCGGGTGAATGTGACGCTGCGAGTATACCTCTGTCAAGCCTCTCGTCCCACCTCCTCCAAGTGCTTAACGATTCCGAGAGTGGGAGAGTTTAGCGGCAAACCTCTGTGGCCGTGGTGCAAGAAATCCATTTGGGAGGTAATTTTGCAGAATCTGTGAAAAGCAACTTATACAGCAGAGACCCCGTGCCCGGCACTCTTCTAAGTGCTGTATGTAAGTAGTAGTGGTTCTTTGTGACGCTCCCAGGACTCTAGTACTAATGATTAGCAGCCTAAGGTTCAGCCACTGACCCACGGTCATTTGGCCCATGGGGATCAGTGGTAGAATTGAAGCCAAGCAATCTGACTCCAGAGTCCCTGCTTTGATTCAAAGATCTAAAAAAGCTATGTTTTCCCCTCTATCAGGAAGTCCACTGCCTGGCATATCTTCTAAAAGTGAGGGTTTACTGCTAAGATCTCTATTTTACTCCATTGATCTATTTGTTAATATGGCAGTAACACACAGTTTTCATTAGTGTAGCTTTGTAATGTTTTGAAATCAGGAAGTTGGAGTTCTCTACTTTTTCTTTGTCCAAGTTGTTTTCCCTATTAAGGATCTCTTTAGATTCTACTTAAATTTTAGGATGAGTTTTTCTATTTCTGTAAAGCATGCTATTGGGATTATGACAGAGTTTGCATTGGATCTGTAGATCACTCTGGGTAGTGTGTTAGAAGAACAGATTCAGTGGAGTGTGTGTGTCTGTGTGTGTGTGTGTGTAAAAGAATTGACTCATTCAATTATAGCGGCTGGTAAGTCCCAAAATCTAGGGGGTGAGGTGGCTAGCTGGAGACTCAGAAGAGCCAGTGGTTTTAGCTCTAGTCCAGGTTAGAAGGCCTAAGAACCAAACCAATAGAGTTGATATTTCAGTTTGGGTCTAAAGGCAGGAAAAGAAGCTGATGTCCCAGGTCCAAAGGCTTTCACGCAGGAGGACTTCTCTTGCATGAGGAAAGTTTGCTTTTTTGTTTAATCAGACTATCAACTGATTAGGTAAAACCCACCCACTTTATCAGGGGGAAATCTGTCTTATCCATTTGACTGATTTAAATGTTAATATGGAAAAGCACACTACGGAAACATCCAGAATAATATTTGACTAAATATCTAGGCACTCTGTGTACCAGTCAAGCTGACACATAAAATTAACCACCTCAGATACCCTGGACTTTCTCCATCTAGTTGTGTCCTCTTCGATTTCTTTCATCAGTGTTTTATAATTTTCTATGTATAGGCCTTTTGTTTCGTTAAGTAGATATACTCCTAAGTATTTTATTCTTTGTGTTGCAATGGTGAATGGCATTGCTTCCTTAATATCTCCTCCTGGTTTCTGTTTGTTAGTGCATAGGAATGCAAGGGATTTCTGTGTGTTAATTTTACATCCTCTACCTTTACTCTATTCATTGATTAGCTCTAGTAATTTTCTGGTAGCGTCTTTAGGGTTTTCTATGTAGAGGATCATGTCATCTGCAAACAGTGAGAGTTTCACTTCTTTTCCTATCTGGATTCCTTTTATTTCTTTTTCTGCTCTGATTGCTGTGGCCAACACTTCCAAAACTATGTTGAATAGTAGTGGTGAGAGTGGGCACCCTTGTCTTGTTCCTGATTTTAGGGGAAATGCTTTCAATTTTTCACCATTGAGGATACTGTTTGCTGAGGGTTTGTCATATATAGCTTTTATTATGTTGAGGTATGTTCCTTCTATGCCTACTTTCTGGAGAGTTTTTATCATAAATGGATGTTGAATTTTGTCAAAGGATTTTTCTGCATCTATTGAGATAATCATATGGTTTTTATTTTTCAATTTGTTAATGTGGTGGATTACATTGATTGATTTGCAGATATTAAAGAATCCTTGCATTCCTGGGGTAAAGCCCACTTGGTCATGATGTATGATCTTCTTAATATGTTGTTGGATTCTGTTTGCTAGAATTTTGTTAAGGATTTTCGCATCTATGTTCATCAGTGATATTGGCCTGTAGTTTTCTTTTTTTCTGGCGTCTTTCTCTGGTTTTGGAATTAGGGTGATGGTGGCCTCATAGAATGAGTTTGGAAGTTTACCTTCCTCTGCAATTTTCTGGAAGAGTTTGAGTAGGATAGGTATTAGCTCTTCTCTAAATTTTTGGTAGAATTCAGCTGTGAAGCCGTCTGGTCCTGGGCTTTTGTTTGTTGGAAGATTTCTGATTATAGTTTCATTTTCCGTGCTTGTGATGTGTCTCTTGAGAGTTTGTATTTCTTCCTGGTTCGATTTTGGAAAGTTATACTTTTCTAAGAATTTGTCCATTTCTTCCAAGTTGTCCATTTTATTGGCATATAGATCCTGATAATAGTGTCTTATGATTCTTTGAATTTTTGTGCTGTCTGTTGTGATCTCTCCATTTTCATTTCTAATTTTGTTGATTTGATTTTTCTCCCTTTGTTTCTTGATGAGTCTGGCTAATGGTTTGTCAATTTTATATACCTTCTCAAAGAACCAGCTTTTGGTTTTGTTGATTTTTGCTATGGTCTCTTTTGCTTCTTGTGCATTCATTTCTGCCCTAATTTTTAAGATTTCTTTCCTTCTACTAACCCTGGGGTTCATAATTTCTTCCTTTTCAAGTTGCTTTAGGTGTAGAGTTAGGTTATTTATTTGGCTTCTTTCTTGCTTCTTGAGGTATGCCTGTATTGCTGTGAACCTTCCCCTTAGCACTGCTTTTACAGTGTCCCATAGGTTTTGGGTTGTTGTGTTTTCATTTTCATTCATTTCTATGCATCCTTTGATTTCTGTTTTGATTTCTTCCGTGATTTGTTGGTTGTTCAGCAACGTGTTGTTCAGCCTCCATGTGTTGGAATTTTGAATAGTTTTTCTCCTGTAATGGACATCTAATCTTACCGCATTGTGGTCAGAAAAGATGCTTGGAATGATTTCATTTTTTTTTGAATTGACCAAGGCCAGATTTATGGCCCAGGATGTGATCTATCCTGGAGAAGTTTCCGCGTGCGCTTGAGAAAAAGGTGGAATTCAATGTTTTGGGGTGAAATGTCCTATAACTATCAATTAAGTCTAACTGGTCTATTGTATCATTTAAAGTTTCTGTTTCCTTGTTAATTTTCTGTTTAGTTGATCTATCCATAGGCGTGAGTGGGGTGTTAAAGTCTCCCACTATATTTTTTTTTATTTTTATTAGTTGGAGGCTAATTACTCCACAACAAGTCTCCCACTATTATTGTGTTATTGTTAATTTCCACTCTCATACTTGTTCACATTTGTCTTACATATTGTGGTGCTCCTGTGTTGGGCGCCTATATATTTATGATTGTTGTATCTTCTTCTTGGATTGATCCTTTGATCATTATGTAGTGTCCATCTCTATCTCTTTGTACAGCCTTTGTTTTAAAGTCTATTTTATCTGATATGAGTATTGCGACTCCTGCTTTCTTTTGGTCTCTATTTGTATGGAATATCTTTTTCTAGCCCTTCACTTTCAGTCTGTACGTGTCCCTTGTTTTGAGGTGGGTCGCTTGTAGACAACATATATAGGGGTCTTGCTTTTGTATCCATTCAGTCAGTCTTTCTCTCTTGGTTGGGACATTCAACCCATTTACATTTCAGGTAATCATTGATAAGTATGATCCCGTTTATTGTTTTGGGTTCGAGTTTATACATCTTTTCTGTGTTTCCTGTCTCGAGAAGATCCTTTAGCATTTGTTGGGGAGCTGGTTTGGTAGTGCTGAGTTCTCTCAGCTTTTGCTTGTCTGTAAAGCTTTTGATTTCTCCCTCATATTTGAATGAGATCCTTGCTGGGCACAGTAATCTGGGCTGTAGGTTATGTTCTTTCATCACTTTAAGTATGTCCTGCCATTCCCTTCTGGCCTGAAGAGTTTCTGTTGAAAGATCAGCTGTTATCCTTATGGGAATCCTCTTGTGAGTTATTTGTTGTTTTTCCCTTGCTGCTTTTAATATTTGTTCTTTGTGTTTGATCTTTTTTAATTTGTTTAATATGTGTCTTGGGGTGTTTCGTCTTGGGTTTATCCTGTTTGGGACTCTCTGGGTTTCTTGGACTTGGGTGATTATTTCCTTCCCCACTTTAGGGAAGTTTTCAACTATTATCTCCTCAAGTATTTTCTCATGGTCTTCCTTTTTGTCCTCTTCTTCTGGGACTCCTATGATTCGAATGTTGGGGCGTTTCACGTTGTCCCAGAGGTCTCTGAGATTCTCCTCATTTCTTTTAATTCTTCTCTTTTCTCCTCTCTGTTTCATTTATTTCTACCATTCTATCTTCTACCTCACTTATCCTATCTTCTGTCTCCGTTTTTCTACTGCTGGTTCCCTGCAGAGTGTTTTTGATCTCATTTACTGCATTATTCATTATATATTGACTCTTTTTTATTTCTTCTAGGTCTTTGTTAAACCTTTCTTGCATCTTCTCGATCCTTGTCTCTAGGCTATTTATCTCTAACTCCAATTTGCTTTCAAGATTTTGGATCATTTTCACTATCATTATTCGGAATTCTTTATCGGGTAGATTCCCTATCTCTTCCTCTGTTGTTTGGTTTGCTGGGCATTTATCCCGTTCCTTTACCTGCTGCGTATTTCTCTGCCTTTTCATCTTGTGTATATTGCTGTGTTTGGGGTGGCCTTTCTGTATTCTGGCAATTGGTGTTTCCTCTTTATTGTGGAGGTTCCTTGCTGTGGGTGGCGTTGGACAGGTGGCTTGTCAAGGTTTTCTGGCTAGGGAAGCTTGTGTCAGTGTTCTGGTGGGTGGAGCTGGATTTCTTCTCTCTGGAGTGCAATGAAGTGTCCGGTAATAAGTTTGGAGATGTCATTGGGTTTGGCGTAGCTTTGGTCAACCTGTATATTGAGGCTCGGGATTTGTTCCTGTGTTGCTGGAGAATTTGCCTGGTACGTCTTGCTCTGGAGCTTGTTGGCCCTTGGGTGGTGCTAGGTTTCAGTGTACGTATGCAGGCGTTTGATGAGCTCCTATCGTTTAATGTTCCCTGGATTTAGGAGTTCTCCGGTAGTCTCAGGATTTGGACTTAAGTCTCCTGCCACTGGTTTTCAGTCTTATTCGTACAGTAGCCTGAAGACTTCTTCATCTATACAGCGCCAATGATAAAACATCTAGGTTAATGATGGAAAGTTTCTCCACAGTGAGGGACACCCGGAGAGGTACACAGAGTTACGTGGAGAAGAGAAGAGAGAAGAGGGAGTTAAAAGGCTGACCCGGAGGAGCAGAAGGGGTGTCAAAAGGGGAGAGAGCAAGCTAGCCAGTTATCGCTTCCCTATGTGCTCTCCACAGTCTGGACCCCTCGGAGAGTTTCACTGAGTTACACAGAGAGGAGAAGAGGGAGGAAGGAGACAGAGGCAGCCAGGAGGATCAAAGGGGGAATCAAAAGGAGAGAGACAGATCCAGCCAGTAGTCAGGTCCCTAAGTGTTCTCCACAGCCTGGAACATACAAAGAGATTCACCAAGTTGGGTAGACAAGAAAAGGGGGTGGGGGAGATAGAGGCGACCTGGTGGAGTAAAAGGAGAGTAGAAACGGGGAGAGAGCAATCAGGCCAGTGATCCTGCTCCCAGGTAAAAATGGGTACTGAAGATTGGGTTCTTAAAGGTACAAAGTTGATAACCAATACCAAAAAGCAAAGATTAAAAATCCTGAGTAGAGGTTAAATTACCAAAAATACAGTAATTTTTTTTAAAAAGAAAAAGGAAAAATGCAAAAAAAGGGGAAAAAAAGCAAAAAATCAAACCAGTGAACAAACAAACAAAAGACAAAGTAAGAGAAATTATAAAATATGTATATGTGAAGTTTGTTTTAAAAACAGGGTCTTTTTTTGGCAAGGTAATGTTAGGTTATAAAAATGAAAATTAAACGAATAATGGGAACTTAAAAATAAAAAGATAAAATAAAATAAAAAAGACAACAAATTAAAAAATAAAATTTTTTATTTTAATTTTTTTTTTAATTTAAAAAATGATAATAGTAAAAATATATCTGAGACTTTCTCTGGAGCTGTTGCGGACAGTGTGGGGTCAGTTCATCTTCAGAGAGTTCCTTGGTCTGGCTTGTATTTCCCAAGGTCTATAGGCCCCTTCCTATGTAGCCGGTGCTAACTCCAGGGTTTTAATCTATTGCACCTGTCACTTCCAAAGCGGTTCCCTCTGTTTATTTTAGCTTCTGTTTGCTGGTCTCTTCAGTGTCTAATTTCTGCCCCGCTACAAGGGGTGCAGTGGTGTTCCCTTTTATTTCCTTTTTTTTTTTTTTTTTTTAGTCTCGCTTGTTTAGTCGTGCTTTGGGGAGGGAGGAACACTGTGAACAAATATCACTGGCGTGTGCTCACAGTGATTCAGCCACACAGGGTTTGCCCCCGCTCACGCCGTGTGTGCTTCCCCAGTCTACACTGCCCAGACTCTAGGTTGCTCTGCCGGGAACTGTCTGATGCAGACTCTGGTTTACATGCACTTCTGAGGCCTAAGCTGCTCAGGTTCAGGTTCTCAGGTACTGCACAAAGGCGCAGACTTGGTTGGACCTGGTTTTGCGCCCAACCCACGCCCGAGCAGCTCAGGTGACCAGGGGCTTGGCGCGCGTATCCACCCCCAGTTGGAGGCTGCGGCTTACCCCCTCTCCCGTTCCAGCCGCTTGGTTTTCTGGGTGTGCAACAAGTGCGCCTTCTTAGGTGTGCTGTGTGTCTATTCTGGGGAGCTGGTCTCTGGCTGCGACCCTCCTAGCAGATGTCGATCGTCCAGAGTCCCAAGAAGTCTTGGTTAGCAGAGAAATCTGCTTGCATTTGGTATAGGGTGCCTCTCTGGGGTCGAATGCCCGCTTCCGACTCTGGCTGCCCTCGCCTGCCTGTCTCCGGCGGGGGATGGGCCGGTCTGCAGCCGGCTAGCTCTGCTCAGTGCTTTGTTCTGTGAGCGTGCCTGGCGATGTCTTAGGTTAGGGCTTTTCGCGTGATCACAGGATAGCTACCCCACAGTCTGGGTTGCTATCTCAAGCTAATCCCCTCAGATTGCCCTCAGGGCATTCAGGCCTGGATCTTACCCTAAGCAATGCAGCCCGCTCCTCCCTGTCCCTCCCCTGCTTGCTAGTGGGGGATGCGAGTGTCCGGGCTGCTGCTCCACTGGAAGTGGCTGTTAGGCACGTAATCTGTGGGTTTTAATTATTTATTTATTTATTTTTCCTCCCCCTTATTTTGTCCTCTGAGATTCCAAGGCTCACCACAGACCCGCCTGAGAGCGTGTTTCCTGGTGTTTGGAAACTTCTCTCTTTTTTAAGACTCCCTTCCCAGGACGGATCTCCGTCCCTACCTCTTTTGTCTTTTTATCTTTTCTATTTTGTCCTTCCTCCTTTCGAAGACAATGGGCTGCCTTTCTGGGTGCCAGATGTCCTCTGCCAGCAATCAGAAGTTGTTCTGTGGAATTTGCTCGGCGTTCAAATGTTCTTTGGATGAATTTGTGGGGGAGAAAGTGGTCTCCCCGTCCTATTCCTCCGCCTTCTTAGGACCGCCTCCCTTGAATTGTATTCTTAATGTCCTTTTCAAATTGTTCTTTGTTAGTGTATAGTAACACAACTGAATTGTTTTTGGATTTTCTGTCCTACAACTTTGTTGAAATTTTTTATCAGTTCTACCAGTTTTGTGTGTGCGTGTGTGTGTGTGTGTGTGTGTGTGTGTGTGTGTGTGTGTATGGGTGTGTGTAATCTTTTGCGTTTTGCATGTAAAAAGTGATGCTATCTTCAACAGAGATAACTTTACTTCTTTCTGATGTGGATGCCTTTTATTTCTTTTGCTTTCCTAACAGCTCTGGCTATTACTTCCAGTTGTTGAGTACTAACATAATAGTGAGAGCAGGCATCCTTGCCTTGTTCCTTACCTTAGAAGAAGAGATTTCAGTTTTTCACCACTGAGTATGATGTTAGTTGTGCCTCTTGATGAAGGTGAAAGAGAAGAGTGACATAACTGGTTTAAAACTCAACATTCGAGAAATGAAGATCATGGCATCTGGTCCCATCACTTCATGGCAAATAGATGAGGAAACAACGGAAACAGTGACAGACTTTATTTTCTTGGGCTCCAAACTCACTGTGAACGGTGACTGCAGCCAAAAAAGATACTTGCTCCTTGGAAGAAAAGCAAAGACAAACCTAGACAGCAGAGCATATTAAAAAGCAGAGACATTACTTTGCCTACAAAAGTCCTTGTAATCAAAGCTATGGTTTCTCCAGCAGTCATGTAGGGACGTGAGAGCTGGACAAGAAAAAAGGCTGAGTGCCGAAGAATTGATGCCTTTGAAGTGTGGTGCTGGAGAAGACTCTTGAGAGTCCCTTAGACAGCAAGGAGTTCAAACCTGTCAAGCCAAAGAAATCAACCCTGCACATTCACTGGAAGGACTGATGCTGAAGCTGAAGCTCCAATACTCTGGCCACCTGATGGGAAGATCCGACTCATTGGAAAAGACCCTGATGCTGGGAAAGATTGAAGGCAGGAGGAGAAGGGGATGACAGAGGATCAGGTGTTTGTATGGCATCATTGACTCAATGGACATGAGTGTGAGCACGCTCTGGGAGACGGTGAAGGACAGGGAAGCCTGGCGTGCTGATGTCCATGGGTGGCAAAGAGTGGGACACAACTGAGCTACTAAACAACAATAAATTCTATTGCATATAATCCTGCAAGCCTAAAACATTCTTGTCTCCCCACTATGAATCAAAATCAAATGAATAAGCATAGCCTCCTGCTGACGTAGCTAGCGCTCGCTCCTACATTGCTGGCTAGGGGGTCCTAGGTGTCCCAAAGGTCACCTTGTCCTGCTGGTGAGGGTGGCTGTTTCTGGGGGCAGCTGGCTGACATGCCAGGGTGACTTGAGGCTGGTTTGTCCTGCCGTTGACTGGGTTTGGGGCCCAGGGTGTCCTGGGGCTAGTGCCAGCTCACTGGTGGGTGGAGCTCTGTTTCTGTTCCTGGCTCTCTAGCTGCAGGGCCCTGGGGGCCCCAGGGCTGGTCTCAGTTCATTGTTGGGTGGGGCCAGTTCCCCACATCGCTGGCTGTGGGATCCTAGATGTCCCAAAGGGGGCTTCCACACACTGCAGTGTGGGGACAGATTGCAGAGCTGCTGGCTGAGAGCTCCAAAGTGTCCCAGACCTGGTGTCGACTTGCTGGTACACTGTGCTGGGACTCAGTGGCTCTCGGGGCTGGGGTGGGCCTGCTGGTGGGTGACCTATTTCCTGTAGTGCAGGCTGCAGGGCTGGAGTTACTCCGCTTGCTGTTGTCTGCCTGCTGGTGTGTGGAGCTGGTTCTTGGGTTCTCTGGCTTCAGGGCTCTGGAGGGGTCCAGGAGTTGGTGTTTTGGGCCATTGGTGGCTGGGGCTGGGTCCAGGGCATCCTAGGGCTGTTGCCTACCCACTGATGGGTATAACTGGTCCTGGGGCTAGTGATGACCTGCTGTGGGCAGGAACTAGGTCCCAGGGTCTCTGACTGCAGGACCCTGGAGTCCTGGCTTAATGCCTTCTTCCTGGTGTATAGGGCCAGTGTGGTATGTCAGGGCCTCTGATTGACAGGTCCAGCTCCAGGGACTCTTAAGACAGCAGGCTTGCTTGTGGGTGGGGCTGTACCTCTGCCTGGCTAGTAGCTTGTCCTGCCCCAGTATTATTGCCTACAGGCTGATGGGTAGGTCTGGGCACTGGTGCTAGTAAGTAGAGGGAGGATTCCAAACGGCAGTGGCTAGTGCCAGTGTCCACGTGGTGGAAGGAGCTCCACAGAATGGCTGCTTCCAGGGTCGATGCCCCCAGGGTGAGTCCAGCTGCCTCTTTCCTCTCTGGGAGGCTCGCCGAGATCAGCAGCTGCCTCTGATCCAGGCTCCCTTCAAATTATTGCTTCAGCCCTGGGTCCTGGAGCATGTGAGATTTTGTGTGCCCCCTTTAAGAGTGAAGTCTATTACCCACGGCTCTCTGGCTCTCCCAAAATTAAGTCCTGCCGGCTTGAAATCCAAAAGCTCTGGGAGATCCTCTTCAAGTGAATAAATACAATTTCATTAGGAAAAATATACAAAGTACTACTACACAGAATAGGCATGTATCTCACAAATTTAACATTGATTGAAAACCCAAGAAGGAACATAGATATATTTAACACTTCCATTCATATAACTGTAAGTAGCTGTCAGCACTAACTCACAACATTATATATGTGTGTGTGTGTGTGTGTGTGTGTATATATATATATTTGTATGTATATATTGTAAAATCTTTGAGGAAAAGGGAAGAAAGGATGACACAAAAGGAGGAGTGTACCTATTCTCCTTGAAGAAGGAATGGGGCTAAGATAAGACAGGGCAATTCTAGGAGTGTTGGGGTTAGCCGACACTATCCCTTTCTGTGACTTGGGGATATACACTTCATAATCAATTATTAAACTCAACGCATATATTGTGACTTTTTCTCTATCTATCTTACGTTTCACTATAATTGGAGAAAAATATAATGCCTAAGGAAATAACATCCCAGTGTAAGATATTGTAACTATGTTCTAAGCAGAAGTACAACCAAAGTTACTTTCTTTGTTTATAACATCTCTAACTGAGCTTAGTAATCTTATGTCATCTACATTAATAGCTATAATTTTGAGAACTCATACCTTTTTAATAATAAAGTGATGCTTACATAATGATAATATCAATCTCACTTTTTAATAAATAGTTCATATTTGGGTAGTACATTATCATTCAGAATTTAATTGTGAACTTGTGCTGAAACTCACAGAAGTGATGTACTTGGATACAATTTCTCAGAGACTTCTCCCCTCCCCATCCACTTCCTCTCAGAGGGGGAGCACCAAGAACCTGAGAAAAAGAAATGAAGGCAAAAAACCCAGAGCGCTGTGTCTGCATTGTAATACACTGATTTGACCAGCCGAGGGCAGTATGGTTTAAGGCTGTTTGTGGGAAGGGCCAGATGCCATGCCTTTGGAGTCCCTCCTGTTCTTTGTGATTAGTCTATGAAGCCCTGAGACTGAAGAGCTTATTTGTACCAACATGGTGGTGATGGTGCTGGTGCTGGTGGTTGGATGGGCGGCATCTCCCTTGCCCGTTTGGCACTTCTATCTTAACACCAGCCTTCACCCCTGCTCCCTGCAGCAGCAGCTCTTTTCTCCCTCTTTCTCCTCAGACAGAAACTGAGACCTTTGATGTGCTAGACTGGGTGAGCTCCCACCTTCCACTGGCACAGAAGCAGTAGGTGGGTGTGCACAACCCTTCAAGCCCTTCCTTAGTACTTTGTAGGGGGCAAAGCTGAAAGAATTTTCCTTAAGTGTTAGCCGCCACTCCACAGTGAGTGCCCCTGCTTTTGTCTCTAGTCTTGTGGCCCAAGTGAAGGCTCCACACTGGTTTGTGGCATTGATAGGGTCAACAGGAAGAATGTCATGTTCTTTTAAAATCTCATTGATTGATGAAGTGAAACAAGAGTCATTTTCTGGGGCCACCCCTCTGCCTAAAGATAACATAACTTTTCCCATTATAAATCCATCTTCTAACCTGGTTGTTCGGAATTCCAGCTATTATAATTCGCCTCCCTTTATAAGGATGGACCTGAAACAGAAATTGAGGGAACATTTCTCTTGGGACTTTACCGTAAATGACTGAGTATGTAAAGGGTCTTCTCGTGCTTATCAGGGATTTTTCATCTCTTTAAACTACATGTGCTTTATTGCTAATTCTTTGACGCCATCACAAGACTTTTTTAAAAAAAATTTTTTGTTTTGCCCATGATTCAAGGACCCAGATGCCTCAACTGATTTTTCCCGCATGGTTCCTGCCCCAGAATCACAGATGTACAAAATATTAGAGCTAGATAATCTCATGTAGAAATCTAACAGGTCTACTCCTGAGGGGTGTACAAATGAGGAATCTGAGAGTAGAGGGACAGCCCCATGTCAAGCCCAGCAGACAGTTCAACTATACCTCTTCAGTCCCCACTTTGCTGTTTGGTAGGACAGAAGCACCTCCATCGCCTCACACTCAGAACTCTTGTGTGTGTATGTTGAACTTGGTGCAGCTTCTCCCCAACCTCCTGACTGATTTGAAACAATGAAATCTGCCCCATTTGCTGTCAGTTGTAGCTAGAGCCTTGTTCACTCACTTGAGCACCCCAGGTGAAGCACTCCCCTTCACTGCATCCACAGAATCCCTAGTGTTTTGGGGTCACTGTGGATTGCTGACTTAACAGGCCTAACACAAGGCAGAGTAAGGTAGGGCAAGCACTTGATGAGGAATCAGGAGACCTACCTCTCTCCTAATCTGCTGAAAAGCCCTTCCCCTTTCTGAACCTCTTGTTTTCCCATCTGGAAAAAGAGGAAGGTGACCTAGAACAGTGGCTCTCAACCTGGGTTCCAAGAAGTTCCTGAAATTGTGTGCAAAGTTGTGGGAGGCATGTATACAGTCTTCTTAGGAGGGTGTGTAGAGCTTCCAATAGATTCTCAAAGGAGTCCTATTATGGGCTGCCCCCAATTTCCTTTCTTAAAGCCCTAACCCTCAATGTGACTGAATTTGGAGATGGAGCCTTTAGAGAGGTAATTAGGGTTAATTGAGGGAGCTGGTAAAGAATCTGCCCGCAATACAGGTTTTAATTCCTGTGTTGGGAAGTACCCCTGGAGAAGGGATATGCTACCCACTCTAATATTCTTGGGCTTCCCTGGTGGCTAGACGGTAACGAACCTACCTGCAGTGTGGCACACCTGGGTTCCATCCCTGTGTTGGGAAGCTCCCCTGGAGGAGGGCATGGCAACCCACTCCAGTGTCCTTGCCTGGAGAATTCCCAAGGACAGAGGACCCTGGTGTGCCGCAGTTCATGGGGTCACCAAGAGTCGGACACAACTGAGTGATCAAGCACAACACACACAGAGGTTGTAAGAGTGGGGCCCTAATCCCAAAGGACCTGGCATCCTTATAAAAGGAGGACTTACCAGGTCTCTCGCTCTCTCTCTCTCTGTCTCCATACACACAGAGAGGAAATGTCATGTGAGGAAACAGAGAGAAGGTTCCCAACTGCAATATAGCAGGAGTGCCTACACCAGGAACTGAACTTGCTGGCACCTTGATCTTGGACTTCTAGTATCCCAAACTATGAGAAACTAAACGCCTTTTGTTTAAGCCATCCAGCCTGTGGTATTTGGTTTCGTAACTGGAATAGACTAACATAAGTCCCACAACCAAAAAAAGGTTCAGAGCCATTGGACCCACTGGTTGCCAGAAACCCATCCTGGACATACATGTTTCAATACAACGTTTTTAGGTACTTGCAGATTTCTTGAGTTCTTCCTTGGAAGAGTGCAGTATATCTTTTATTGCAACATACTTCCTTTGCTAATAGTTGCATAACACGGATTTGTATCTATATAAACCCAAATACCAGAGTTTAAATCCTGATTCCACCACCTACTAGATCTTTGACTTTGGACAAGTTATCACATGTTTGTGCCTCGTATATAAATTAGGGGTAAGATTCGTGTCTACCTCACATGGCTGTTGTGAGAATTAAATGACATAATGCATGTATGAGGGCCTAGCACATAGTAAAGTTTCAACAGATATTAGTAGCTTTTGCGATGAAAATATAAGTAGCAGTCAGGGCTTTTTGCCCTTATAAACAGCACTGTTGTGAGCGAACTTCGTTATACACAGAGAATTTTATTTTAAAAATACTTATCTAGATTAACTAAGAGAAAAAGAGCAAAATAACTAAAATCATAAAAAAAAGAGGGGATATTACAACCAATGTGACAATAACAAACAGGATCATACAAGAATATTATGAACAATTGTGGAAAACTGGTCAATCACTTGTAAAGGAATGAAACTAGAACACTTCCTAACATGACACACAAAAATAAATTCAAAATGGATTAAAGATCTAAATTTAAGACCAGAAACTATAAAACTCCTAGAGGAGAACATAGGCAAAACACACTCCAACATAAATCACAGCAAGATCCTCTATGACCCACCTCCCAGAATATTGGAAATAAAAGCAAAAATAAACAAATGGGACCTAGTTAAACTTAAAAGCTTTTGCAAAACAAAGGAAACTATAAGCAAGGTGAAAAGAAAGTCTTCAGAATGGGAGAAAATAATAGCAAATGAAGAAACAGACAAAGGATTAATCTCAAAAATATACAAGCAACTCCTGCAGCTCAATTCCAGAAAAATCAATGACCCAATCAAAAAATGGACCAAAGATTTAAACAGACATTTCTCCAAAGAAGACATACAGATGGCTAAAAACACATGAAAAGATGCTCAACAGCACTCATTGTCAGAGAAATGCCAATCAAAACCACAGTGAGGTACCATTACACGCCAGTCAGGATGGCTGCTATCCCAAAGTGTACAAGCAATAAATGCTGGAGAGGGTGTGGAGAAGAGGGGACCTTCTTACACTGTTGGTGGAAATGCAAACTAGTACAGCCGCTATGGAGAACAGTGTGGAGATTTCTTTAAAAACTGGAAACAGAACTGCCATATGACCCAGCAATCCCACTTCTGGGCATAAACACTGAGGAAACCAGACCTGAAAGAGATACATGCACCCCAATGTTCACCGCAGCACTGTTTATAATAGCCAGGACATGGAAGCAACCTAGATGTCCATCAGCAGACAAACGGATAAGGAAGCTGTGGTACATATACACTATGGAATATAACTCAGACATTAAAAAGAATTCATCTTAATCAGTTCTAATGAGATGGATGAAACTGGAGCCCATTATACAGAGTGAAGTAAGCCAGAAAGATAAAGACCAATACAGCTTACTAACGCATATATATGGAATTTAGAGAGATGGTAACGATAACCCTATATGCAAAACAGAAAAAGAGACACAGATGTACAGAACAGACTTTTAGACTCTGTGGGAGAAAGAGAGGGTGGGATGTTCTGAGAGAACAGCATTGAAACAAGTATACTATCAAGGGTGAAACAGATCACCAGTGCAGCTTGGATGCATGAGACAAGTGCTCAGGGCTGGTGAACTGGGAAGACCCAGAGGGATGGGATGGAGAGGGAGGCGGGAGGGGGGATCGGGAAGGGGAACACATGTGAATCCATGGCTGATGCATGTCAATGTATGGCAAAATCCACTACAATATTGTAACGTAATTAGCCTCCAACTAATAAAAATAAATGGGAAAAAAAAGAATACTATGAACAATTGTGGCAAGAAATTGGACAACCTGGAAGAAATGAATAAGTTCCTAGAAACACACAATCTACCAGAACTGAATCAAGGAGAAACAGAAAACCCAACAGACCAGTAATGAGATTGAATCGGTAATGAGAAACCTCCCCTCTGCGCCGCCCCCCGCCAAAATCAGGAACTGATAGCTTCACTGGAGAATTCCACCAAACATTCAAGGAATTCATACCAACCTTCCTCAAATGCTGCCAAAAAACTGAAGAAGAGGGAACACTTCCAAACTCATTTTATGAGGCCAGCACTATCCTGATATCAAAGGCACCAAAAGAAAAGAACACTACAGGCCGCTTTGCCGGATGAATGTAGATGCAAAACTCCTCAACAAAATACTAGCAAAACAATTCAATGGCATATTAGACGGACTATGTGCCATGGTCAAAAGGGATTTATCCCTTGGGTGCAAGGATAGTTTAACATACAAAAATCAATCAATGTAAGAAAACACATTAACAGAATGAAGGACGAAAATCACATGATCATCTCCATAGATCCATAAAAAATTCAACACTGCTTCACGAGAAAAAAACAGTCAAAGAACTAGGAGTGGAAAGAAATGACCTCGACATAAAAAAGGCCACAACTAACATCATATTCAGTGGTGAAAAACTGAAATCTCTTCTTCTAAGGTAAGGAACAAGGCAAGGACGCCTGCTCTCACTATTATGTTAGTACTCAACAACTGGAAGTAATAGCCAGAGCTGTTAGGAAAGCAAAAGAAATAAAAGGCATCCACATCAGAAAGAAGTAAAGTTATCTCTGTTGAAGATAGCATCACGTTTTACATGCAAAACGCAAAAGATTACACACCTCCATACACACACACACACACGCACACACAAAACTGGTAGAACTGATAAACAAATTCAACAAAGTTGTAGGACAGAAAATCCAAAAACAATTCAGTTGTGTTACTATACACTAACAAAGAACAATTTGAAAAGGACATTAAGAATACAATTCAAGGGAGGCGGTCCTAAGAAGGCGGAGGAATAGGACGGGGAGACCACTTTCTCCCCCACAAATTCATCCAAAGAACATTTGAACGCCGAGCAAATTCCACAGAACAACTTCTGATTGCTGGCAGAGGACATCTGGCACCCAGAAAGGCAGCCCATTGTCTTCGAAAGGAGGAAGGACAAAATAGAAAAGATAAAAAGAGAGACAAAAGAGGTAGGGACGGAGATCCGTCCTGGGAAGGGAGTCTTAAAAAAGAGAGAAGTTTCCAAACACCAGGAAACACGCTCTCAGGCGGGTCTGTGGTGAGCCTTGGAATCTCAGAGGACAAAATAAGGGGGAGGAAAAATAAATAAATAAATAATTAAAACCCACAGATTACGTGCCTAACAGCCACTTCCAGTGGAGCAGCAGCCCGGACACTCGCATCCCCCACTAGCAAGCAGGGGAGGGACAGGGAGGAGCGGGCTGCATTGCTTAGCGTAAGATCCAGGCCTGAATGCCCTGAGGGCAATCTGAGGGGATTAGCTTGAGATAGCAACCCAGACTGTGGGGTAGCTATCCTGTGATCACGCGAAAAGCCCTAACCTAAGACATCTAAGACATCGCCAGGCACGCTCACAGAACAAAGCACTGAGCAGAGCTAGCCGGCTGCAGACCGGCCCATCCCCCGCCGGAGACAGGCAGGCGAGGGCAGCCAGAGTCGGAAGCGGGCATTCGACCCCAGAGAGGCACCCTATACCAAATGCAAGCAGATTTCTCTGCTAACCAAGACTTCTTGGGACTCTGGACGATCGACTAGCTAGGAGGGTCGCAGCCAGAGACCAGCTCCCCAGAATAGACACACGGCACACCTAAGAAGGCGCACTTGTTGCACACCCAGAAAACCAAGCGGCTGGAACGGGAGAGGGGGTAAGCCGCAGCCTCCAACTGGGGGTGGATACGCGCGCCAAGCCCCTGGTCACCTGAGCTGCTCGGGCCTGGGTCGGGCGCAAAACCAGGTCCAACCAAGTCTGCGCCTTTGTGCAGTACCTGAGAACCTGAACCTGAGCAGCTTAGGCCTCAGAAGTGCATGTAAACCAGAGTCTGCATCAGACAGTTCCCGGCAGAGCAACCTAGAGTCTGGGCAGTGTAGACTGGGGAAGCACACACGGCGTGAGCGGGGGCAAACCCTGTGTGGCTGAATCACTGTGAGCACACGCCAGTGATATTTGTTCACAGTGTTCCTCCCTCCCCAAAGCACGACTAAACAAGCGAGCCTAAAAAAAAAAAAAAAAAAAGGAAATAAAAGGGAACACCACCGCGCCCCTTGGAGCAGGGCAGAAATTAGACACTGAAGAGACCAGCAAACAGAAGCTAAAATAAACAGACGGAACCGCTTTGGAAGTGACAGGTGCAATAGATTAAAACCCTGGAGTTAGCACCGGCTACATAGGAAGGGGCCTATAGACCTTGGGAAATACAAGCCGGACCAAGGAGCTCTCTGAAGATGAACTGACCCCACACTGTCCGCAACAGCTCCAGAGAAAGTCTCAGATATATTTTTACTATTATCACTTTTTAAATATAAAAAAAAAAAATTAAAATAAAAATTTTTTATTTTTTACTTTGTTGTCTTTTTAATTTTATTTTATCTTTTTATTTTTAAGTTCCCATTATTCCTTTAATTTTCATTTTTATAACCTAACATTACCTTGCCAAAAAAAGACCCTATATTTAAAACAAACTTCACATATACATATTTTATAATTTCTCTTACTTTGTCTTTTGTTTGTTTGTTCACTGGTTTGATTTTTTGCTTTTTTTCCTCTTTTTTTGCATTTTTCCTTTTTCTTTTTAAAAAAAAATACTGTAGTTTTGGAAATTTAACCTCTACTCAGGATTTTTAATCTTTGCTTTTTGGTATTGGTTATCAACTTTGTACCTTTAAGAACCCAATCTTCAGTACCCATTTTTACCTGGGAGCAGGATCACTGGCCTGATTGCTCTCTCCCCGTTTCTACTCTCCTTTTACTCCACCAGGTCGCCTCTATCTCCCCCACCCCCTTTTCTTCTCTACCCAACTTGGTGAATCTCTTTGTATGTTCCAGGCTGTGGAGAACACTTAGGGACCTGATTACTGACTGGATCTGTCTCTCTCCTTTTGATTCCCCCTTTGATCCTCCTGGCTGCCTCTGTCTCCTTCCTCCCTCTTCTCCTCTCTGTGTAACTCAGTGAAACTCTCCGAGGGGTCCAGACTGTGGAGAGCACATAGGGAAGCGATAACTGGCTAGCTTGCTCTTTCCCCTTTTGATACCCCTTCTGCTCCTCCTGGTCAGCTTTTTAACTCCCTCTTCTCTCTTCTCTTCTCCACGTAACTCTGTGTACCTCTCCGGGTGTCCCTCACTGTGGAGAAACTTTCCATCATTAACCTAGATGTTTTATCATTGGCGCTGTATAGATGAAGAAGTCTTGAGGATACTGTACAAATAAGACTGAAAACCAGTGGCAGGAGACTTAAGTCCAAATCCTGAGACTACCGGAGAACTCCTAAATCCAGGGAACATTAAACGATAGGAGCTCATCAAACGCCTCCATACCTACACTGAAACCTAGCACCACCCAAGGGCCAACAAGCTCCAGAGCAAGATGTACCACACAAATTCTCCAGCAACACAGGAACAAATCCCGAGCCTCAATATACAGGTTGACCAAAGCTACGCCAAACCCAATGACATCTCCAAACTTATTACCGGACACTTCATTGCACTCCAGAGAGAAGAAATCCAGCTCCACCCACCAGAACACTGACACAAGCTTCCCTAGCCAGAAAACCTTGACAAGCCACCTGTCCAACACCACCCACAGCAAGGAACCTCCACAATAAAGAGGAAACACCAATTGCCAGAATACAGAAAGGCCACCCCAAACACAGCAATATACACAAGACGAAAAGGCAGAGAAATACGCAGCAGGTAAAGGAACGGGATAAATGCCCACCAAACCAAACAACAGAGGAAGAGATAGGGAATCTACCCGATAAAGAATTCCAAATAATGATAGTGAAAATGATCCAAAATCTTGAAAGCAAATTGGAGTTAGAGATAAATAGCCTGGAGACAAGGATCGAGAAGATGCAAGAAAGGTTTAACAAAGACCTAGAAGAAATAAAAAAAGAGTCAATATATACTGAATAATGCAGTAAATGAGATCAAAAACACTCTGCAGGGAATCAGCAGTAGAAGAACGGAGACAGAAGATAGGATAAGTGAGGTAGAGGACTGAATGGTAGAAATAAATGAAACAGAGAGGAGAAAAGAGAAGAATTAAAAGAAATGAGGAGAATCTCAGAGACCTCTGGGACAACGTGAAACGCCCCAACATTCGAATCATAGGAGTCCCAGAAGAAGAGGACAAGAAGGAAGACCATGAGAAAATACTTGAGGAGATAATAGTTGAAAACTTCCCTAAAGTGGGGAAGGAAATAATCACCCAAGTCCAAGAAACCCAGAGAGTCCCAAACAGGATAAACCCAAGACGAAACACCCCAAGACACATATTAAACAAATTAAAAAAGATCAAACACAAAGAACAAATATTAAAAGCAGCAAAGGAAAAACAACAAATAACTCACAAGAGGATTCCCATAAGGATAACAGCTGATCTTTCAACAGAAACTCTTCAGCCCAGAAGGGAATGGCAGGACATACTTAAAGTGATGAAAGAAAATAACCTACAGCCCAGATTACTGTGCCCAGCAAGGATCTCATTCAAATATGAAGGAGAAATCAAAAGCTTTACAGACAAGCAAAAGCTCAGAGAGTTCAGCACCACCATACCAGCTCTCCAACAAATGCTAAAGGATCTTCTCGAGACAGGAAACACAGAAAAGATGTATAAACTCGAACCCAAAACAATAAACGGGATCATACTTATCAATGATTACCTGAAATGTAAATGGGTTGAATGTCCCAACCAAGAGAGAAAGACTGACTGAATGGATACAAAAGCAAGACCCCTATATATGTTGTCTACAAGCGACCCACCTCAAAACAAGGGACACATACAGACTGAAAGTGAAGGGCTAGAAAAAGATATTCCATACAAATAGAGACCAAAAGAAAGCAGGAGTCGCAATACTCATATCAGATAAAATAGACTTTAAAACAAAGGCTGTACAAAGAGATAGAGATGGACACTACATAATGATCAAAGGATCAATCCAAGAAGAAGATACAACAATCATAAATATATAGGCGCCCAACACAGGAGCACCACAATATGTAAGACAAATGTGAACAAGTATGAGAGTGGAAATTAACAATAACACAATAATAGTGGGAGACTTGTTGTGGAGTAATTAGCCTCCAACTAATAAAAATAAAAAAAAAATATAGTGGGAGACTTTAACACCCCACTCACGCCTATGGATAGATCAACTAAACAGAAAATTAACAAGGAAACAGAAACTTTAAATGATACAATAGACCAGTTAGACTTAATTGATAGTTATAGGACATTTCACCCCAAAACATTGAATTCCACCTTTTTCTCAAGCGCACACGGAAACTTCTCCAGGATAGATCACATCCTGGGCCATAAATCTGGCCTTGGTCAATTCAAAAAAAAATGAAATCATTCCAAGCATCTTTTCTGACCACAATGCGGTAAGATTAGATGTCCATTACAGGAGAAAAACTATTCAAAATTCCAACACATGGAGGCTGAACAACACGTTGCTGAACAACCAACAAATCACGGAAGAAATCAAAACAGAAATCAAAGGATGCATAGAAATGAATGAAAATGAAAACACAACAACCCAAAACCTATGGGACACTGTAAAAGCAGTGCTAAGGGGAAGGTTCACAGCAATACAGGCATACCTCAAGAAGCAAGAAAGAAGCCAAATAAATAACCTAACTCTACACCTAAAGCAACTTGAAAAGGAAGAAATTATGAACCCCAGGGTTAGTAGAAGGAAAGAAATCTTAAAAATTAGGGCAGAAATGAATGCACAAGAAGCAAAAGAGACCATAGCAAAAATCAACAAAACCAAAAGCTGGTTCTTTGAGAAGGTATATAAAATTGACAAACCATTAGCCAGACTCATCAAGAAACAAAGGGAGAAAAATCAAATCAACAAAATTAGAAATGAAAATGGAGAGATCACAACAGACAGCACAAAAATTCAAAGAATCATAAGACACTATTATCAGGATCTATATGCCAATAAAATGGACAACTTGGAAGAAATGGACAAATTCTTAGAAAAGTATAACTTTCCAAAATCGAACCAGGAAGAAATACAAACTCTCAAGAGACACATCACAAGCACGGAAAATGAAACTATAATCAGAAATCTTCCAACAAACAAAAGCCCAGGACCAGACGGCTTCACAGCTGAATTCTACCAAAAATTTAGAGAAGAGCTAATACCTATCCTACTCAAACTCTTCCAGAAAATTGCAGAGGAAGGTAAACTTCCAAACTCATTCTATGAGGCCACCATCACCCTAATTCCAAAACCAGAGAAAGACGCCAGAAAAAAAGAAAACTACAGGCCAATATCACTGATGAACATAGATGCGAAAATCCTTAACAAAATTCTAGCAAACAGAATCCAACAACATATTAAGAAGATCATACATCATGACCAAGTGGGCTTTACCCCAGGAATGCAAGGATTCTTTAATATCTGCAAATCAATCAATGTAATCCACCACATTAACAAATTGAAAAATAAAAACCATATGATTATCTCAATAGATGCAGAAAAATCCTTTGACAAAATTCAACATCCATTTATGATAAAAACTCTCCAGAAAGTAGGCATAGAAGGAACATACCTCAACATAATAAAAGCTATATATGACAAACCCTCAGCAAACAGTATCCTCAATGGTGAAAAATTGAAAGCATTTCCCCTAAAATCAGGAACAAGACAAGGGTGCCCACTCTCACCACTACTATTCAACATAGTTTTGGAAGTGTTGGCCACAGCAATCAGAGCAGAAAAAGAAATAAAAGGAATCCAGATAGGAAAAGAAGTGAAACTCTCACTGTTTGCAGATGACATGATCCTCTACATAGAAAACCCTAAAGACGCTACCAGAAAATTACTAGAGCTAATCAATGAATAGAGTAAAGGTAGAGGATGTAAAATTAACACACAGAAATCCCTTGCATTCCTATGCACTAACAAACAGAAACCAGGAGGAGATATTAAGGAAGCAATGCCATTCACCATTGCAACACAAAGAATAAAATACTTAGGAGTATATCTACTTAACGAAACAAAAGGCCTATACATAGAAAATTATAAAACACTGATGAAAGAAATCGAAGAGGACACAACTAGATGGAGAAAGTCCAGGGTATCTGAGGTGGTTAATTTTATGTGTCAGCTTGACTGGTACACAGAGTGCCTAGATATTTAGTCAAATATTATTCTGGATGTTTCCGTAGTGTGCTTTTCCATATTAACATTTAAATCAGTCAAATGGATAAGACAGATTTCCCCCTGATAAAGTGGGTGGGTTTTACCTAATCAGTTGATAGTCTGATTAAACAAAAAAGCAAACTTTCCTCATGCAAGAGAAGTCCTCCTGCCTGAAAGCCTTTGGACCTGGGACATCAGCTTCTTTTCCTGCCTTTAGACCCAAACTGAAATATCAACTCTATTGGTTTGGTTCTTAGGCCTTCTAACCTGGACTAGAGCTAAAACCACTGGCTCTTCTGAGTCTCCAGCTAGCCACCTCACCCCCTAGATTTTGGGACTTACCAGCCGCTATAATTGAATGAGTCAATTCTTTTACACACACACACACACAGACACACACACTCCACTGAATCTGTTCTTCTAACACACTACCCAGAGTGATCTACAGATCCAATGCAAACTCTGTCATAATCCCAATAGCATGCTTTACAGAAATAGAAAAACTCATCCTAAAATTTAAGTAGAATCTAAAGAGATCCTTAATAGGGAAAACAACTTGGACAAAGAAAAAGTAGAGAACTCCAACTTCCTGATTTCAAAACATTACAAAGCTACACTAATGAAAACTGTGTGTTACTGCCATATTAACAAATAGATCAATGGAGTAAAATAGAGATCTTAGCAGTAAACCCTCACTTTTAGAAGATATGCCAGGCAGTGGACTTCCTGATAGAGGGGAAAACATAGCTTTTTTAGATCTTTGAATCAAAGCAGGGACTCTGGAGTCAGATTGCTTGGCTTCAATTCTACCACTGATCCCCATGGGCCAAATGACCGTGGGTCAGTGGCTGAACCTTAGGCTGCTAATCATTAGTACTAGAGTCCTGGGAGCGTCACAAAGAACCACTACTACTTACATACAGCACTTAGAAGAGTGCCGGGCACGGGGTCTCTGCTGTATAAGTTGCTTTTCACAGATTCTGCAAAATTACCTCCCAAATGGATTTCTTGCACCACGGCCACAGAGGTTTGCCGCTAAACTCTCCCACTCTCGGAATCGTTAAGCACTTGGAGGAGGTGGGACGAGAGGCTTGACAGAGGTATACTCGCAGCGTCACATTCACCCGCCAACTCGCCAACTGCCCGGACGGCCCTTGGACTTGGCAGCAAGCCAGAGGAGGCCCTCGACCCCATTGGTTACACCTCGAGGGGACGGCCAAACAAGGCGCGTGCTGGTTGGCAGGAACCGGACCAATGAGGAGGCGGCAGGGCTGGCGCGCTGAAAACCTCGCGTCATTTGCGGCCATCTCCAGCATGCTTGACGGCGAGCTCCAGACGCCGCCCGCCACACCTGCCCTGACCGCCGCCACCGCGACCCGGTTGATAAATGGTCGCCGCCCCTGATCCGGCGGCCACCCAGATCGCGACATGAGCTCCCCAGATGATGAGGTGTCTGTTTCGGGAGCGGGTTTCGGCTCAGAGTGCGGGGAGCAGACCAGCGGCCTTGAGGCCGGCTCCATAGCCCCGCGGGGACCCGGCCCCAGCCCAGAGCCTGGGGCACCACGAAGCGGCGAAGGTGAGGGCGGGAATGGCTTCCCAGACCCTGAGGGCTTCAAGTCAGAGCGGGAGGTGCTGGAAGCCGGAGGGCCGGTGCTGCAGGGCCTCGAACGCCGGCCTGGCTCCCTGGCCGACGACCAGGGGGACGCCCTGCAGCTGGCTGACGAGTCAGTGGCGGCCATCCTGCAGCAGCTGGCCGACCTGAACGACGTGCTGGGCACCCGCAGATACCTGTCCCAGGAGAGCTACGCGGTCGGCGAAGTGTCTGCCTTGTGGGACCTCGAGGCGCGACCCCGCAGTCGAGGCGGTGCCGCCCAGAGGTGTGGGGAGGCCGCACAGGCTGAGGCTGGCCCTCTCTGGGTCGGCGGGCCCAAGGCAGGCCGGGCCTGGGGGAACCCTAAGAAAGGCACTAAGAGTAGGTTGAACGTGGCTGTGAATTGCCAGTGGCCTCCGTCAGAAAGCACAGCCGGGCTGCTGTCCGACCCCGAGTCCTCCGATGAATTCAGTAAGATAGAGCGGATGAGGGTGAGCATTTATCCCAAAGACGGAGGCCAGGCCAAGCTCAACAGCCCCGAAGATCCTGGGAACACACCCAGACGCTTGCATGTCCAAGGCAGGGAGAATCTCCTTAATGTGCCAGACTCTTGCCTATCCTCGATTCCGCGAGGATTAATTTCGGTTGTGGAAAGGCAGGGCAGGCAGGGCGATGCAGAGCAGGAGGACACCTCTCCCCCTAGAAAAATGCAGAGCGTGCTCTGGGGGAAGGGGGGCAGCCTGTCCAGCTACCCGGGAGTGGCAGTAGCATCAGCTCCTGCAGCTGCCACTACAGGCAGCCTGCCGCGGCCCACTCCTAGAAGGAAGGGGGTCCAGGAGAAGAAGTCCCTTGGGGGCGTCTCCAAACCTGCCGTGGGGAGAATCTTCCCTTCCTGGGGGCAAAGAATCTCGGCCACTCCCCTGCAACCGGCCACCTTCTCCCCAATTTCTGGCATCCCGCTGCTCCGGAGGTCCAAGAAGGAGGCCTTGGTCCCTTGGGGAGCTGAAGAGTCCAAGCACACCCGTGCTGGGAAGAAACCCGTGGCTAGGCGGGCCCGGGAGTCGGTGGCAGCAATGGCGGTGTCGGGAGAAGACAACGATCCAAATAGAGACCCATTCCCAAAGGGCCAAGTGAGTAGGCCAGGCCCCTCCTCTCTCCTCACTCTTCCCCCTCCCACCCTCCCCACAACACAGGTCTTCACCCCTTGCTCCTTCTCTCCATCCCTCAGGGGTTGTCATTGGGTGACCCTCAGTCACTGGGTCATCAGGATGCCAGATTGGGGTCCTTTTACTAGGGACAAACGTTAAGGTAGCACTTTGGGTGTGCTGGGCTCGGTTTTCCACCCTTGGCCTGTTTCCAGCCTCCTCCACGAGGCTGGGGCTGGAGTGGACGGGAGAGCTGGTAGCTGAATTGATTTGCGGGGACCCCTTAAAAGCTTCACAGAGCTTCAGTGTTTAGTCGAATCACTTTCCTGAATCCTACTTGCTAGGTCTTCCCCAAACCTTCCTTGCAGGGACCCCAGGTTTCTCAGTGACACAATGCTGTCCCCAGCTCAGCTCTACCTGCTGACCTGGGGCTGACGGACAGAGAATGTGCTAAAGAGATCAGCCTTTCAATTCTCTTTCCAATTCCCTGCCTCAGCTCCGTCTTGAATCACATGAGCTCTCCCACACACAGGCATAGACATATAAATGCACTGGTACACACACGTGTGCACGTGCACACACACACTTCAGATCAGTGAGAAATCTGTCTTTCTAGCTGACCACTGACAGGCCATGGTCATCTTGTCCATGGGTGCATCATGGAGAACCCAGTAGCACCAATCTCATCATCAGAGGCACACAGTATTCAGGAAACTCAGAGCCCGTGGCCATGAACAAGGGAGAAGTCATGCCCAGAGGGCCTGGCCCCTCAGGTGAGTGTCCTGGGTTTTGATATGGGGGGAGGTGGCCAGGGGTGAGGGCAGAAACCTCTGTCTCTGACTCTCTCTCTCTCTCTCTTCTGGGGGCTCAGCCTTGCTCTCAGGACGCTTCACCCATGGGAAAAAGGGTGTCAACTCTGGGCGTAGGCTGTAGGCTATTAGCCTTTTCTGTGAAGTGCTGTTCGCCCACATTGCTCTCCCAGGTGCTGGCTGTGGCTGCCACTCTGGGAGGTTCGAACCCAGAACAACAGCCTTTGGCAACCATTGAGGTGAAATGGCTGTCCCTGAGGTGTAGGAGGGGCAGGTCCAGAGAGAAGGTTTGTGCTGCCTGCCGGGCGGAGCAGGGGACGCTTGCTGCTAGCAGAGGGTGGTACTGCCTCACCTCACGTTAGACCTGGCTTGGCACTTTGCACCTCACTGGGAACCTGGGAAGCTGGATTGTGTGTCCTTTCCCTCTCAGGTGACCGGGAACCAACTGACCATCCCCCAAGACGGAAAAGGCAGCAGCAGCCACCCGGAAGGCAGGGCTGTCCTCGGGTAATGCTTCTTCTGGCTCCTGGAAATGCACACCCAAACCCCATGGTGGGATCTGAGTCCAAGTGCAACTGATATTTGTGGGCCCCCCACCCCCATCCCATCCCCGTCCTACACCCCAGGGAGGGAGCCCACCTCCTTTCCCCTGAGGAAAGTCTTTCCCTTGCCAGTCTAGACACCTGGTTTGGGATGGAGGGCCCGGGGGAGAGGAGAGGAGGAGGAGAGGGGAGGCAGGTGTATACTAACCATTTCTCTTCCTCCTGTGTCTGCTGGCCTAGTGTCTGGTGCTACAGAGAGAAATAGACGACCTTAAGGATCAACTTGGTATGAGGAACCAGGGACAGAGAGCAGCGGGTTCTTAGTGCAGAATCGGGGTGGTCCCTTGGGGTGGGGTGGGCTGCAGGTGCCGAGGGCCTCGTAGGGATCAGCGTTCCTGTGGGGAGGAGAACCTATCAAGCCTGTCGCTGGAGCGTGCGGTGCATATTCAGCTGCGGATGTGGACAAGTAGCAAAGTACTGCGTGGACTGTGTGCACACTCTGCCAGCCAGGAAGTCCTAGAGACCTCCTTCTGATAGGACTTTAGAGATGCCTTGTTGATCTGGTGTGGCCTCTAAGAGTCTTGCTGGATTGTTTACAAGACAGTTTTTGAATGGTTTGTGCGTGGCCCCAAGCTTGAGAGCTGCTGGAACATTTTGTTTCCTTTTAGGAAATGGCTCCACATTTAATTCCGTTGGCGAGGAGTGATCAGGCCCAGAGCTCTTTGCATTGGGGCTGGGGGTATGTGCGTTTCAGGTTGCAGGGCTAGGTGGTTCCCCACCGGGACAGGGGCACAGGCTTCTATGTCCGTCTGTCTGGAGCACCTGTTTATGCCTCTCCCTGTTGCAGCCTCCATGCGGTACCTGGCTGACAAGTTCCAGATCGTTTGAAGTGAGTGTTACACACTGCATACCCCTTCCCACAATGCTGGCTGTTGAGCAGGGCTGTGGGCTGCCCCGGCTTGAGGCTCTTCCCTGACTCTGCTGTCTTACAGGTTGAGTCCAGTATCTTCCTGCAAGAGGAGCAGCTGTTACCTCCGGGGCTGGCGAGCTGTGGCCAAGCTTGCTGCCTCTCGTTCTGCCTCCACCAGGGCATCCTCTGCCCCTTGTTTTGTCCCCTCTCAGCCCAGCGTCACAGCAGTTTTTGATTAAAGGACTTCTCATGTTCTTTGTACTGCCCTTTCTCTGGGGGGTAGGGGTTGGGGGAGTGGTGGGGCAAGGCCTGGTGAGGAGCAACTCCGTATCATAGCCTGTTGCAGAGCAGTACTTCTGGCATCCTGTGGTGGGGTCTCTCGGTCAGCCTCTTCTACCATCCAGGCCATCAGGGCAACGGAGTGCCCCCAGTCTGGGTTTACTGAGGGCCTTGACTGGCCACATTGGCACATCCTCCCATTCCCCTAAAGGCCCTCTTCTAGTTCGCAAACCACCCTCCTCTGCGATTTGCCAGTTCCCATCCATTGCTGACATTCTGCCTCCCCGTTGGAAGTAACTCATGATCCCCTTACAGAGCTCCAACCCATCCTCCTGCCTCACTGGACTCATGGTCCTACTTACCCTGGCCACTCTCTTTTCCTGTTGGAGCACCCTCGATCCCTTCCCTGACTTGCCATTGGTGACTTTGCCTGCACGTGTAGTTCAGCAGGTGGAAACAGGCAGAGGTGCCCTCATCTCTCCCTTCCCAGGCTCTGCCCTCTCATTGGAGTCCCTACTGCGCGTACCATCCCCACCCCTGCCCCAGTCCCACCTTGCACGCTGGAACCTGCACACAGTCCTCCTCTCCTCTTTAGCCCTCACCCCTGAGACGCAAGCGCCAATAGTTTCACTTCTCCTTCTTTGGATTCAATAAGGGGCTTGGGCATAAAGCCTGGACCCAGTGACCTGGGGAGCAGGAGAGAAGGTACAGGGAACACAGGAGACAGGCTAGGCTCTGGACTAGAGGTCAGGAGATGCATCTGTTTGGTGCCAACCTGGGTCAGACTGCACCCTGGCAGCTAGAGATGGATGGTGGAGTCCTCAGTGTTTTCACATCCTCCCTGCCCTAGCCAGCTGACCACCCTCACCGCCAGCCTGAGCCTCTCTATACCCTTGAGTGGAAATGGGCCCATCATGCTCTATGGCAAGTGTGGTTAGTAAGTCTCTGTTCTTGCAGGGTCCCTATCAAATACCGTTTCACCAGACCCATGACACAGATCTTCCAACAAATGATATTTCCCAGAGTATCCCAGCTCAGTATCCTGGACTACATCTTTAGGGCACATGACAATGAGTCTGAACTCTGTGTTCAATTCCCCCCTCGCTGGAATTTGGGGAGCACTTGGGTTCCCTCAGCCAGCACTCCAGGACTGGGCCAGACTGAGACTCAGAGAGACAGATCTGTGTTTAAGTGAACTGAGGGTAGGGTCGGCCTGACACCATTTCTGAAAGACCAGGGTTTTATTACACAAAAGTGGGTATGATGGTAGGTAGCACATTCAGAGTTGGTGCCTGGACATCTCTCTATGTGAATAAAAGTCAGCTAGGATAAGGCCCTTGAGGCAGAAAATGTAGAGACTTGTCCAGATTCTGTAAGGCACTGAGTGAGCTGAAGCAAGTGTTGGATCCCCAATATTCAAGGGGTATTGTTACATTCCCAAAATGTAGGAGGGGGATGATGCAGGGGTCACCAAACCTCAGGACAGAGTGTTGGGACTCTGACAGAGTTGGAGTGGCTGGAGGAGGCCCTGGATCCTACCTTGCCATTCTATGATATCTGCCAACTGCTGAGGGTGTGGATGACTGAAAATGGGAAGAGTGGCTGTGGAGAGTACCAGGGATATCGCTGCTCATCTTAGAAACAGGAGACCGCCCAACATGAGTTACTCGAGGCAGGGCCAAGAAGGGTGCCACGAGGAAGCGAATTTAGGAGTGACTGCACCTGGACAATGGGGAGCACTTCGCCCATATTCTCACGTTGATTCCCTTCCAGGCCTCTTGGCATGAGGCCAGGTGGACAGACTACGTGTGGGTGGAACAGTCAGAGACCTCATGGTAAGAAAAGAACATGCGCGGGACTTACTCCTTCCACTCAGACCCCTCCCTGGAAGTTGGTCTTGATCACTTAGTTTAGAGCTGATCCAGTGGTTATTGCCTGGTAGTGTAGCCCATCTCGCTGTTGTCTGAGTGAGTAAATTTGGCAGAGACCGTCTAGCTGAGGTCTCTGCCGACCGAGACATGTAGGTAAGTTGTGCCCAGGGAGAAGACCAGCACCAGCATCAGCAACACACTTGGGCAGAGAGGGGCCTGGGACTTTGGTCACCAGGGTGAGGAAGTGGAGAAGCTCATGGAAGTGGAGGTGCGAGGGTGTGAACACAATCCCTCGTTCACTTTTTACCAGGCTTCCTTCCCTCCTCTGAGCACACAGCTCAGACCAACTACCTCACTATAATGTTGCTGGAAACCTAGATATCACAGGCCTTGGCTTAGCCCCAAGCCTTCCACTTCCAGTGGGAAATCCGTGGCAGGGCCTGAGGCATAGGTTAAAGAAATCCATCTGGGCGCCAGGGGGTAGGAGGAATGCAGAATCCCGGCCTCATTCAGTGCACCTTGTTGCCTTTCCCCCTTATGCCCCTTCTCCATCCTGGGTGACAGTGACAGCTGCTTTGGAGAGCCCTAGGCCCCATCCTGCCTGATTCTGCTACCTGTCCAACACCTGGGAAGATGCTCCCTCCCCATCACATCCACACCCCACCAGCACCAGCCCCAGGTCTACCTCTTTCTCTGGACTCTTGAAGGAGATTGGCACAAACAAAGAAGGTAGAGTAGGTTAGTCCTGAAGAGGGAATCTCGGGTGGTGAGCACAGTAATTTTGCCACAAAATGTCCAAGTCCTAATCCTTGCAGTTGGCTTTTATTTTCCTTTGTGCGGTAACAGTGGGTTATGCTTGCAGATGCAGTAAAGGCTGCTACTCAGCTGACTTAATGTGAGGTGAGTCTCACCTGCATTGGCCAGATTTGCCCGGGCACACTGGGGCTGCCAGATTTTCCACCTTGACTATCCCTGGGTAACTATCCCAGTCCCTGGCCTGTCCCAGTGTTTGAATGACTGTGTTGTTCTTGGTGCCCTTGTGCTTGTGCAATAGTGAAGGCCTGGTAAGTACTGCTCAGATGCAGATGAAGAACAGACCTGTAGTTTTGAACCCCCCTTTTGTTCCAATCCAATCACTTCTTCCTCCCTAGTCCTCTTGAGTTATCTGCCAGCTTGACTTTTACAATGATGATTCACCTTTGTTTAAATTAATTGATTAGTCAATTTTCCTTTACAACATTGTATTGGTTTGCCATACATTGACTGAATCCGCCACGGGTGTACATATGTTCCCCATCATGATCCCCCCTCCCACCTCCCTCCCCATCCCAGTACACCAGCCCCGAGCATCCTGTATCATGCATCAAACCTGGACTGGCGATTCGTTTCACATTGATAATTTACAT
Organism: Muntiacus reevesi; assembly: GCF_963930625.1. Classification (NCBI taxonomy): domain Eukaryota; kingdom Metazoa; phylum Chordata; class Mammalia; order Artiodactyla; family Cervidae; genus Muntiacus; species Muntiacus reevesi. The sequence continues at coordinate 64,058,215 of NC_089271.1, forward strand.
GTTTCAGTGCCATTCTCCCATAGCATCCCACCCTCGCCCTCTCCCATAGAGTCCAAAAGACTGTTCAATGCATCTGTGTGTCATTTGCTGTCTCGCATACAGGGTTACTGTTTCTTCTTTCTAAATTCCCTATATATACATTAGTGTACTGTATTGGTGTTTTTCTTTCTGGCTTTCTTCACTCTGTATAATGGGCTCCAGTTTCATCCACCTCATTAGAACCGATTCAAATGTATTCTTTCTAATAGTTGAGTACTATTCCATGGTGTATATGTACCACAGCTTTCTTATCCATTCGTCTGCTGATGGACATCTAGGTTGTTTCCATGTCCTGGCCACTATAAACAGTGCTGTGATGAACATTGGGGTGCATGTGTCTCTTTCAGGTCTGGTTTCCTCAGTGTGTATGCCCAGCAGTGGGATTGCTGTGTCATATGGCAGTTCTATTTCCTGTTTTTTAAGGAATCTCCACACTGTTCTCCATAGTGGTTGCACTAGTTTGCATTCCCACCAACAGTGTAAGAGGGTTCCCCTTTCTCCACACCCTCTCCAGCATTTATAGCTTGTACACTTTAGATAGCTGCCGTTCTGATTGGTGTGAAATGGTACCTCCTTGTGGTTTTGATTTGCATTTCTCTGATAATGAGTGCTGTTGAGCATCTTTGCATGTGTTTGTTAGCCATCTGTATGTCTTCTTTGGAGAAATGGCTGTTTAAATCTTTGGCCCACTTTTTGATTGGGTCGTTTATTTTTCTGGAATCGAGCTGCAGGAGTTGCTTGTATATTTTTGAGATTCATTCTTTGTCCGTTGCTTCATGTGCTGTTATTTTTTCTCATTCTGAAGGCTGTCTTTTCACCTTGTTTATAGTTTTCTGAGTTGTGCAGAAGCTTTTAATTTTAATTAGGTCCCCACAGGGACAGGGGCATTAAGTATTAAAACGTTATGTTTCGATAATTACTCTAAATGTAACTGGATTTAGTTCTCCAGCAAAAGGAATAGAGTGGATGGATGGATTTAGAAAAAACACCGAAAAACAGTGCTCAACTGCACTGTTACCTACAAGAGACTCACTTCAGGTTTAAGGTCATACATATGCTCAAAACGAAGGCATGGTGAAAGGTATTCCATGAAAGTGGTAAACAAAAGAGAGCAGGAGTAGCCATACCGATATCAGACAAAATAGGCTTTAAGCCCAAAATGGTAATTTGAGACAAAAAAAAGTCATTATATAATGACAAAGGGTATCAGTTCATCGAGATGATACAAGGATTGTGAATATTAATATATACCCACCCACCATTGGAACACCTGTGTATATTGAGCAAATACTGACAGATCTGAACAGCTAAATAGGTAACAACACGACAATAATAGGGGATTTGAATATTCCACTTCCACAATGGATAGATTATCCACACGAGATCAACAAAAGGAAAGAGGAAATGGGCTTGAACCATACTGTAGCCCAGATGGACTTAACAGAATTATACAACATTCCATCTCACAGCAGCAGAACAAATTCTTCTCAAGGGCAAATGGAACCTCTTCCAGGATGGATCATATGATAGCTCCTGAAATATCTCTAATTAAATTTAAGAAGATTGAAACCACACCAAGTATCTTTTGTGAGTACAATGGCATGAAACGAGAAATCAGTAACAGGAACAAAGCTGGAAAATTCACAAATATCTGGATATAAATAGCACACTCCTGAGCAACTAACGGGTCAAAGAAGAAATAAAATGGTATATTTAAGAATATCTCGAAATAAATGAAAACGGAACCACAATGTACTACAAAAGCAGGCCTAAGAAAGAAGTTTATAATGATAAATGAATACATTAAGAAACAAGAAAGAGGGATTCTCCGTTGGCTCAGTGGAAAAGAATCTGCTTGCCAATGCAGGATACACAGGTTCATGCCCTGATCTGGGAGAATCCCACAAGCCGCAGAGCAACCAAGCCTGTGCACTACAACTATGAGCCTGTGCTCCACAACAAGAGAAGCCACTGCAACCGGGGGCCTGCACCCACAACTAGAGAGGAGCCCCCATTTGCTGCTACTGGAGAAAAGCCTGCACATCAACGGAGACCAAGCTTGGCCAAAAATAAATACATGGGAATGAAATTATATTTTTTTAAAAAAAGAAACAAGAAAGCTACCAAATAAACAACCTTGTGGAATAAGGGAAAAAAAGAAAAAGCTAAGTGCAAAGTTCGAGATAGAAGGAAACAACAAAGATCAGAGAAGAAAAAAAATTGAAATGGAGACCAGAGAATGAATAGAAAAGATCAATGTAAGTAAGAGCTGGCTTTTTGAAATGATAAACAAAATTGACAAACTTGTTACTAGATTAACTCAGAAGAAAGAGTTCAAACAAAATCAGAGATGAAATAGGAGACATTACAATGACACCACAGAAATACAAAGATTGTGAGAGACAATTATGAACAGTCATACACCATCAAACTAGAAATCTAGGAATGGATAAATTTCTAGAAACATGCACTTTACCAAGACTGAATCATGTAGAAATAGAAAATACGAACAGACCAATTATGAGTAAGGAGATCAAATCAGTGAAGGCAAGAAAAACACCTCTCAGCAAAGAAAAGGCCAAGACCAGGTGGTTTCAATTGTGAATTCTACCGATCATTTAAGGAAGAATTAATGCCAGTCTTTCTCAAACTCTTCCAGAAAACTAAAAAGGGTGGAATACTTCTGAACTCATTTCACAAGGCCAGTGTTATCTGATACCAAGGTCAGAGAAAGACACTACAAGAAAACTATAGACTAATGTCACTGATGTCACTGAAATTCTTAACAAAATAGCAGGCCAAACTCAACAGCACATGAAAAGAAGTATATACCATGACCAAGTGAGAATTATCCCTGAGAGGCGAGGGTGGTTCAACCTATTTAAATCAGTAAGTGTGATATACTACATTAAAAAGTGAAAACTTAGAATCATATGATCTCTTTGATATATGAAGAAAAAGCATTTGGCAAAATACATCACTTCAGGATAAAAATGCTGAACAAGTTGGGTATAGAAGGAATATACTTCAACATAATAAAGGCCAAATATGACAAGCTCAGCATCAGTATCATACTAAACAGTGAAAGGTGATGTCACACATGACCAAAAAATGTCTGGGAAATTGTTCTAGTTTAAAGGACACTAAAGAGACACGAAAACTAAATGCAATGCATGTTCTTTGATTGGAAGCAGAATTAAAAATATAGGGACAAAGGACAGTTTGGGGACACGTGGATTTTGAATGAGTGACTTCAGTAGATAATTGTATTGCTTCAAAGTTAAATTTTCTAAGTTTGAAAACTGCTTAAGATGTTGTAGCGATCAACATGTAAAAGAATGAAAGTAGAACACTTCCTAAACACCATACACAAAGATATATTCAAGATGGATTAAAGACCTAAATGTAAAGCCAGAAACTATAAAACTCTTAGAGGAAAACATAGGCAGAACACTCAATGACATAAATCAAAGCAAGATCCTCCATGACCACCTCCTAGACTAATGGAAATAAAAACAAAAATAAACAAGTGGGACCTAATTAAACTTAAAAGCTTTTGCACAGCAAAGGAAACTATAAACAAGGTGAAATGACAATGCTCAGAATGGGAAAACATATTAGCAAATGAAACAACTGACAAAGGATTAATTTCCAAAATATACAACCAGCTCATACAAGTCAATACCAGAGAAACAAACAACCCAATCAAAAAGTGGGGCAAAGACCTAAACGGGCATTTCTCCAAAGAAGACATACAGATGGCTAACAAACACATGAAAAGATGCTCAGCATCACTCATTATTAGAGAAATGCAAATCAAAACTACAATGAGATATCACCTCACACCGGTCAGAATGGCCATCATCAAAAAGTCTACAAACAATAAATGCTGGAGAGGGTGTGGAGAAAAGGGACACCTCTTGCACTGTTGGTAGGAATGTAAATTGACACAGCCACCAGGGAAGATGTTATGGAGATTCCTTAAAGAAGTAGGAGTAAAACCACCATGTGACCCAGCAATCCCACTCCTAGGCATATACCCTGAGGACACCAAAATTGAAAAAGACACATGTACCCCAATGTCCATTGCAGCACTGTTCACAATAGCTAGGACACGGAAGCAACCTAGATGTCCATCGACTGATGCATGGGTAACGAAGCTGTAGTACATATACACAATGAAATATTACTCAGCCACAAAAAGGAACGCATTTGAATCAGTTCTAATGTGGTGGAAGAACCTAGAGCCTATTATACAGAGAGAAATAAGTCAGAAAGAGAAAAATAAATATTGTATACACTGATGCATATATATGGAATCTAGAAAGATGATATCAATGAATTTATTTGCAGGGCCGCAATGGAGAAACAGATATAGAGAACAGAGTTATGGACATGGGGAGAGGGGAGGAGAGTTTGAGATGTATGGAGAGTGTAACATGGAAACTTACATTACCATATGTAAAATAGATGGCCAATGGGAATTTGCTGTATGTCTCAGGGAACTCAAACAGGGGCTCTGTATCAACCTAGAGGGGCAGGGTAGAGAGAGAGATGGGAGGGAGTTTCAAGAGGGCGGGGCATATGTATACCTATGGCTGATTCATGTTGATGTTTGACAGAAAACAAAACTCTATAAAGAACGATCATCTCTAGGTCCATCCATGTTGATGCAGATGGCATTCTTTCTTTTTTATGGCTAATATTCCATTGTATGCATATATATATACATATATATATATACACACACATCTTCTTTACCCATTCTATTCCACGTGTGTATGTATGTGTGTATAGACATAGCTATGTAGACATATTTATGTGTGTGTATGTATATGTATATTTATATCACATCTTCTTTATTCATTCCTCTGTTGATGGACATTTAGGTTACTTCCATGTCTTGGCTATTTTGAAGTAGTTTTCCCACACCACTTTCTGAAGAGACTCTCTTTTCTCCATTGTATATTCTTGCCTCGTTTGTCACAGAGTAATTGACCATAAGTGCATGGGTTTATTTCTGGGCTTTCTACCCTGTAACATTGATCTTTGTGTCTGTCTTTGTGCTGGTACCATGCTGTTTTGATTACTGTATCTTTGTAGCACAGTCTAAGGTCAGGGAGCATAATTTCTACAACTACATTCTTCTTTCTCAAGATTGTTTCCACAATTCAGGGCTGTTTGTGTTTCCATGCCATTTTGAAAATTATTTGTTCCAGTTGTGTGAAAAATGCCATTGGTAACTTAATAGGGATTGCACTGAAATCTGTAGATTGCCGTGGGTACCGTAGACATTTTGCAGTATTGATTCTTCCAATCCAAGTTCAGTTCAGTTCAGTTTAGTCGTGAAGTCGTGTCTGACTCTTTATGATCCCATGGACTGCAGAACGCCAGGCTTCCCTGTCCATCACCAACTCCCAGAACTTACTCAAACTCATGTCCATCCAGCCGGTGATGCCATCCAACCACCTCATCCTCTGTCGTCCCCTTTTTCTCCCACCTTCATTCGTTCCCAGTATCAGGGTCTTTTCCAATGAGTCAGTTCTTCGCATCAGGTGGCCAAAGTATTGGGGTTTCAGCTTCAGCATCAGTCCTTCCAATGAATATTCAGGACTGATTTCCTTTCGGATGGACTGGTTGGATCTCCTTGCAGTCCAAGGGACTCGAAAGAGTCTTCTCCAACACGAGAGTTCAAAAGTGTCAATTCTTCGACACTCAGCATTCTTTATTGTCCAAGACTCTCATCCATGCATGACTACTGGAAAAACCATACCTTTGACTAGACAGACATTTGTCGGCAAAGTAATGTCTCTGCTTTTTAATATGCTGTCTAGGTTGGTCATAGCTTTTCTTCCAAGGAGCAAACGTCTTTTCATTTCATGGCTGCAGTCACCATCTGCAGTGATTTGGGGGCCCCCCAAAATAAAGTCTATCAGTGTTTCCAATGTTTCCCCATCTATTTGCCAGGAAGTGATGGGACCAGATGCCATGATCTTCGTTTTTTGAATGTTGAGTTTTAAGCCAGCTTTTCCACTCTCCTCTTTCACCTTCATCAAGAGGCTCTCCGATTTCTGCCACTAGAGTGGTATCCCCTGCCTATCTGAGGTTATTGCTATTTCTCCTGGCAATCTTGATTTCGGCCTGTGATTCATCCAGCCCAGCCTTTCACATGATGTATTCTGATTATTTAATCAGGGTGACAAAATACAGCCTTGATGTACTCCTTTCCCAATTTTCAACCAGTCCATTGTTCCATGTTTGGTTCTAACTGTTGCTTCTTGACCCGCATACAGGTTTCTCAGGAGACAGGTAAATTGGTCTGGTACTCCCATCTCAGATGATAGAGAATCTGACTGCAATGCAGGAAACATGAGTTCTGGTCCCTGGGTCAGGAAGATCCCCTGGAGAAGGGGAATGGCTTCTCACTCCAGTATTCTTGCCTGGAGAAACCCTTAAACAGAGGAGCCTGGTGGGTTACAGTCCATGGGTTTGCCAAGAGTCACACACGACTGAGCAACTAATACTTTCACTTTCACTTACTAGCATGTGAAATGAGCACAATTGTATTGTAATTTGAACGTTCTTTGGCATTACCCTTCTTTGGGATTGGACCCCATGAGCAGGATAGAAACGTAACAGATTTCTATATAATGCTTTTGTACACTGCAACTTTACTGAATTGACTTATGAATTCTGGTAGATTTCAGGTGGCATCCTTAGGATTTCCAGTGTATAGTAACATGTCATCTGCAAACAGTGAGAGTTTTAATTTTCCTTTTCCATTTTGGATTCCCTTTGTTTCTTTTTCTTCTCTGATTGCCATCTCATAAAGTACTTTCTACAATTTATTAAATAATATGGGTTTATTGAAATTAATTTACACACAAAATCTAAGTGCCTGCAAACATTCTATTATGGAACCACCACTACAATCAACATAAAAAATATTTTCATCAGCTACAAAATTGTTTCATGCTCTTTGGTAGTTTAACCCCTCATCTCAAGCCCGAGACCCTGGCCATCCCCAGTCTGTTTTCTTATGTCTATAGTTTGGCCTCCTCAAGACTGTGAAGTAAATGGAATCGGGCAGTATGGAGATTTATCCATTTGGATTCCTCAGAGAAAAGAACATATAGGTGACTTCTGGATGTGCAATGTACATTTATGTCACCTGAGTATAGTTACATGGGTTGATTGGTTCATAATTATTTGTGATACTGAGGGCTTACACTCTCCACAACGTGTATATGTATAGTCTGTTTAATTCATATTTAATTCAATGTAATTAACCTTTCATGTTTGGAAGGGCTATTTTATGAAAAAGCAATAGTAAATCCTTTTTAAAAAGTGAATCATCATTGTAAAAGTCAGGCTGGCAGTTACCTCAAGAGGACTAGGGAGGAAGAAGTGATTGGCTTGGAACAAAAGAGGGGTTCAAAACTACAGGTCTGTTCTTCATCTGCATCTGAGCAGTACTTACCAGACCTTCAATATTGCACAAGCACAAGGGCACCAAGAACAACACAGTCATTGAAACACTCGGAGGGCCCAGGGACTGGGATAGCTACCCAGGGATAGTCAAGCTGGAAAATCTGGCAGCCCCAATGTGCCCGGCTGGATCTGGGCAATGCAGGTGAGAGTTACCCCACATTAAGTCAGCTGAGTAGCAGCCTTTATTGAATCTGCAAGCATAACCAACTGTTACCACGCAAAGGAAAATACAAGCCACCTGTGGGGATTAGGACTTGGACATCTTTGGGAAAGATTACAGTGCTCACCACCCCAGGCCCCTCTTCAGGACTCACCTACTCTACCTTCTTTGTTTGTGCCAATCTCCCTCAAGAGTCCAGAGAAAGAGGCAGACCTGGGACTGGGGCTGGTGGGGTGGGGGTGTGATGGGGAGGGAGCATTTTCCAGGGTGATGGACAGGAAGCAGAACCAGGCAGGATGGGGCCTAGGGCTCTCCAAAGCAGCTGTCATTGTCTTCCAGGCTGGAGAAGGGGCATGAAGGGGAAAAGCAAGAAGGGTGCATGGCATGAGGCCGGGCTTCTGCATTCATCCTACCCCTTGGGGCCTAGATGTACTTCTTTAACCTATGCCTCAGGCCCTGCCATGCATTTCCCACTGGAAGTGGAAGGTTTGGGGCTGAGCCAAGGCCTGTGATGTCTATGTTTCCAGCAACATTATAATGAGTTAGTTGGTCTGAGCTGTGTGCTCAGAGGAAGGAAGGGAGCCTGGTAAAAAGTGAACGAGGGGTTGTGTTCACGCCCTTGCACCTCCACTTCCATGAGCTTCTCCACTTCCTCACCCTGGTGACCAAAGTCCCGGGTCCCTCTCTGCCAAAGGGTGGTGTTGATGCTGGTGCTGGACTTCTCCCTGAGAACAACTTACCTACATGTCTCGGTGGCCAGAGACCTCAGCTGGACGGTCTCTGCCAAATTTACTCACTCAGACAACAGCGAGATGGGCTACACTACCAGGCAATAACCACTGGATCAGCTCTAAACTAAGTGATCAAGCCCACCTGCTCCTGTGAGAGGTCTGAATGGAAGGAGTAAGTCCCACGCATGTTCTTTCCTTACCATGAGGTCTCTGACAGTTCCAGTGCACATGTAGTCTGTCCACCTGGCCTCATGCCAAGAGGCCTGGAAGGGAATCAACGTGAGAATATGGGTGAAGTGCTCCCCATTGTCCAGGTGCAGTCACTCCTAAATTCGCTTCCTCATGGCACCCTTCTTGCCCCTGCCTCGGGTAACTCATGTTGGGTGGTCTCCTGTTTCTAAGATGAGCAGCAGTATCCCTAGTACTCTCCAGAGCCACCCTTCCCATTTTCAGTCATCCACACCCTCAGCAGTTGGCAGATATCATAGAATGGCAAGGTAGGATCCAGAGCCTCCTCCAGCGACTCCAAATCTGTCAGAGTCCCAACACCCTGTCCTGAGGTTTGGTGACCCCTGCATCATCCCCCTCCTACCTTTTGGGAATGTGACAACACTCCCTTGCATATTGGAGATCCGATGCTTGCTTCAGCTCACTCAGTGCCTTACAGAATCTAGACCAGTCTCTACTTTCTCTACTCCCCGAATCACATCCTTCTGCCTCAAGGGCATTATCCTTGCTGACATTTATCCACACAGAGAGATGTCCAGGCACCAACTCTGAATTGCTACCTTCCATCATACCCCCATTTGTGTAATAAAACCCTGGTCTGTCAGGAATGGTGTCAGGCCGACCCTACCTTCAGTTCACTTAAACACAGATCTGTCTCTCTGAGTCTCAGACTGGCACAGTCCTGGAATGCTGGCAGAGGGAAAGGAAGTGCCCCCCAAATTCCAGCGAGGGGAAATTGAACACAGAGTTCAGACTCATTGTCATGTGCCCTAAAGAAGTAGTCTGGGATACTGAGCTGGGATACTCTGGGAAATATCATTTGTTGGAAGATCTGTGTCATGGGTCTGGTAGAACAGTATTTGACAGGGACCCTGCAAGAACAGAGACTTACTAACCACACTTGCCATAGAGCATGATGGGCCCATTTCCACTCAAGGGTATAGAGAGGCTCAGGCTGGCGGCGAGGGTGGTCAGCTGGCTAGGGCAGGGAGGATGTGAAAAAAATGAGGACTCCACCATCCATCTCTAGCTGCCAGGGTGCAGTCTGACCCAGGTTGACACCAAACAGATGTGTCTCCTGACATCCAGCCCAGAGACTAGCCTGTCTCCTGTCTTCCCTGTACCTTCCCTCCTGCTCCCCAGCTCACTGGATCCAGGCTTCATGCCCAAATCCTCTACTCAGTACAAAGAAGGAGAAGCAAAACTATTGGTGCCTGTCTAAGGGGTGAGGGCTAAAGAGGAGAGGAGGACTGTGTGCAGGTTCCAGCGTGCAAGATGGGACCTGGGCAGGAGTGGGGATGGTACCGGCAATAGGGACTCCAACGAGAGGGCAGAGCCTGGGAAGGGAGAGATGAGGGCACCTCTGCCTGTTTCCACCTGCTGAACTACACATGCAGGCAAGCTGACCAATGGCAAGTCAAGGGAGGGATCAAGGGTGCTCCAACAGGAAAAGAGAGTGGTCAGGGTAAATAGGACAATGCGTCCAGTGCGGCAAGGAGGATGGGTTGGAGCTCTGTATCGGGGTCATGATTTCCTTCCAATGGGGAGGCAGAATGTCAGCAATGGATGGGAACCTGCAAATCCCAGGAGGGTGTTTAAGAACTAGAAGAGAGATTTTAGGGGAATGGGAGGATGTGTCAATGTGGCCAGACAGAACCCTCAGTGAACCCAGACCGCGGGCACTCTGTTGCCCTGCTAGCATGGATAGTAGCAGAGAGTGACCCAGAGTCCCCACCATAGGATTCCAGAGGTACTGTTCTGCAACAGGCTCTAATATGGAGTGACTCCCCACCAGGTCTTGCCCCACTCCCCCAACCCCTACCACCCAGAGAGAGGGCAGAAGACAGAATATGAGAACTGCTTTACTCAAAAACTGCTGTGAGACTGGGGCAGAGAGGGGGCAAAACAAGGGGCAGAGGATGCTCTGATGGAGGCAAAATGAGAGGCAACAAACTTGGCCACAGCTCGCCAGCCCTGGAAGTAACAGCTGCTCATCTTCCAGGAAGATACTGCGCTCAACCTGTAAAACAGCAGAGTCAGGGAAGAGCCTCAAGCCACGGCCAGCCCACAGCCCTGCTCAACAGCCAACGTTGTGGGAAGGCGTATGTTGTGTGTAACACTCACTTCAAACGATCTGGAAATTGTCAGCCAGGTACTGCATGGAGGCTGCAAATTGGAGAGGAATAAACAGGTGCTCCAGACAGACGGACATAGAAGCCTGTGCCCCTGTCCCGGTGGGGAACCACCTAGCCCTGCAACCTGAAACCCACATACCCCCAGCCCCAATGCAAAGAGCTCTGGGCCTGATCACTCCCCACTACCGGAATTAAATGTGGAGCCATTTCCTAAAAGGAAACATAATGTGCCAGCAGCTCTCAAGCTCGGGCCACGTCCGAACGTTTCAAAAATTGTCTCGCAAACAATCCAACAAGACCCTTAGAGACCACAAAAGATCAACAAGGCATCTCTACAAGTCCTATCAGAAGGAGCTGTCTAGGACTCGTGTGGCTGGCAGAGTGTGCATGCAGTCCACACAGTACTTTGCTACTTGTCTGCATGCCCAGCTGGACATGCACCACACGCTCCAGGGACAGGCTTGATAGGTTCTCCTCCCCACAGGAATGCTGATCCCTACGAGACCCCCTGCACCTGCAGTCCACCTCACCCCAAGGGCCCACTCCAATTCTGCACTAAGAACCCGCTGCTCTCTGTTCCTGGTTCCTCATACCAAGTTGATCCTTAAGGTCATCTATTTCTCTCTGTAGCACCAGACACTAGGCCAGCAGACACAGGAGGAAGAGAAATGGTTAGTATACACCCGCCTCCCCTCTCCTCCTCCTCTCCTCTCCCCCGGGCCCTCCATCCCAAAGCCAGGTGTCTAGACTGGCAAGGGAAAAACTTTCCTCAGTGGAAAGGAGGTGGGCTCCCTCCCTGCGGTGCGGGATGGGATGGGGGTGGGGGACCACACATGTCAGGTGCACGTGGACCCAGATCCCACCATGGAGTTTGGGTGTGTATTTCCAGGAACCAGAAGAAGCATTACCCGAGGACAGCCCTGCCTTCCGGGTGGCTGCTGCTGCCTTTTCCGTCTTGGGGGATGGTCAGTTGGTTCCCGGTCACCTGACAGGGAAAGGACACACAATCCAGCTTCCCAGGTTCCTAGTGAGATGCAAAGGGCCAAGCCGGGTCTAAGGTGAGCTGAGGCAGTATCGCCCTCTGCTAGCATCAAGTCTCCCCTGCTCTGCCCGGCAGGCAGTCCAAACTGTCTCTCTGGGTCTGCCCCTCCTATTCCGTAGGGGCAGCCATTTCACCACAATGGTGGCCAAAGACTATGGCTCTGGGTTCGAGCTTCCCAGAGCAGCAGCCACAGCCAGCACCTGGGAGAGCAATGTGAGCAAACAGCACTTCACAGAAAAGACTATTAGCCTGCAGGTCTACGCCCAGACTAGCTGTTGGGGCACTGCCACCCATCACCCCTACCAAACAAATTCCACACAGAAGGTGATGGGGCCAGGGCTAGCCCTATTGACACCCTCTTTCTCAGGGGAGAAGCGCCCTGAGAGCAAGGCTGAGCCCCCAGATGAGTGAGAGAGAGAGAGAGAGAGAGAGTCAGAGACAGAGGTTTCTGCCCTCACCCCTGGCCTCCTCCCCCCATATCAAAACCCAGGACACTCACCTGAGGGGCCAGGCCTCTGTTCATGACTTCTCCCTTGTTCATGGCCATGGGCTCTGAGTTTCCTGAATCTTCTGCACCTCTGAAGTTGATGTTGGCGCCCCTGGGTTCTCCATGATGCACCCATGGAGAAGATGGCCATGGCCTGTCAGTGGTCAGCTAAAAACAAAGATTTCTCACTGATCTGGAGTAAGGATGTGTGTGCGTGCACGTGTGTGTGTACCAGTGCATTTATATGTCTATTCCTGTGTGTGTGAGAGCTCATGTGATTCAAGATGGAACTGAGGCAGGGAATTGGAAAAAGAATTGAAAGGCCGATCTCTTTAGCACATTCTCTGTCAGTCACCCCTAGGCCAGCAGGCAGAGCTGAGCTGGGGACTATAGTGTGGCACTTAGAAAGCCTGGGTCCCATCCCTGGAAGGTTTGGGGAGCAACTAGGAAGTAGGATTCAGGAAAGTGATGCGTCTAAACACCGAAGTTCTGTGAAGCTTTCAAGGGGTCACCTCAAATCCATTCAGCTACCCGCTCTCCCTTCCACTCCAGCCCCAGCTTCGTGGAGGAGGCTGGAAACAGGCCAAGGGTGGAGAGCCGAGCCCAGCACACCCAAAGTGCTACCTTAACGTTTGTCCCTAGTAAAAGGACCCCAATCTGGCATCCTAATGACCCAGTAACCAAGGGCCACCCAATGACGACCCCTGAGGGATGGAGAGAAGGAGCAAGGGGTGAAGACCTGTGTCGAGGGCAGGGTGGGAGGCGGAAGAGTGGGGAGAGAGGAGGGGCCTGGCCTACTCACTTGGCCCTTTGGGAATGGGTCTCTATTTGGGTCGTTTTCTTCTCCCGACACCGCCATTGCTGCCACCGATTCCCGGGTCCGCCTAGCCACGGATTCCTTCCCAGCACCGGTGTGCTTGGACTCTTGGGCTACCCAAGGGACCAAGGCATACTTCTTGGACCTACCAAGCAGCTGGATGTCGGAGATTGGAGGAAAGGTGGCCGGTTCCAGGGGAGTGGCCGAGATTCCCTGCCCCCAGGAACGGAAGGTTCTCCCCACGGCAGGTTTGGAGACACCCCCAAGGGATTTCTTCTCCTGGACCCCCTTCCTCCTAGGAGTGGGCTGCAGCCTGCTGCCTGTAGGGGCAGCTGTAGGAGCTGATACTACTGTCACTCCCGGGTAGCTGGGCAGGCTGCCCCCCTTCCCCCAGAGCACGCTCTGCATTTTCTTAGGGGGAGAGGTGTCCTCCTGCTCTGCATCGCCCTGCCTGCCCTGCCTTTCCACAACCGAAATTAATCCTTGTGGAGCCGAGGAAAGGCAGGTGCCTGGCACATTAAGGAGATTCTCTCTGCCTTGGACATGCAAGCGTCTGGGTGTGTTCCCAGGATCTTCGGGGCTGTTGAGCTTGGCCTGGCCTCCGTCTTTGGGATAAATGCTCACCCTCATCCGCTCTATCTTACTGAATTCATCGGAGGACTCGGGGTCGGACAGCAGCCCGGCTGTGCTTTCTGACGGAGGCCACTGGCAATTCACAGCCACGTTCAACCTACTCTTAGTGCCTTTCTTAGGGTTCCCCCAGGCCCGGCCTGCCTTGGGCCCGCCGACCCGGAGAGGGCCAGCCTCAGCCTGTGCGGCCTCCCCACACCTCTGGGCGGCACCGCCTCGACTGCGGGGTCGCGCCTCGAGGTCCCACAAGGCAGACACTTCGCCGACCGCGTAGCTCTCCTGGAACAGGCATCTGCGGGTGCCCAACATGCTTAGGTCGGCCAGCTGCTGCAGGATGGCCGCCACTGACTCGTCAGCCAGCTGCAGGGTATCCCCCTGGTCCTTGGCAGGAGAGCCAGGCTGGCGTTCGAGGCCCTGCAGCACCCGCCCTCTCGCTTCCAGCAGTTCCCGCTCTGACTCGAAGCCCTCAGGGTCTGGGAAGCCATTCCCGCCCTCACCTTCGCCGCTTCGTGGTGCCCCAGGCTCTGGGCTGGGGCCGGGTCCCCGCGGGGCTATGGAGCCGGCCTCAAGGCCGCTGGTCTGCTCCCCGCACTCTGAGCCGAAACCCGCTCCCGAAACAGACACCTCATCATCTGGGGAGCTCATGTCGAGATCTGGGTGGCCGCCGGATCAGGGGCGGCGACCATTTATCAACCGGGTCGCGGTGGCGGCGGTCAGGGCAGGTGTGGCGGGCGGCGTCTGGAGCTCGCCGTCAAGCATGCTGGAGATGGCCGCAAATGACGCGAGGTTTTCAGCGCGCCAGCCCTGCCGCCTCCTCATTGGTCCGGTTCCTGCCAACCAGCACGCGCCTTGTTTGGCCGTCCCCTCGAGGTGTAACCAATGGGGTCGAGGGCCTCCGCTGGCTTGCTGCCAAGTCCAAGGGCCGTCCGGGCAGTTGGCGAGTTGGCGGGTGAATGTGACGCTGCGAGTATACCTCTGTCAAGCCTCTCGTCCCACCTCCTCCAAGTGCTTAACGATTCCGAGAGTGGGAGAGTTTAGCGGCAAACCTCTGTGGCGGTGGTGCAAGAAAGCCATTTGGGAGGTAATTTCGCAGAATCTGTGAAAAGCAACTTATACAGCAGAGACCCCGTGCCCGGCACTCTTCTAAGTGCTGTATGTAAGTAGTAGTGGTTCTTTGTGACGCTCCCAGGACTCTAGTACTAATGATTAGCAGCCTAAGGTTCAGCCACTGACCCACGGTCATTTGGCCCATGGGGATCAGTGGTAGAATTGAAGCCAAGCAATCTGACTCCAGAGTCCCTGCTTTGATTCAAAGATCTAAAAAAGCTATGTTTTCCCCTCTATCAGGAAGTCCACTGCCTGGCATATCTTCTAAAAGTGAGGGTTTATTGCTAAGATCTCTATTTTACTCCATTGATCTATTTGTTAATATGGCAGTAACACACAGTTTTCATTAGTGTAGCTTTGTAATGTTTTGAAATCAGGAAGTTGGAGTTCTCTACTTTTTCTTTGTCCAAGTTGTTTTCCCTATTATGGATCTCTTTAGATTCTACTTAAAGTTTAGGCTAAGTTTTTATATTTCTGTAAAGCATGCTATTGGGATTTTGATAGGGTTTCCATTGGATCTGTAGATCACTCTGGGTAGTGTGTTAGAAGAACAGATTCAGTGGAGTGTGTGTGTCTGTGTGTGTGTGTGTGTAAAAGAATTGACTCATTCAATTATAGCGGCTGGTAAGTCCCAAAATCTAGGGGGTGAGGTGGCTAGCTGGAGACTGAGAAGAACCAGTGGTTTAGCTCTAGTCCAGGTTAGAAGGCCTAAGAACCAAACCAATAGAGTTGATATTTCAGTTTGGGTCTAAAGGCAGGAAAAGAAGCTGATGTCCCAGGTCCAAAGGCTTTCACGCAGGAGGACTTCTCTTGCATGAGGAAAGTTTGCTTTTTTGTTTAATCAGACTATCAACTGATTAGGTAAAACCCACCCACTTTATCAGGGGGAAATCTGTCTTATCCATTTGACTGATTTAAATGTTAATATGGAAAAGCACACTACGGAAACATCCAGAATAATATTTGACTAAATATCTAGGCACTCTGTGTACCAGTCAAGCTGACACATAAAATTAACCTCCTCAGATACCCTGGACTTTCTCCATCTAGTTGTGTCCTCTTCGATTTCTTTCATCAGTGTTTTATAATTTTCTATGTATAGGCCTTTTATTTCGTTAAGTAGATATACTCCTAAGTATTTTATTCTTTGTGTTGCAATGGTGAATGGCATTGCTTCCTTAATATCTCCTCCTGGTTTCTGTTTGTTAGTGCATAGGAATGCAAGGGATTTCTGTGTGTTAATTTTACATCCTCTACCTTTACTCTATTCATTGATTAGCTCTAGTAATTTTCTGGTAGCGTCTTTAGGGTTTTCTATGTAGAGGATCATGTCATCTGCAAACAGTGAGAGTTTCACTTCTTTTCCTATCTGGATTCCTTTTATTTCTTTTTCTGCTCTGATTGCTGTGGCCAACACTTCCAAAACTATGTTGAATAGTAGTGGTGAGAGTGGGCACCCTTGTCTTGTTCCTGATTTTAGGGGAAATGCTTTCAATTTTTCACCATTGAGGATACTGTTTGCTGAGGGTTTGTCATATATAGCTTTTATTATGTTGAGGTATGTTCCTTCTATGCCTACTTTCTGGAGAGTTTTTTATCATAAATGGATGTTGAATTTTGTCAAAGGATTTTTCTGCATCTATTGAGATAATCATATGGTTTTTATTTTTCAATTTGTTAATGTGGTGGATTACATTGATTGATTTGCAGATATTAAAGAATCCTTGCATTCCTGGGGTAAAGCCCACTTGGTCATGATGTATGATCTTCTTAATATGTTGTTGGATTCTGTTTGCTAGAATTTTGTTAAGGATTTTTGCATCTATGTTCATCATTGATATTGGCCTGTAGTTTTCTTTTTTTTCTGGCGTCTTTCTCTGGTTTTGGAATTAGGGTGATGGTGGCCTCATAGAATGAGTTTGGAAGGTTACCTTCCTCTGCAATTTTCTGGAAGAGTTTGAGTAGGATAGGTATTAGCTCTTCTCTAAATTTTTGGTAGAATTCAGCTGTGAAGCCGTCTGGTCCTGGGCTTTTGTTTGTTGGAAGATTTCTGATTATAGTTTCATTTTCCGTGCTTGTGATGTGTCTCTTGAGAGTTTGTATTTCTTCCTGGTTCGATTTTGGAAAGTTATACTTTTCTAAGAATTTGTCCATTTCTTCCAAGTTGTCCACTTTATTGGCATATAGATCCTGATAATAGTGTCTTATGATTCTTTGAATTTTTGTGCTGTCTGTTGTGATCTCTCCATTTTCATTTCTAATTTTGTTGATTTGATTTTTCTCCCTTTGTTTCTTGATGAGTCTGGCTAATGGTTTGTCAATTTTATATACCTTCTCAAAGAACCAGCTTTTGGTTTTGTTGATTTTTGCTATGGTCTCTTTTGCTTCTTGTGCATTCATTTCTGCCCTAATTTTTAAGATTTCTTTCCTTCTACTAACCCTGGGGTTCATAATTTCTTCCTTTTCAAGTTGCTTTAGGTGTAGAGTTAGGTTATTTATTTGGCTTCTTTCTTGCTTCTTGAGGTATGCCTGTATTGCTGTGAACCTTCCCCTTAGCACTGCTTTTACAGTGTCCCATAGGTTTTGGGTTGTTGTGTTTTCATTTTCATTTGTTTCTATGCATCTTTTGATTTCTGTTTTGATTTCTTCCGTGATTTGTTGGTTGTTCAGCAACGTGTTTTCAGCCTCCATGTGTTGGAATTTTGAATAGTTTTTCTCCTGTAATGGACATCTAATCTTACCGCATTGAGGTCAGAAAAGATGCTTGGAATGATTTCATTTTCTTTTGAATTTACCAAGGCCAGATTTATGGCCCAGGATGTGATCTATCCTGGAGAAGTTTCCGTGTGCGCTTGAGAAAAAGGTGAAATTCATTGTTTTGGGGTGAAATGTCCTATAACTATCAATTAAGTCTAACTGGTCTATTGTATCATTTAAAGTTTCTGTTTCCTTGTTAATTTTCTGTTTAGTTGATCTATCCATAGGCGTGAGTGGGGTGTTAAAGTCTCCCACTATATTTTTTTTATTTTTATTAGTTGGAGGCTAATTACTCCACAACAAGTCTCCCACTATTATTGTGTTATTGTTAATTTCCACTCTCATACTTGTTAACATTTGTCTTACATATTGTGGTGCTCCTGTGTTGGGCGCCTATATATTTATGATTGTTGTATCTTCTTCTTGGATTGATCCTTTGATCATTATGTAGTGTCTATCTCTATCTCTTTGTACAGCCTTTGTTTTAAAGTCTATTTTATCTGATATGAGTATTGCGACTCCTGCTTTCTTTTGGTCTCTATTTGTATGGAATATCTTTTTCTAGCCCTTCACTTTCAGTCTGTATGTGTCCCTTGTTTTGAGGTGGGTCGCTTGTAGACAACATATATAGGGGTCTTGCTTTTGTATCCATTCAGTCAGTCTTTCTCTCTTGGTTGGGGCATTCAACCCATTTACATTTCAGGTAATCATTGATAAGTATGATCCCGTTTATTGTTTTGGGTTCGAGTTTATACATCTTTTCTGTGTTTCCTGTCTCGAGAAGATCCTTTAGCATTTGTTGGGGAGCTGGTATGGTGGTGCTGAACTCTCTGAGCTTTTGCTTGTCTGTAAAGCTTTTGATTTCTCCTTCATATTTGAATGAGATCCTTGCTGGGCACAGTAATCTGGGCTGTAGGTTATTTTCTTTCATCACTTTAAGTATGTCCTGCCGTTCCCTTCTGGGCTGAAAAGTTTCTGTTGAAAGATCAGCTGTTATCCTTATGGGAATCCTCTTGTGAGTTATTTGTTGTTTTTCCCTTGCTGCTTTTAATATTTGTTCTTTGTGTTTGATCTTTTTTAATTTGTTTAATATGTGTCTTGGGGTTTTTCGTCTTGGGTTTATCCTGTTTGGGACTCTCTGGGTTTCTTGGACTTGGGTGATTATTTCCTTCCCCACTTTAGGGAAGTTTTCAACTATTATCTCCTCAAGTATTTTCTCATGGTCTTCCTTTTTGTCCTCTTCTTCTGGGACTCCTATGATTCGAATGTTGGGGCGTTTCACGTTGTCCCAGAGGTCTCTGAGATTCTCCTCATTTCTTTTAATTCTTCTCTTTTCTCCTCTCTGTTTCATTTATTTCTACCATTCTATCTTCTACCTCACTTATCCTATCTTCTGTCTCCGTTCTTCTACTGCTGATTCCCTGCAGAGTGTTTTTGATCTCATTTACTGCATTATTCATTATATATTGACTCTTTTTTATTTCTTCTAGGTCTTTGTTAAACCTTTCTTGCATCTTCTCGATCCTTGTCTCCAGGCTATTTATCTCTAACTCCAATTTGCTTTCAAGATTTTGGATCATTTTCACTATCATTATTTGGAATTCTTTATCGGGTAGATTCCCTATCTCTTCCTCTGTTGTTTGGTTTGGTGGGCATTTATCCCGTTCCTTTACCTGCTGCGTATTTCTCTGCCTTTTCGTCTTGTGTATATTGCTGTGTTTGGGGTGGCCTTTCTGTATTCTGGCAATTGGTGTTTCCTCTTTATTGTGGAGGTTCCTTGCTGTGGGTGGCGTTGGACAGGTGGCTTGTCAAGGTTTTCTGGCTAGGGAAGCTTGTGTCAGTGTTCTGGTGGGTGGAGCTGGATTTCTTCTCTCTGGAGTGCAATGAAGTGTCCGGTAATAAGTTTGGAGATGTCATTGGGTTTGGCGTAGCTTTCGTCAACCTGTATATTGAGGCTCGGGATTTGTTCCTGTGTTGCTGGAGAATTTGCCTGGTACGTCTTGCTCTGGAGCTTGTTGGCCCTTGGGTGGTGCTAGGTTTCAGTGTAGGTATGCAGGCGTTTGATGAGCTCCTATCGTTTAATGTTCCCTGGATTTAGGAGTTCTCCGGTAGTCTCAGGATTTGGACTTAAGTCTCCTGCCACTGGTTTTCAGTCTTATTTGTACAGTATCCTCAAGACTTCTTCATCTATACAGCGCCAATGATAAAACATCTAGGTTAATGATGGAAAGTTTCTCCACAGTGAGGGACACCCGGAGAGGCACACAGAGTTACGTGGAGAAGAGAAGACAGAAGAGGGAGTTAAAAAGCTGACCAGGAGGAGCAGAAGGGGTATCAAAAGGGGAGAGAGCAAGCTAGCCAGTTATCGCTTCCCTATGTGCTCTCCACAGTCTGGACCCCTCGGAGAGTTTCACTGAGTTACACAGAGAGGAGAAGAGGGAGGAAGGAGACAGAGGCAGCCAGGAGGATCAAAGGGGGAATCAAAAGGAGAGAGACAGTTCCAGGCAGTAATCAGGTCCCTAAGTGTTCTCCACAGCCTGGAACATACAAAGAGATTCACCAAGTTGGTAGAGAAGAAAAGGGGGTGGGGGAGATAGAGGCGACCTGGTGGAGTAAAAGGAGAGTAGATAGGGGGAGAGAGCAATCAGGCCAGTGATCCTGCTCCCAGGTAAAAATGGGTACTGAAGATTGGGTTCTTAAAGGTACAAAGTTGATAACCAATACCAAAAAGCAAAGATTAAAAATCCTGAGTAGAGGTTAAATTACCAAAAATACAGTATTTTTTTTAAAAAACAAAATAAAAAAGGAAAAATGCAAAAAACAGGAATAAAAGCAAAAAATCAAACCAGTGAACAAACAAAGGAAAGACAAAGTAAGAGAAATTATAAAATATGCATATATGAAGTTTTAAAAATAGGGTCTTTTTTTGGCAAGGTAATGTTAGGTCATAAAAATGAAAATTAAAGGAATAGTGGGAACTTAAAAATAAAAAGATAAAATAAAAAAGACAACAAAGTAAAAATTAAAAAAGTTTTATTTTAATTTTTTTTTTTAATTTAAAAAATGATAATAGTAAAAATATATCTGAGACTTTCTCTGGAGCTGTTGCGGACAGTGTGGGGTCAGTTCATCTTCAGAGAGCTCCTTGGTCCGGCTTGTATTTCCCAAGGTCTATAGGCCCCTTCCTATGTAGTCGGTGCTAACTCCAGGGTTTTAATCTATTGCACCTGTGACTTCCAAAGCGGTTCCCTCTGTTTATTTTAGCTTCTGTTTGCTGGTCTCTTCAGTGTCTAATTTCTGCCCCGCTACAAGGGGCGCGGTGGTGTTCCCTTTTATTTCCTTTTTTTTAGGCTCGCTTGTTTAGTCGTGCTTTGGGGAGGGAGGAACACTGTGAACAAATATCACTGGCGTGTGCTCACAGTGATTCAGCCACACAGGGTTTGCCCCCGCTCACGCCGTGTGTGCTTCCCCAGTCTACACTGCCCAGACTCTAGGTTGCTCTGCCGGGAACTGTCTGATGCAGACTCTGGTTTTCATGCACTTCTGAGGCCTAAGCTGCTCAGGTTCAGGTTCTCAGGTACTGCACAAAGGCGCAGACTTGGTTGGACCTGGTTTTGCGCCCGACCCAGGCCCGAGCAGCTCAGGTGACCAGGGGCTTGGCGCGCGTATCCACCCCCAGTTGGAGGCTGCGGCTTACCCCCTCTCCCGTTCCAGCCGCTTGGTTTTCTGGGTGTGCAACAAGTGCGCCTTCTTAGGTGTGCTGTGTGTCTATTCTGGGGAGCTGGTCTCTGGCTGCGACCCTCCTAGCAGATGTCAATCGTCCAGAGTCCCAAGAAGTCTTGGTTAGCAGAGAAATCTGCTTGCATTTGGTATAGGGTGCCTCTCTGGGGTCGAATGCCCGCTTCCGACTCTGGCAGCCCTGGCCTGCCTGTCTCCGGCGGGGGATGGGCCGGTCTGCAGCCGGCTAGCTCTGCTCAGTGCTTTGTTCTGTGAGCGTGCCTGGCGATGTCTTAGGTTAGGGCTTTTCGCGTGATCACAGGATAGCTACCCCACAGTCTAATCCCCTCAGGGCATTCAGGCCTGGATCTTACCCTAAGCAATGCAGCCCGCTCCTCCCTGTCCCTCCCCTGCTTGCTAGTGGGGGATGCGAGCGTCCGGGCTGCTGCTCCACTGGAAGTGGCTGTTAGGCACGTAACCTGTGGGTTTTAATTATTTATTTTTCCCCCCTTATTTTGTCCTCTGAGATTGCAAGGCTCTCCACAGACCCGCCTGAGAGCGTGTTTCCTGGTGTTTGGAAACTTCTCTCTTTTTTAAGACTCCCTTCCCAGGACGGATCTCCGTCCCTACCTCTTTTGTCTCTCTTTTTATCTTTTCTATTTTGTCCTACCTCCTTTCGAAGACAATGGGCTGCCTTTCTGGGTGCCAGATGTCCTCTGCCAGCAATCAGAAGTTGTTCTGTGGAATTTGCTCGGCGTTCAAATGTTCTTTGGATGAATTTGTGGGGGAGAAAGTGGTCTCCCCGTCCTATTCCTCTGCCTTCTTAGGACCGCCTCCCTTGAATTGTATTCTTAATGTCCTTTTCAAATTGTTCTTTGTTAGTGTATAGTAACACAACTGAATTGTTTTTGGATTTTGTGTCTTCCAACTTTGTTGAATTTGTTTATCAGTTCTACCAGTTTTGTGCATGTGTGTGTGTGTGTGTGTGTGTGTGTGTGTGTGTATGGGTGTGTGTAATCTTTTGCGTTTTGCATGTAAAAAGTGATGCTATCTTCAACAGAGATAACTTTACTTCTTTCTGATGTGGATGCCTTTTATTTCTTTTGCTTTCCTAACAGCTCTGGCTATTAACTTCCAGTTGTTGAGTACTAACATAATAGTGAGAGCAGGCATCGTTGCCTTGTTCCTTACCTTAGAAGAAGAGATTTCAGTTTTTCACCACTGAGTATGATGTTAGTTGTGGCCTTTTTTATGTCGAGGTCATTTCTTTCCACTCCTAGTTCTTTGACTGTTTTTTCTCGTGAAGCAGTGTTGAATTTTTTATGGATCTATGGAGATGATCATGTGATTTTTGTCCTTCATTCTGTTAATGTGTTTTCTTACATTGATTGATTTTTGTATGTTAAACTATCCTTGCACCCAAGGGATAAATCCCTTTTGACCATGGCACATAGTCCGTCTAATATGCCGTTGAATTGTTTTGCTAGTATTTTGTTGAGGAGTTTTGCATCTGCATTCATCCGGCAAAGCGGCCTGTAGTGTTCTTTGCTTTTGGTGCCTTTGATATCAGGATTGTGCTGGCCTCATAAAATGAGTTTGGAAGTGTTCCCTCTTCTTCAGTTTTTTGGCAGCATTTGAGGAAGGTTGGTATGCATTCCTTGAATGTTTGGTGGAATTCTCCAGTGAAGCTATCAGTTCCTGATTTTGGCGGGGGGTGGCGCAGAGGGGAGGTTTCTCATTACCGATTCAATCTCATTACTGGTCTGTTGGGTTTTCTGTTTCTCCTTGATTCAGTTCTGGTAGATTGTGTGTTTCTAGGAACTTATTCATTTCTTCCAGGTTGTCCAATTTCTTGCCACAATTGTTCATAGTATTCTTTTTTTTCCCATTTATTTTTATTAGTTGGAGGCTAATTACGTTACAATATTGTAGTGGATTTTGCCATACATTGACATGCATCAGCCATGGATTCACATTCCCGATCCCCTCTCCCGCCTCCCTCTCCATCCCATCCGTCTGGGTCTTCCCAGTTCACCAGCCCTGAGCACTTGTCTCATGCATTCAAGCTGCACTGGTGATCTGTTTCACCCTTGATAGTATACTTGTTTCAATGCTGTTCTCTCAGAACATCCCACCCTCTCTTTCTCCCACAGAGTCTAAAAGTCTCTTCTGTACATCTGTGTCTCTTTTTCTGTTTTGCATATAGGGTTATCGTTACCATCTCTCTAAATTCCATATATATGCGTTAGTAAGCTGTATTGGTCTTTATCTTTCTGGCTTACTTCACTCTGTATAATGGGCTCCAGTTTAATCCATCTCATTAGAACTGATTAAGATGAATTCTTTTTAATGGCTGAGTAATATTCCATGGTGTATATGTACCACAGCTTCCTTATCCATTCGTCTGCTGATGGGCATCTAGGTTGCTTCCATGTCCTGGCTATTATAAACAGTGCTGCGGTGAACATTGGGGTGCACGTGTCTCTTTCAGGTCTGGTTTCCTCAGTGTGTATGCCCAGAAGTGGGATTGCTGGGTCATATGGCAGTTCTGTTTCCAGTTTTTAAAGAAATCTCCACACTGTTCTCCATAGCGGCTGTACTAGTTTGCATTCCCACCAGCAGTGTAAGAGGGTTCCCTCTTCTCCACACCCACTCCAGCATTTATTGCTTTTACACTTTTGGATAGCAGCCATCCTGACTGGCGTGTAATGGTACCTCACCGTGGTTTTGATTGGCATTTCTCTGACAATGAGTGCTGTTGAGCATCTTTTCATGTATTTGTTAGCCATCTGTATGTCTTCTTTGGAGAAATGTCTGTTTAAATCTTTGGCCCATTTTTTGATTGGGTCATTGATTTTTCTGGAATTGAGCTGCAGGAGTTGCTTGTATATTTTTGAGATTAATCCTTTGTCTGTTTCTTCATTTGCTATTATTTTCTCCCATTCTGAAGACTTTCTTTTCACCTTGCTTATAGTTTCCTTTGTTGTGCAAAAGCTTTTAAGTTTAACTAGGTCCCATTTGTTTATTTTTGCTTTTATTTCCAATATTCTGGGAGGTGGGTCATAGAGGATCTTGCTGTGATTTATGTTGGAGTGTGTTTTGCCTATGTTCTCCTCTAGGAGTTTTATAGTTTCTGGTCTTAAATTTAGATCTTTAATCCATTTTGAATTTATTTTTGTGTGTCATGTTAGGAAGTGTTCTAGTTTCATTCCTTTACAAGTGATTGACCAGTTTTCCACAATTGTTCATAATATTCTTGTATGATCCTGTTTGTTATTGTCACATTGGTTGTAATATCCCCTCTTTTTTTTATGATTTTAGTTACTTTACTCTTTTTCTCTTAGTTAATCTAGGTAAGTATTTTTAAAATAAAATTCTCTGTGTATAACGAAGTTCACTCACAACAGTGCTGTTTATAAGGGCAAAAAGCCCTGACTGCTACTTATATTTTCATCGCAAAAGCTACTAATATCTGTTGAAACTTTACTATGTGCTAGGCCCTCATACATGCATTATGTCATTTAATTCTCACAACAGCCATGTGAGGTAGACACGAATCTTACCCCTAGTTTATATACGAGGCACAAACATGTGATAACTTGTCCAAAGTCAAACATCTAGTAGGTGGTGGAATCAGGATTTAAACTCTGGTCTTTGGGTTTATATAGATACAAATCCGTGTTATGCAACTATTAGCAAAGGAAGTACGTTGCAATAAAAGATATACTGCACTCTTCCAAGGAAGAACTCAAGAAATCTGCAAGTACCTAAAAACGTTGTATTGAAACATGTATGTCCAGGATGGGTTTCTGGCAACCAGTGGGTCCAATGGCTCTGAACCTTTTTTTGGTTGTGGGCCCTATGTTAGTCTATTCCAGTTACGAAACCAAATACCACAGGCTGGATGGCTTAAACAAAAGGCGTTTAGTTTCTCATAGTTTGGGATACTAGAAGTCCAAGATCAAGGTGCCAGCAAGTTCAGTTCCTGGTGTAGGCACTCCTGCTATATTGCAGTTGGGAACCTTCTCTCTGTTTCCTCACATGACATTTCCTCTCTGTGTGTATGGAGACAGAGAGAGAGAGAGCGAGAGATCTGGTAACTCCTCCATTTATAAGGATGCCAGGTCCTTTGGGATTAGGGCCCCACTCTTACAACCTCTGTGTGTGTTGTGCTTGGTCGCTCAGTTGTGTCCAACTCTTGGTGACCCCATGAACTGAGGCACACCAGGCTCCTCTGTCCTTGGGAATTCTCCAGGCAAGAACACTGGAGTGGGTTGCCATGCCCTCCTCCAGGGGAACTTCCCAGCACAGGGATGGAACTCAGGTGTGCCACACTGCAGGTGGGTTCGTTACCGTCTAGCCACCAGGGAAGCCCAAGAATACTAGAGTGGGTAGCATATCCCTTTTCCAGGGGTACTTCCCGACACAGGAATTAAAACCTGTATTGCGGGCAGATTCTTTACCAGCTCCCTCAATGAACCCTGATTACCTCTCTAAAGGCTCCATCTCCAAATTCAGTCACATTGAGGGTTAGGGCTTTAAGAAAGGAAATTGGGGGCAACACAATTCAGCCCATAATAGGACTCCTTTGAGAATCTATTGGAAGCTCTACACACCCTCCTAAGAAGACTGTATACATGCCTCCCACAACTTTGCACACAATTTCAGGAACTTCTTGGAACCCAGGTTGAGAGCCACTGTTCTAGGTCACCTTCCTCTTTTCCCAGATGGGGAAACAAGAGGTTCAGAAAGGGGAAGGGCTTTTCAGCAGGTTAGGAGAGAAGTAGGTCTCCTGATTCCTCATCAAGTGCTTGCCCTACCTTACTCTGCCTTGTGTTAGGCCTGTTAAGTCAGCAATCCACAGTGACCTCAAAACACTAGGGATTCTGTGGATGCAGTGAAGGGGATTGCTTCACCTGGGGTGCTCAAGTGAGGGAACAAGGCTCTAGCTACAACTGACAGCAAATGGGGCAGATTTCATTGTTTCAAATCAGTCAGGAGGTTGGGGAGAAGCTGCACCAAGTTCACATACACACACAAGAGTTCTGAGTGTGAGGCGATGGAGGTGCTTCTGTCCTACCAAACAGCAAAGTGGGGACTGAAGAGGTATAGTTGAACTGTCTGCTGGCCTTGCCATGGGGCTGTCCCTCTACTCTCAGATTCCTCATTTGTACACCCCTGAGGAGTAGACCTGTTAGATTTCTACATGAGATTATCTAGCTCTAATATTCTGTACATCTGTGATTCTGGGGCAGGAACCATGCGGGAAAAATCAGTTGAGGCATCTGGGTCCTCAAATCATGGGCAAAACAAATTTTTTTTTTTTCAAAATGTCTTCTGATGGCGTCAAAGAATTAGCAATAAAGCACATGTAGTTTAAAGAGATGAAAAATCCCTGATAAGCACGAGAAGACCCTTTACATACTCAGTCATTTAAGGTAAAGTCCCAAGAGAAATGTTACCTCAATTTCGGTTTCAAGTCCATCCTTTAAAAGGGAGGTGAATTATAATAGCTGGAATTCCGAACAACCAGGTTAGAAGATGGAACAGAATTTATAATGGGAAAAGTTATGTTATCTTTAGGCAGAGGGGTGGCCCCAGAAAATGACTCTTGTTTCATTTCATCAATCAATGAGATTTTAAAAGAACATGACATTCTTCCTGTTGACCCTATCAATGCCACAAACCAGTGTGGAGCCTTCACTTGGGCCACAAGACTAGAGACAAAAGCAGGGGCACTCACTGTGGGGTGGCGGCTAACACTTAAGGAAAATTCTTTCAGCTTTGCCCCCTACAAAGAACTAAGGAAGGGCTTGAAGGGTTGTGCACACCCACCTACTGCTTCTGTGCCAGTGAAAGGTGGGAGCTCACCCAGTCTAGCACATCAAAGGTCTCAGTTTCTGTCTGAGGAGAAAGGGGGAGAAAAGAGCTGCTGCTGCGGGGAGCAGGGGTGAAGGCTGGTGTTAAGATAGAAGTGCCAAACGGGCAAGGGAGATGCCGCCCATCCAACCACCAGCACCAGCACCATCACCACCATGTTGGCTCAAATAAGCCCCTTAGTCTCAGGGCTTCATAGACTAATCACAAAGAACAGGAGGGACTCCAAAGGCATGGCATCTGGCCCTTCCCAACAAACAGCCTTAAACCATACTGCCCTCGGGTGGTCAAATCGGTGTATTACAATGCAGACACAGCGCTCTGGGTTTTTTGCCTTCATTTCTTTTTCTCAGGTTCTTGGTGCTCCACCTCTGAGAGGAAGTGGATGGGGAGGGGAGAAGTCTCTGAGAAATTGTATCCAAGTACATCACTTCTGTGAGTTTCAGCACAAGTTCACAATTAAATTCTGAATGATAATGTACTACCCAAATATGAACTATTTATTAAAAAGTGAGATTGATATTATAATTATGTAAGCGTCACTTTATTATTAAAAAAGGTATGAGTTCTCAAAATTATAGCTATTAGTGTAGATGAAATAAGATTACTAAGCTCATTTAGAGATGTTATAAAGAAAGAAAGTAACTTTGGTGCTACTTCTGCTTAGAACATAGTTACAATATGCTTACACTGGGATGTTATTTCCTTCGGCATTATATTTTTCTCCAATTATACTGAAACGTAAGATAGAGAAAAAGTCACAATATATGCGTTGAGTTTAATAATTGATCATGAAGTGTATACCCCCAAGTCACAGAAGGATAGTGTCGGCTACCCCCAACACTCCTATAGTTTCCCTGTCTTATCTTTGGCCCGTTCCTTCTTCAAGGAGAATAGGCACACTCTTACTTATGTGCCATCCTTTCTTCCCTTTTCCTCAAAGATTTTATAGTATATACATACAAATATATATATATATACACACACACACACATATATAATGTTGTGAGTTAGTGCTGACAGCTACTTACAGTTATATGAATGGAATTGTTAAATATATCTGTGTTCCTTCTTGGTTTTTCAATCTATGTTAAATTTGTGAGATTCATGCCTATTCTGTGTAGTAGTACTTTGTATATTTTTCCTAATGAAATTGTATTTTTTCACATGAAGGGGATCTGCAAGAGCTTTTGGATTTGAAGCCGGCAGGGCTTAATTTTGGGAGAGCCAGAGAGCCGTGGGTAATAGACTCCACTCTTAAAGGGGGCATACAAAATCTCACATGCTCCAGGACCCAGGGCTGAAGCAATAATTTGAAGGGAGCCTGGGTCAGAGGCAGCTGCTGATCTTGGAGAGCCTCCCAGAGAGGCAAGAGGCAGCTGGACTCACCCTGGGGGCATCGACCCTGGAAGCAGCCATTCTGTGGAGCTCCTTCCACCACGTGGACACTGGCACTAGCCACTGCCGTTTTGGAATCCTCCCTCTACTTACTAGCACCAGTGCCCAGACCTACCCATCAGCCTGTAGGCAATAATACTGGGGCAGGACAAGCTACTAGCCAGGCAGAGGTACAGCCCCACCCACAAGCAAGCCTGCTGTCTTAAGAGTCCCTGGAGCTGGACCTGTCAATCAGAGGCCCTGACATACCACACTGGCCCTGTACACCAGGAAGAAGGCATTAAGCCAGGACTCCAGGGTCCTGCAGTCAGAGACCCTGGGACCTAGTTCCTGCCCACAGCAGGTCATCACTAGCCCCAGGACCAGTTATACCCATCAGTGGTTAGGCCCCAGCCCTAGGCTGCCCTGGACCCAGCCCCAGCCACCAATGGCCCAAAACACCAACTCCTGGACCCCTCCAGAGCCCTGAAGCCAGAGAACCCAAGAACCAGCTCCACACACCAGCAGGCAGACAACAGCAAGCGGAGTAACTCCAGCCCTGCAGCCTGCACTACAGGAAATAGGTCACCCACCAGCAGGCCCACCCCAGCCCCGAGAGCCACTGAGTCCCAGCACAGTGTACCAGCAAGTCGACACCAGGTCTGGGACACTTTGGAGCTCTCAGCCAGCAGCTCTGCAATCTGTCCCCACACTGCAGTGTGTGGAAGCCCCCTTTGGGACATCTAGGATCCCACAGGCAGCCATGTGGGGAACTGGCCCCACCCAACAGTGAACTGAGACCAGCCCTGCAGCTAGAGACCCAGGAACAGAAACAGAGCTCCACCCACCAGTGAGCTGGCACTAGCCCCAGGACACCCTGGGCCCCAAACCCAGTCAACGGCAGGACAAACCAGCCTCAAGACACCCTGGCATGTCAGCCAGCTGCCCCCAGAAACAGCCACACTCACCAGCAAGACAAGGCGAACTTTGGGACACCTAGGACCCCCTAGCCAGCAATGTAGGAGCGAGCGCTAGCTACGTCAGCAGGAGGCTATGCTTATTCATTTGATGTTGATTCATAGTGGGGAGACAAGAATGTTTTAGGCTTGCAGGATTATATGCAATAGAATTTATTGTTGTTTAGTAGCTCAGTCGTGTCCCACTCTTTGCCACCCATGGACTGCAGCACGCCAGGCTTCCCTGTCCTTCACCGTCTCCCAGAGTGTGCTCAGAGTCATGTCCATTGAGTCAGTGATGCCATCCAAACACCTGATCCTCTGTCTTCGCCTTCTCCTCCTGCCTTCAATCTTTCCCAGCATCAGGGTCTTTTCCAATGAGTCGGATCTTCCCATCAGCTGGCCAGAGTATTGGAGCTTCAGCTTCAGCATCAGTCCTTCCAGTGAATGTGCAGGGTTGATTTTCCTTTGGCTTGACTGGTTTGATCTCCTTGCTGTCCAAGGGACTCTCAAGAGTCTTCTCCAGCACCACCCTTCAAAGGCATCAATTCTTCAGCACTCAGCCTTTTTTCTTGTCCAGCTCTCACGTCCCTACATGACTGCTGGAGAAACCATAGCTTTGATTACAAGGACTTTTGTAGGCAAAGTAATGTCTCTGCTTTTTAAAATGCTCTGCTGTCTAGGTTTGTCATTGCTTTTCTTCCAAGGAGCAAGTATCTTTTTTGGCTGCAGTCACCGTTCACAGTGAGTTTGGAGCCCAAGAAAATAAAGTCTGTCACTGTTTCCGTTGTTTCCTCATCTATTTGCCATGAAGTGATGGGACCAGATGCCATGATCTTCATTTCTCGAATGTTGAGTTTTAAACCAGTTATTTCACTCTTCTCTTTCACCTTCATCAAGAGGCTCTTTAGTTCCTCTTCACTGTGTGCCATAAGGGTGGTGTCGTCTGGGTATCTGAGGTTATTGCTGTTTCTCCCCGCACTCATTATTAGAAAATGTAAATCAAAACTATGACGAGGTATCACCTCACACCGGTCAGAGTGGCCGTCATCAGGATATCTACAAACAATACACGCTAGAAATGATGTGGATAAAATCGAACCCTCTTGCACTGTTGGTGGGAATGTAAAGGATACAGCCACTGGAGAACAGTATGGAGAGTCCTTGAAAAAACTAGGAATAAACAACCCTAAGGGCCGACAATCCCACCAGTGGGCACGTACCCTGATGATTCCATAATGGAAAACGACACATGTATGCCAGTGTTCACTGCAGCACTATTCATAACAGCGAGGAAATGCAAGCAACTCAGATGACCATTGACAGATGAATGGATAAAGAAGTTGTGGTACATATATACAGTGGAACAACACTCAGCCATAAAAAGAAACACATTTGGGTCCATTCTATTGAGGTGGATGAACCTAGAGCCTATTATGCAGAGTGAAGTAACTCAGAAAGAGAGAAACAATTATCGTATATTAACACATATGTATGGAATCTAGAAAGGTGGTACTGACGAACCTATTGGCAGGGCTGCAGTGGAGACACAGACATAGAGAACAGACTTGTGAATGCAGTGGGGGAAGGAGTGGGTGGGACAAATGGAGAGAGTAGCATCGAAACACATACATTACCATATGAAAAACCAGTAGCCATTGGGAATTTGCTGTATGATGCAGGGAACTCAAACCTCGTGCTCTGTGACCACCTAGATGGATGGGGTGGGGTGGAGTGGGAGCTGGGAAGGAGGTTCAACGGGGAGGGGATATATGTATACCTATGCCTGATTCATGTTGATGTATGTCAGAAGACAACATAATATTTTAATGCAATTATCCTACAATTAAAAAAAGTTTAAAAAGAACCAAGAACAGAGAATCTAAAGGAGAACGAAACAGAGATGAAGAGTACAATAAGTGAAATAAAAAAATATATACTTCAATGGTAGGTGAGATGACACAGAGGAACGGATCATGAAGCTGGAAGACAGAATAGTGGAAATCACTGAAGCGGAACAGAAAAAAAGGAAGAATAAACAGAGATGAGGACAGTTTCAGAGACCTCTGGGACCAGGTCAAGCATAGAAACATTTGAATTCTAGGGGTCCCAGCAGGAGGAGAAAGAGAGAAAGGGGCAGCGAGCATATGTGGAGACACACTAGCCGAACACTTTGCTAACCTGGCAAAAGACGTGGGTATCCAGGTACTGGAACACAGAGAGCCCTACACAGAAAGAAAACCACACCAAAACACATTGTAATCAGAATGGCAAAAAGTAAAGCTACAGAGGGGTATTAAAAGCAGCAAGGGAAAAGCAACACGTTACAAACAAGGGATTTTTCATCAGAAACACTGCAGGCCAGAAGGGAGTGGCATGATATATGTGAAACGGTAAAGAGAAAAACCTACAACCAAGAAGACACTACTGGGAAGACTGTCACTCAGATTTGAAGGAGAGGCCAAAGTTTTACAGACAGGAGAAAGCTAAAAGAGTCCAGCATCACCAAACCAGCTTTACAGGAAATGTCAAGAGGACTTCTCCCAGCAAAAAAGAAAAGACGCAACTAGAAACATGAAAATGATGAGAGGAGAAAGCTCACTGGTAAAGGCAAATATGCAGTAAAGGTAGCACATCACTCACTTACAAAGCTAATGGGAAGGTTAAAAGACGAAAGTAGTAAAATCATCTGTATCCGCAATGAGTAGTTAAGGGAGCATTGCTATTGTTTAGTTGCTAAGTCATGTCCGAGTCTTTGAAAACCCTCCAGGCTCCTCTGTCCATGGGATTCTCCAGGCAAGTATATTGGATTTGGTTGCCATTTCTTTCTCCAGGGGACCTCCCCGACCCAGGGGTTGAACCCATGTCTCCTGCATTGGCAGGCAAATTCTTGGCCACTGAGTCACCAGGGAAGCCCCTTAGTTAAGGGATACACAGAAGAAAAAGGTGAACAATATGATGTCAGAAACAGTAAACGCGAGGAGAGGAGTAAAAATGGGGGGTGGTTAACATGCATTTAACCTTAAGAGGTCAGCAGATTAAAACAATCAGATAGAAAAAGAGACAGGCATAGTGTAGGGAACAGAGTCAATAACTATGCCCTATCCTTGTTTGGTGGCATATCATAACCGGAATTACAGTGTTGAACATTTTGAAATGGATAGAAATAATAACTCACGATGTTGTATACCAGGAGCTAACATAGTGTTGTAGGTCAATTACGCTTCAAAACAGACAAGCAAGCAAACAAACAAGGATGCGGAGGAAAAGAGATAAGCTTTGCACTTACCAGAGGGTAGGTGTGGGGGAGGGGAATTGGACAAAGGTGGGCCAAACGGACACACGTCCAGTGATTAGATAAATAAGTACGAGGGCTGTAACGTACAACATGATAGCTATAATCAGCACTGCTGTATGTTATATATGAAAGTTGTTAAGAGAGCAAGTCCTAAGAGATCTTGTCACAAGAAAAATATTTTCTTTCTCTTTAATTTTGTATCTATATGAGATGAGTGTTTACTAAACTTACTGTTAATATCATTTCATGATGTATATAAGTCAAATCATTATGCTGTACACTTTAAATTTACACAGTGCTGTATGTCAAATATATCTGAATAGAATTGGAAGACTCTAAAGAATATCCTGATGCCATGCACGGAGACAGACAGGACATCAACTTTGCAGTATTCCTGCCAAAACGTTTAACCTGAATGGATCAGGAAGCAGCAATCAGACAAATTCAACTGGAGAAGATTTCTGAAAACCACCTGGATTGGATCTTTAAAAATGTTAATGTCATGGAAAGCCAAAAAGAATCTAGGGAAATGTTATCGTTTATGGGACACTAAAGACGCTTGACAACTAAATGCATCATATGGCCTTTACTTGGAAGCAAAGCTTATTTTAGAAATCAGGTAAGAAAACAATATTGGGACAATCAGACATTTTGAGTGAGGATCATATAGTAGGTAATTGTACTGTCTCAAAATTAAATTTCCTGAGTATGATAATTGCATTAAGACTTTGAGGCAGGCTAATCTTTTCCTTTAGAGATACATACTGGAATATTGAGAGAAGATACACCACAACGTCTTAAAGAAACTCCAATGATTCAACAAAATAGAGAGAGAATATGGCAAATGTGGCAAAATATTAATAGTGTGTCAGTCCAGGTGAAGGATCTTTGGGTGTTCTGTGCTATTCTCTTGCAACTGCTATCTGTAGGAGGAATACCCTTGGGGTCCAGTGGTTAGGACTCATTGGAAAAGACCCCGATGCTGGGAGAGAGTGAGGGCAGGAGGAGAAGGTGGCGGGGACAGAGGAGGAGATGGTTGGATGACATCACCGAGTCAATGGGCATGAGTTTGAGCAATCTCCAGGAGATAGTGGAGGACAGGGCAGCCTGGTGTGTTGCAGTTCCTGGGGTCAGAAAGAGTTGGACACGACTTAGTGACTGAACAACATCAACAACTACCTGTAAGAGAGATATTTCCAAAAATAGAATTTGGGGGCAAAGAGGGCATCATGGGCCACTTTATTCCAATCTGCTTGAAAACTTAGGAAAATATGACCAATTTTTAGAAAAACAAACAAGAAAAAACCTTCCCAACGCTGACTCCAGAAAGAATAGCCAACCTGAATTGCTCCAGGTAACCGTAAAGAAATATATCAGTAGTCAAAGCAACTTTCGCAAAAATCCTCCAGGCTTCCCCCACTGAATTCTGACAAACATCCTAGGCATAAATATTTTCAATTTCACACAAAGTCTTAGGAAAAATAGAAAAGGTGCGATACTCCCAAAGTCATTTTCCTGAGGATGAAATAACCTTGATACTAAATCCTGTCAAGGACAGTTTGAGAAAGGAAACTCTCAGGTCAGTCACACGCTCAGGGCATAAAAGCAAGAACCAGAAACAGAATATTAGCAAACTGAATCCTACAGGATATGAAAAGGGGAGACACATAGTGTGCCATGAGTAGGTTCATCCCAGGGCTTCCCTGGTGGCTCAGACGGTAAAGAATCCACCTGCAATGCGGGAGACCTGGGTTCGATCCCTGGGTTGGGAAGATCCCCGGGAGGGGGGCATGGCGACCCGCTCCAGTATTCTTGCCTGGAGGATCCCCATGGACAGAAGAGCCGCTGGTCTACAATCCATGGGTCGCAGAGAGCCAGACAGGACCGAGCGACTGAGCGACTAAGCACAGCACAGCACACAGATTCACCCCAGGCATACAAACTTGATTTAATTTAAGGTGATATAACATTCCACCTTATCAGACTATGGGAGAAAATCATGTTCAGAAGAAGTAAGTGGTGTCAATATCTGCTCATAATGTACTTTTGATAATATTTGTTTTATTTTGATTTTTAATTGGAGTATGGTTGATTTACAACGTTGTGTTAGGTTCAGGTGTACAGCAGATTGATTCAGTTATACATTTACATCTATCCATGTCTTCTCAGATTCTTTATCCATAAAGGGTATTACAGAGTGTTGAGTAGAGTTCCCTGTGCTATACAGAAGGCCCTTGTTGATTATCTATTTCACATATAGTAGGGCGTATCTGTTAATCCCGAACTTCTAATTTATCTCTCCCCTACCTTTGCTCTGCCTTTCCCTTTTGGTAATCATAAGTTTTCAAAGTCTGTTTCTGTTTTGTAAATAAGTTCATTTGTACAGTTTTGTAGGTGCCACACATAAGGGACATTTGTCTTTCTCTTTCTGACTTTCTTCACTCAGTATGACAATCACTACATCCATCCATGTAGTGGCAAGTGGCAGTATTTCATTCTTTTTAAGGTTAAGTAATATTCCATTGTATATATGTACCACATATTCCTTATCCATTCCTCCGTCGATGGATATTTAGGTAGCTACCGTGTCCTGGCTGTTGTAAAGAGTGCTGCAATCAACATCGGAGTGCATGCATCTTTTTGAATTATGGTTTGCTCCGGATATATGCCCAGGAGTGGGATTGCTGGATCTTTTGGTAGTTCTACTTTCAGTTTCTAAGGAAACTTCATACTTTTCTCCTTAGTGGTTGTACCAATTTATATTTCCACCAACAGTGAATGAGGATTCTCTTTTCTCCACACTTTCTCCAGCATTTGCCATTTGTAGATTTATGATGATGGCCATTCTGATAGGTGTGAGGTGATACCTCATTGTAGTTTTGATTTGCATTTCTCTAATAATTAATGATGTTGAGCATCTTTTCATGTGACTTTTGGCAATCTATATGTCTTCTTGGAGAAACAGAACTTCTATCCCTTTTTATAAAATATATTGGGCATTTATATATATATATATATATATTTATTTATTTATTTATTTATGTATATATATATATTTATGAGATGAGCTTCATAGAGCTTGTATATTGGAAAGTAATCCCTTGTCTGTCACGTCATTTTCAAATATATTCTCCCATCCTGAGGGCTGTCTTTTCATCTTGTCTATAGTCTCCCCCAGCCCCCTGCCCCACTGCATTTACTGTACAAAAGCTTTTAAGTTTAATTAGGCCCCACTTGTTTATTTTCGTTTTTATTTTCTTTACTCTAGGAGGTGGATGCAAAATCACATTGCTGTGGTTTATGTCACAGAGTTTCTGCATGTGTTTTCCTCTAAGAGTTTCATAGTGTCTTGTGTTACATTTAGGTTCTAATCCCTTTTGAATTTATTTTTGTGTATGATGTTGGAGAATGTTCTAATTTCATTCTTTTCTGTGCAGCTGTTTTCCCAGCACCACTTACTGCAGAGACTGTCTTTTCTCATTGCTATATTCTTGCCTCATTTGTCAGAGATTAATTGACCGTAGGCACCTGGGTTTATTTCTGGGCTTTCTATCCTGTTCGTTTGATCAGCATTTCTGTTTTTGTGCCAGTAGCATACTGTTTTGATGACTGTACCTTTGTAGTACTGTCTGAAATCCAGGAGCCTGATTCCTCCAGCTCCATTTTTCTCACTCAGGATTGCTCTGGCTATTCATGGTCTTTTGTGTCTGCATACAATCTTTGGGAATGTTTGATCTAGTTCTGTGAAAAATAACATTGGTAATTTGATAGGGATTCAATAGCATCAGTAGGTTGCATTGGGTTGTATAGCCATTCTGCCAATATTGATTTTTCCAATCCAAGTGATGTCAGAGAGGCAGCAGTGAGCTGTGGCTTTAAGTTTGCCCCTTTGAAAAATGCATTTCTCAAGGAGGCAAAATCTGTTTAAAAAAAAAAAAGAGAGGTACAGAGTTTATTGTTAGAGACACAGCACAACAAGTAGGAGAGCACACAGAGAAACAGTTTGTTTATTTAAGACAGAGAAGGCAATGATACCCACTTGAAGAGAAAAGGTGTGGGCATCTGTCCTACTGAGGAGAAGTGCAGTAAGAGGAAGTTAAGTCATTTTTATAGGACAGTCCTTTGGGGTCTTTGTTTACGTTTGACCAGTTATCTTGTTTCTTTTCTCACACCTGACCTGTCCTAGGACCCTCCCCAACATGCATGAGCATCTCTATTCCCAGATGCATGCCAGCCCGGAGACCTATGGGGGAGACGTGGCATCACACATTATGGTGTCGGGCCCCTTTGTTTTTGACCCCCAAGGAGCCTTTCTTCCCATGTGCAGTGTCTCTCCTGCCCTGAGAACGGGACATATGTGACCTCTTGATCTTTTACTCAAACAGAGAGTAGCCCCTCTGTCTCTGCCAGAGCTGTTATCTTAAAGTGTCCTCAGGAGACAAAGCCTGACTATTTACCCAGTTACTCTTACTCCTTCTATTTCAAAGTGCAAGCTGGAGACTGACTGTAAATACCTGGACTCAAGCCCACTTGCCTCCTTCCTTAGGAAGTGTAAAGCAGAGGCTAGTTGTAAATGCTTGGCCTCACAAGAATATGATATTTCTTTTCATCTGTTTACGTCATCATCAACATCTCTCATTAGGATGTTATAGATTAGGATCTTTATCCCTTTCCTACCTCTGCCTTTCCCTTTTGGTAATCATGTTTTCAAAGTCTGTTTCCATTTATTTAATAAGTTCATTTGTACAACTTTTTAGGTTCCACATGTAAGGGACATTTGTCTTTCTCTTTCTGACTTTCTGCACTCAGTATGGCAATCACTACATCCATCCATGTTGACCCAAGTGGCATTATTTCATTCTTTTTATGGTTAAGTAATATTCTGCTGTATATGTGTACCACATATTCTTTATATCCATTCCTCTGTCGATGGATATTTAGGTAGCTACCGTGTCTTGGCAGTTGTAAATAGTGCTGCAATCAGCATTGGGGTGCACGCATCTTATAGATTTGTGAGTACAGCTCTTTAGTCTCCTTAGGTTTATTCCTTAGCATCTTATTCTTTTTGATGTGATGGTAAGGGGGATTGTTTATTTAATTTCTCTTTCTGAAATTTCATTGTTAGCATGTAAAACTGCAAGAGACTTCTGTGCATTCATTTTGTATCCTGCAGCTTTACTGAATTCATCGATGAGCTCTAATAGTTTTCTGCCAGCATCTTTAAGATTTTCTAGGCACAGTATCATGCAAACTGCAAGCAGTGACAGCTTTATTTCCTTTCCAACTTGGATCCTTTTATTTCTTTTTCTCTGATTACTGTGGTTAGATCTTCCGTAACTATATTGAATAAAAGTGGTGAGTGGGCATCCTTCTCTTCTTCCTGATCTTAGAAGAAATGCTTTCTTCTTTTTACCATTGAGTATGATGCTATCGGTAGGTTTGTGAAATGTGGCCTTTTAAGTGTTTAGATAAGGTCCCTCTATGCCCACTTTCTGGAGAGTTATTGTCACAAATGGATGTTGGACTTTTTTCTAAAGCTTTCTCTGCATCTATTGAGATCTATGGATTTGTGGATATTGAAAAATTATTGCATCACTTGGATGAATCCCACTTAAGGTCTTGCTGGATTTGGTTTGCTACTGTTTGGTTGAGAATTTTGTGCCTATGTTCATCACTGATATTGCCCTGTAACTTTCTTTTTTGGTGGTACATTTGTCTGCGTGTGGTATCAGGGTGATGGTGGCCTCATAGGATGAGTTTGAGGAGTGTTCTCTCCTCTGCAAGTTTTTGGAATAGTTTCCGAAGGATAGGTATTGACTCTTCACCAAATGCCTGACGGAATTTGCCTCTGAAGTCATCTGGTCCTGGCCTTCTGTTTTCTGGAAAATTTTAAATCAGGGTTTCAATTTTAGTACATATGATGCGTTTCTTTGTATTTTCTATTCCTCTCTGGTTCATACTTGGAAAATTTACCACTCTAATAATTGGTCCATTTCTTCTAAGTTGTCCATTTCATTGGCAAATACTTGCTTCCTGTATTCTCTTACAATCCTGTGTATTTCTGTGATGTCAGTTGCAACTTACTTCTCCATGTCTAGTTTTATTGAAATTAACACTCTCCCTTTTATTCTTGATGGGTCTGGCAAAAGGTCTATCAATTTTGCTTATCCTCTCAAAGAACCAGCTTTTAGTTTTATTCACTTCAGTTCAGTCACTCAGTTGTGTCCGACTATTTGCAACCCCATGGACTACAGCACGCCAGGTTTCCCTGTCCATCACCAACTCCTGGAGCTTACTCAAGCTCCTGTCCATCACGGCAGTGATGCTCTCCAATCATCTCATCCTCTGTCTTCCCCTTCTCCTCTCACCTTCAATCTTTCCCAGCATCATGGTCTTTCCCAATGAGTCAGTTCTTCACATCAGGTGACCAAAGTAGTTTCATTGATCTCAACTATTGCTTTCTTAATGTCTATTGCTTATATCTCTGCTGTGATCTTTGATTTCTTTCCTTCTGCTAACTTTCCATTTTATTTGTTCCTTTTCCTCTCATTGCTTTAGGTGTAAGATTAGGTTGTTTATTTGAGATTTTTCTTGTTTCCTGAGGTAAGATTTTATTGCTACAAAATTCCCTCTTAGAACTGCTTTTACTGCCTTCCATAGGGTTTGTGTTTTCCCTTTCATTTCCCTATAGGTATATTATGATTTACTCTTTGATTTCTTCAGTGACTTCGCCTCCACGTGTTTGTTTTTTTCTACAGTTTTGTTTTGTTATTTTGCTGCAGATGATTTCTACTTTTTATCACTGTTCAAGAATATGGGTTTGTTGTTGATGTTCAGCTACCCAGTCATGTCTGACTCTTGGAGACCCCATGGGCTGCAGCTTGCCAGGCCTCCATGTCCCTCACCTTCTCCCGAAGTTTGCCTAAGTTCATGTCCATTGCATCGGTGATGCCATCCAGCCATCCCATCCTCTGATGCCCTCTTCTCCTTCTGCCCTCAGTCTTTCCCACCATCAGGGACTTTTCCAATGAGTCAATTGTTCACATTAATGAACAAAATAATGGAGTTTCAGCTCAGCATCGTTCCTTCCCAATGAGGATTTCAGGGTTGATTCCGCTTAAGATTGACTGGTTTTGATTTCCTTGCTGTCAAAGAGACTCGCAGGAGTCTTCTCCAGCACCACACTTTGAAGGCATCGATTCTTTGGTGCTCCGCCTTCTTTATGCTCCAACTCTCAAACCATACATGCCCACTGGGAAGACCATAGACTTGACTATATGGATCTTTGTCAGCAGAGTAATGTGTCTGATTGTCAACACACTGTCTAGGTTTGTCATAGCTTTCCTGCCAAGAAGCAAACGTCTTCTGATTTCATGGCTGCAGTCAACATCCGCAGTGATTTTAGAGCCCAAGAAGAGGAAAGCTTTCACCATTTCCACCTTCCCCACCTCTAATTGTCATGATGGAATGGGGTGGGATGCCATGATCTTTTTCTTTTCAATATTTAGTTTTAAGCCGGCTTTTTTCACTCTCCTTGTTCATCCTCATCAATTACAATGTGTCTTGGTGCGGTCTTCTTTTTGCTTGGGACTCTGTGTTCCAGGATGCCCATTTCTTTTCCCAGGTTAGCAAAGTGTTCAGCTAGTATGTCTTGAAATGTATTCTCTGCCCCTTTCTCTCTTTCTTCTCCGCCTGGGACCACTAGAATTCAAATGTTTCTACGCTTGATGTGGTCCCAAAGGTCTCTGATACCGTCCTCATTTCTGTTTATTCTTTCTTTCTTCTGTTCAGCTTCAGTAATCTCCACTATTCTGTCTCCCAGGTTATTTATCCATCACTCTGTATCACCTCACCTACCATTGAAGTGTATTTTTCATTTCACTTATTGTACTCTTCAGCTCTGATTGGTTCTTCTATGGATTTTTTGCTTTTGTTTTCTTTTTTTAAAATATTTTATTGATTATTTTAAACTGGAGCATAAGTGCTTTAAGATATTATGTTGGTTTCTGACATATATCAACAGGAATCAGCCATAGGTATATATATGTGCCTTTCCTCTGTCTTTTGTACCCTCCTCTTGAGCCTCCATCCCAGCTCCCACCCCATGCCACCCATCTAGGTTGTCACAGAGCACCAGGTTTGAGCTCCCTGTGTCAGACAACAAATTCCCACTGGCTATCTGTTTTATATAATGTAATGTAAGTTTCAATGCTACTCTCTCCATTTGTTCCACCCACTCCTTCCCCCACTGTGTCCACAAATCTCTTCTCTATGTCTGTGTCTCCATTTCATCCCTACAAATAAGTTCATCAGTACCACCTTTCAAGATTCCATGTGTATACTTTAATATCCGATATTTGTTTTTCTGTTTCTGACTTACTTCATTCTGTATACTAGGCTCTAGGCTAATCCACCTCAATAGAACTGACTCAAATGCATTCCCTTTTCTGGCTGAGTAACATTCAATTGTATATATATACCACAACTTCTTTATCCATTCATGTATCTTTTTCCATTACGTTCCCTTATGGTATATGCCCAGTAGTTGGATTGCTGGGTCTTTTGGTAGTTTTCTTCCTGGTTTTTTTTTTTTTTTTTTTAAGGACTCTCCATACTGTCCTCCATACGGACTGTATCAATGTAAATTCCCACCAACAGTGCAAGAGGGTTCCCTTTTCTCCACATCCCCTCCAGCATTTATTGTTTATAACTTTTTGATGATGACCACTCTGACTGGTGTGAGGTGATACCTCATTATAGTTTTGATTTACTTGTCTCTAATAATGAGTGATGTTGAGCATCTTTCATCTGTTTATTAGCCTTCTGTGTCTTCTTTGCATAAATGTCTATTTAGATATTTTGCCAAGTCTTTGATTGAGTTTTCTGTTTTTCTGGTGATGAGCTTCATGAGCTGCTTGTATCTTTTGAAGATTACTTCTTTGTCAGTTGTTCAATATATTGTTATTTTCTCCCATTTTGAGGGTTGTATTTTCATCTTGTCTATCATTCCTTTACTGTGCTAAAGATTTTAAGTTTAGTTATATCCCACTGTTTATTTTTATTTCCATTATTCTAGGTGGTGTGTCATAGAGAATCTTGCTGTGATTTATGTCATAGAATACTCTGCTTGTTGTCCTCTAAGAACTTTTGAGTTTCTTGTCTTAGAGTTTCAATTCTAAGTTAAAAACTTGTAACTCCTTTCCCTGTCCATCCAATCTTGCCCTGAGTTTTTTTATCCGGTTTATGATCCCTACTCTGAATACTTTCTCAAGTAGAGTGCCTACCTCCACTTCACTTAGTGCTTCTTTGGGGTTTTACCTTGCTCCTTTGGTTTGAACATATTCCTCTGTCTCCTCTTTTTGTCTAATTTGCATTTTTAATCCTATGTGTTTAGTGGGTTGATTACACCTAC
The DNA here is from genome assembly GCF_963930625.1 of Muntiacus reevesi. Lineage (NCBI taxonomy): Eukaryota > Metazoa > Chordata > Mammalia > Artiodactyla > Cervidae > Muntiacus > Muntiacus reevesi. The sequence goes on from NC_089271.1 coordinate 64,100,476, forward strand.
CAGTCCTGGAAGAATGGCTTTCTGTAGGAGACATCCCATGCGTCTCTGCAGTGCACGCCCCTCTGGTCACCAGAGCTATATGCTCTAGGGATGCCCCGTATGTGAGGCATGGTCTCATAGGGCTAGCTAGCCTCTGGTCTGACTGCTTGCCAGGCGCTGCTTTGTGTGGAGTCTGCCAGTCACTTATGAGTGCGGTGGGATCATGGTACTGCTGGCTCTGTGTCCCTGAGGGATTTCTGAGCCTGTTTCTCTTGTGAATAGCTGCAAGCTTGGGAATCCCAGATCTAGCATAGGCCAATTGTTTCGTAGGGCTAGTTCCTGCATTGCCAGCTACGGGGTCCTAGGTATCCCAAACCTTTGCTTGTCCCGCTGGTGAGTGTGGCTATTTCTGAAGGCAGCTGACTGAGAGGCCAAGGTATCGTGAGGCTGGTTTGTCCTGCCGTTGACTGAGTTTGGGATCCAGGGTGTCCTGGGGCTAGTGCCAGCTCAATAGTGTGTAGAGATCTGTTTCTGTTCCTGGGTCTCTAGCTGCAGGGCCCTGGGGTCCCAGAGCTGGTCACAGTTCACTGTTGGGTGGGGACAGTTCCTAACATGGCTGGCGGTGGGGCCCTAGATGTCCCATAGGGGGTGTCCACACGCTGTTATGTGGGGCCAGATTCCAGAGCTGCTGGCTGAGAGCTCCAAAGTGTCCCAGACCTGGTGTCTACTTTCTGGTACACTGTGCTGGAACTCAGTGGCTCCTGGTGCTGGTGTGGCCCTGCCGGTGGGTGGCCTTTTTCCTGGTATGGCAGACTGAAAGGTGGGAGTTACTGTGGTTGCTGGTGTCTGCCTGCTGGTGGGTGGAGCTGGTTCTTGGCTTTGCTGGCTTCAGGGCCCTGGAGTGGTCCAGGAGTTGGTGTTTTGGGCCACTTTTGGTTGGGGCTGTGGTCCAGCATGTACTAGGGCTGTTGCCTACCCACTGATGGGTAAAACTGGTCCTGGGGCAAGCGATGACCTGCTGTGGGCAGGAACTAGGTCCCAGGGTCTCTGACTGCAGGACCCTGGAGTCCTGGCTTAATGCCTTCTTACTGGTGTAGAGGGCCATGTGGTGTGTCGGGGCCTCTGATTGACAGGGCCAGCTCCAGGGACTCTTAAGACAGCAGGCTTGCTTGTGGGTGGGGCTGTGTCTCAGCCTGCCTAGTGGCTTGGCCTGCCCTCGTACTACTGCCTACGGCTGATGGGCAGGTCTGAGCACTGGTGCTAATAAGCTAAGGGAGGATTCCAAAACGGCACTTGTTAGCACCAGTGACCGTGTGGTAGAAGGAGCTCTGCAAAATGGCTGCTTCCGGTGTCTATGTCCCCAGGGCGAGTCCAGCTGCCTCGTGCCTCTCTGGGAGGCTCTCCAAGATCAGCAGCTGCCTCTGGCCCAGGCTCCTTTCAAATTATTGCTTCCGCCCTGGGTCCTGGAGCATGTGAGATGTTGTATGTGCCCTTTAAGAGTGCAGTCTATTTCCTACGGCCCCTGGCCCTCCCAAAAGTAACTCGTGCTGACCATCAAAGCCCAATATTCTGGGAGATCATCTTCATATGAATAAATATAATTCCATCAGCAAAAATATGCAAAGTAGAACTATACAGAATAAGCATGGAGCTTACAAATTTAACATTGAAAAAGTAAGAAAGTAAACAGATACATTTAATAATTTCACTCATATAGCTGTAAGTAGCTCTCATCGCTAACTCATATCATTTAAAGATATATATACAATACAAAACTTTGAGGGAAAGGGAAGAAAGGATGGCACAAAAGTAAGTGTGTGGATATTCTCCTTGAAGAAGGAATGGGGCTAATATAAGACAGGGAAACTTCAGGAGTCTTAGGAAAAGCCAACACTATCCTCTTCTGTGACTTGGGGGTATATAACTGATAATCAATTATTACTCTCCACGTATATATTGCAACTTCTTCTCTGTCCATGTTACATTTCAGTATGATTGGAGAAAAAGCTAATGCTAAGGTAATAACATCCCAGTATAAGCATATTGTAATTATGTTCTAACCAGAAGTAGAACCAAAGTTACTTTCTTTGTTTCTAACATATCTAATTGAGATTAGTAATTTTCTATCATTTATATTAATAGCTTTGTTTTCAAGAACTCATAGCTGTTTGCTAAAAATAAGAAAGTGATGCTTACGTAATTATAATATCAATCTCAATTATTAATAAATATTCCATATTTGGGTAGTACATTTTAACTCAGAATTTAATTGTGAATTTGTGCTGAAACCCACAGAAGTGTTGTATTTGGTTACAATTTCTCAGAGACTTTTCCCTTCCCATGCACTTCCTCTCAGAGGTGGAGCACCAAGAACCTATGAAAAAGAAATGAAGGCCAAAAATGCAGAGTAATGTGCCTGCATTGTAACATACATATTTGACCAGCTGAGGGCAGTATCGTTTAAGTCTGTTTGTTGGGAAGGGCCAGATGCCATGCCTTCGGAGTTCTTCCTGTTCTTTGTCATTAGCTTATTAACCCCTGAGACTGAGGGGCTTATTTGAGCCAAAATGGTGGTGATGGTAATGGTGCTGGTGCTGGTGGTAGGATGGGCTGCATCTCCCTTGCCCGTTTGACACTGCTATCTTAACACCAGCCTTCACCCCTGCTCCCCGCAGCAGCAGCTCTTTTCTTCCTCTTTCTCCTCAGACAGAAACTGAGACCATTGATGTCCTAGACTGGGTGTGCTCTCACCTTCCACTGGCACAGAAGCGGTAGGTGGGTGTGCACATCACTTCAAGCCCTTCCCTTGTTCTTTGTAGGGGGCAAAACTGGAAGAATTTTCCTGAAATGATAGCCTCCACCCCACATTGGGTACGCCTCCTTTTGTTTCTAGACTTGTAGTCCAAGTGAAGGCTCCACACTGGTTTGTGGCATTGATAAGGCCAATAGGAAGAATGTCATTTTTTCAAATCTCTTTGATTGATGAAATGAAACAAAATCATTCTCTGGGGCCACCTCTCTGCCTAAAAATAAAATAACATCTCCTATTAAAAATACTGTTCCATCTTCTAACCTTGTTGTTTTAAATTCCAGCTATCATAATTCACCTCCCTTTATAAGGATGGGCCTGAATTGAGTAAACATTTATGTTGAGACTTTACTTTAAATGACTGAGTATCTAAAGGATCTTCTCGGATTCTTCTTATGGATTTTTCATCTCTTTAAATGACATTTGCTTTATTGCTAATTCTAGGACACCATCAGAAGACATTTGGAAAAAAAATATTTGCCCATAATTCTAGGACCCAAACGCCTCAACGGATATTTCCCACATGGTTCCTGCCCCAGAATCACAGACATACAAAATATTAGGGCTAGTTAATCTGACGCAGAAATCTCATATGTCTCCTCCTGAGAGGTGTACAAAGGAGGAATCTGAGAGTAGAGGGACAGTGCCATGTCAAGGCCAGAAGACAATTCAACTATACCCCTTCAGTTCCCACTTTGTCATTAGTTAGGACAGAAGCACCTCCATCTCTTCACAATCAGATCTCTTGTGGATGTATGTTGCATTTGGTATTTCCCAAACTCACAACTACTTGAAACAATGAAATCTGCCCCATTTACCGTCAGTTATAGCTTGAGTCTTGTTCACTCACTTGAGCACCCCAGGTGAAGCACTCCCCTTCACTGCATCCACAGAATCTCTAGTGTTTTGTGGTCACTGTGGATTGCTGACCTAACAGGCCTAACACAAGGCAGAGTAAGGTAGGGCAAGCACTTGATGAGGAATCAGGAGACCTACCTCTCTCCTAACCTGCTGAAAAGCACTTCCACATTCTGAACCTCTGTTTCTCCATCTGGGAAGAGGAAGGTGACCTAGGTCAGTGGCTCTCAACCTGGGGTCCAAGAACGTCCTGAAATTGTGTGCAAAGTTGTGGGAGGCATGTATACAGTCTTCTTGGAGGGTGTAAGGAGCTCATTAGATTCTCAAAGGAGTCCTATTATGGGCTGAATTGTGTTGCCCCCAAATTCCTATCTTAAAGCCTTAACCCTCAATGTGACTGAATTTGGAGATGGAGCCTTTAGAGAGGTAATTAGGGTTAATTAAGGGAGCTGGTAAAGAGTCTGCCTGCAATGCAGAAGACCCCAGTTAGATTCCTGGGTCGGGAAGTTCCCCTGGAGGAGGGATAGGCTACCTTCCCTAGTATTCTTGGACTTCCATTGTGTCCAGAAGTAAAGAATCTGCCTGCTATGCAGGACACCTGGGTTCGATCCCTGTGATGGAAAGATCCCCTGGAAGAGGGCATGGCAACCCACTCCAGTATTCTTGCCTGGAGAATTCCCATGGACAGAGCAGCCTGGTGGGCCATCGTTCATGGGGTGCCAAGTGTCACACACGACTGGGCAACCAAGCACAGCACACACAGAGGTTGTAAGAGTGGAGCCCTAATCCCATAGGATCTGATATCCTTATAAGAGAAAGAGATTCCAGAGATCTCTCTCTCTCTCTCTTTCCCCATACATACCCAGAGGAAATGTTATGTGAAGAAACAGAGAGAAGGTGGTGAACTACAATACAAGGGGAGTGCTTTCACCATGAGTTGAACTTGCTGGCACCTTGATCTTGGATTTCTAGTATTCCGAACTGTGAGAAACTAAATGTTCTTTGTTTAAGCCATCCAGCCTGTGGTATTTGGTTTGGGCAGCTTGAAGAGACTAACACAAGTTCCATAAGCCAAGAAAGATCCAGAGCCATTGGACCTACTGGTTGCCTGAAACACATTCTGTAAATTCATGTTTTAATACATTTTTAGATACTTTCAGATTTCGTGAGTTCTTGCTTAGAACAGTGCAGTATATTATTTTTATTGCAACATACTTCTTTTCTCTAACAGCTGCATAACACAGATTTGTAACCCCTGGACCAGAGTTTAAATCCCGATTCCACCACCTACTAGCTGTTTGACTTTGGAGAAGTTATCACAGGCTTGTGTCTCGTATATGAAATAGGGATAAGATTAGTGTCTACTTCACATGGCTGTTGTGAGAATGAAATGACAGAGGGAGGGCTTGGCACATAGTAAACTTTCAATTAGTAGCTTTTGTGATGAAAATGTAAGTATCTATCAGGGCTTTTTGCCCTTATAAACTACACTGCTGTGAGCAAACTTCTTTATACACAGAGAATTCTTTTTTCTTTTAAATGATTTCCTCAGGCTCAATTCCTGACCATGGTACAACCGAGTCAATCCCTTATCAGTTAGATGTTCTTACCTTGTTCTTATTGAAGCATATCATTTACATTTATTTTGTAAATCTCTTAGAAATACACAAAAAATCAAAAAAATTTTATAACATTTCCACGAGTTCTTTCTATTTAGTATAGAATTTTATTAGTCCCTTTCAACTCAGAATTATCAGTGTTGCTAGTTTTGCACCACATGCAACATCTGTAAAGAGTGCTTCACTGTTGGGTCCAGGATTTCCTTCCGAACTACTGAGACCCCCATCTGCACCCTGTCAGTGGAGATGCTTTCTTTTTTTTTTTTTATTTTTATTAGTTGGAGGCCAATTACCCCACAACATTGCAGTGGTTTTTGTCATACATTGACATGAATCAGCCATGGATTTACATGTATTCCCCATCCCGATCCCCCCTCCCACCTCCCTCTCTACACAATCCCTCTGGGTCTTCCCAGTGTTTCATGTACATATAAATAACGAAAACTACATCATAAAACTGGCAGATCACCAACAGCTGGCACTGTCAAATGTAAGCTCACTTTAGAAACATGAAAATGTAAACAAAACAAACAAACAAAAGGCCTGTCTTAGAATCAATGAAATATGCTCACTCACCACTACTATGAATCCCATCTTCTTCAGATAATTTTCTTATTCTACATTTCCCAATACCCGTTGCATGCCTGTGATGTGGTTCTCACCATTAGGGCATTTCTGCAGAAGGCTTTGATTTGTAACATGAAGAAACTGCTGGGCAGAGGTCATGGTTTCCTTGGCACTGATGGCAATAGAGGCAGTGTTTCTGAGGTTACTCAGACCAATTAAGCAACAATGTTTCTGAGAGCTTTGCCCAAAGTTTCTTCTATAGCCCTTCTAACAATTCTGCAAGGGATAAATTCCCTTCTGTCCCAAGTAGTTAGAGTTGCCCCCATGAGATCTTTTCTTTCCTTCTTCCTTGTCAACAAACTGATTTTGATGAGGGCAGCAATATGTGCAGGCTAAAAAGTTACATTTCCCAGGCTTCCTCAGAGAGGTATAACCACAGGACTAAATTCTGGCCAGTGAGACATAATTAGAAGTGAGTACATAGAGCTTTGGGGTAGATTCCTCAGAAAGCAATGTGACCTCAGTATGTCCCACATCTTGAGTGGTATATGTCAGCTCCTTAAAGCTAGAGTTTTTACTATTATTATTGTTGTTGTTGTTAAGTGTAAGTAGAGGACACAGATTCATTTTGCAAAATAAAAATCACAGCAGGAGGTACATTTGAATTACTATAAGGAAACAAAAATATGAACTCCTATTGTATACTGATAACTCCCCCAGGGTGGAGAATGCTCTGTGCACAGGTTCATTTTACCTGAACCCCATTAGCATGCATAAAGGGTCACTAGGTACAAATTGGCCAGATGCTTCTGCAGATATGTTAGTGCCAGGAATAGCTGACAAGCCAGAACCAGAATCTATGGCTTTGGCTTTATTTCAGGTAAAATTGGTATTACATGACCAAATATTTGGATTTTATTTTGTATCTGCAAGGTTTTCCACTGAAGAATAATATCTATCTTATGGAAAGCTCATACTATTAACTCAACAAATGCTAGTTTTCTTCTTGCCTTATATTTCTTTTCTTACCATCAGAAGTTGATTTCATTTCATAGTGTTTTAAAATGGAATGATCCTAGATCATGAAGCTTTAAATTATTATTATAAATCTCTTTGCAGATTGCGTGCTCTTTGTTAACATCTGTTTTGATGTACCACTTCCAAATCCACACTGGATATATCATTCTTTGACGGTATACTCTGCTAAAACTAGCAATGAAATAAAAGTACCTAAATGCTGATACAAACATATTTTATGGCAAAGAAACCTGAGTGGGAGAGCTGAATCAGTTGACCAGTCTCCTTTTGTTCTTTACCTTCTCTTCCTCTCTGCTGCCTTGAAGACAGATGTGAAAGATGAAGCTCAGGCAGCCATCTCGTGAAGGCTAAATATATGATCATTCTCACACTGAGCAGAAATACAAAAGGAGTCTGAATTTCTGAAAACATCATGAAGTACTATTTCAGCCTTTGACTGCCCATCTTCAGACTCTTCCTCAAATAGAAAAAAAAATTACTTAATTTGTTTAAGCTACTGTTTTAGGAGTCCCTGTTACTGGAGCTAAATTCAGATTCTAATTGATTTAGAATTTGGTACCTCAAAGTGCAAGCTGTAAGTTACAGAATCTAAAGTTTTAGAATTGGCTGAATAGGAAGGATTGGACTTGGAGCCATAATGGTAAAGCTATGGCAGGTTGAAAAGTTGTCACTCTTAGGTATGTGGTGATGAAACATTTGGTCAAACAGTTGTATGTGGTTCTTCAGAAAGTGAGTTCTGTGCCAACCAAAACTGTAGTTTAGGGCAGTTAGGTTATTTTTAAGTTCGTATGTGCATTTTACTCTTTCTACATAGAAAGTCTTATCATGCAAGAGAATACAGGAAGAGAGGCAGAGGCAAAGAGAGATGAAAGGAAGACACCCTCACCCACACAACCCTCCAATACTGCAATTGCACAGCCATCTCAGATACTGGGCCCCACTTCCACAAGACTGGAAACGTTCCCAGATGAGCAAAAGCTGATGGAGTTCTTTACCACTAGACCTGCTCCACAAGATAGGCTAAAGGAAGTCCTTCCAATTGATACAAAGGGAAGGTAAACAGCACTCTGAAGTCATGTCAAAATATAAGGTTCTCTGGTAAAGACAAATACATGGACCAAATACTATGAGAGTTTTGGTGAATAGAATTAAATAAGAAAGACATAAAAATAATTATAAACCTATATTAATGGGTATACAATATATAAAGATATATGTTATTAATACCATAAAAAGGGAGCGAGCTGGGAAAGAATTCAGTTTTTATATGTAACTGCAGCTGGTTTCAGCCATTTAAAATAGTGCATAACTTAAAGAGGTTTTATATAACTCCAAAGGTAACCACATGGAGAATATCTGTAGAATATATAAAAAAGGAAATAAGAAGGGGATCAATACATATCACTACAAAAAAGAAAATCAACGAAATTGGAGGGAAAGCAATAAGAGATGAAAGGAGGGACAAAAAAAGCTACAAGACATATGGAAAATAATTAACAAACTGGTAGTAAAGTCCATCCTATCAATAATTACCTTAAATGTCAATGGATTAAACTTCCCAAGATACATAGATTTGCTGAATGATTAGGGAAAAAACAGAATCCATATACACTGTCTACAGGAGATTCGCTTTAGGTCTGAGAACACACAGAGGCTGAAAATTAAAGAATGGAAATAGATTTTCCATGCAAATGAGAGCAGGAATGGCTATACTAATATCAGGTAAGATGGATTTTAAATAAAAAACGGTAGTAAGTGACAAAGGACATTATATAATGCTAAAAGGGTCAATTCATCAACATAATATAACAATTACACAAATTTAGGCACCAAACCTCAGAGCTCTTAACTTTAGAAAGCAAATGTTGACATATTTGAAGGGAGAAATAGATTGCCACACAATAACAGTAAGACACTTTGATATCCCACTTTCAATAATGGATAAAAACAACCAAACAGTAGATCAACAAGCAAATAGAGGACCTAACAAGGCTACAGACCAATTGAACTTAACAACATATGCAGAACAATCCATCCGACAACAGTGAAATACACATCCCCCTATATAAATGGAACATTCTCCAGCATAAACTACATGTTAAACCACAGAACAAGCCTTAGCAACTTCAAGAAAACTGAAACTAGACACAGTATCTTTTCTGATCACAGTAAATGAAACCAGAAGGCAACAGCACAAGGAAGATGGGAAAATCCACAAATGTACCAAAGTTTAACAACATATACTTAAGCAATCAATGGGTCAGAAAAGAAGGCACAGGGGAAATTAGAAAACATCTTGAGACAGAAGAAATGAAAACACAACATGACAAAATTTTGGGGGTACAACGAAAGCAATGCTGGGAGTTTATAACTATAAATATGTACATTAAAAAGGAAGAAAGATCACAAATCAACTATATAATTTTACACCTCAAGGAGCTAGAAAAAGAACAAATGAAAACCAAAGCCAGAAGAAGAAGGAAATAATAAAGATTAAAGCAGAGATAAAAAATAAAGAACAGAAAAGACAACAGAAAAAAATCAACATAACTGTATTTGGTTTTTTAAAAGATCAAGAAAACTGACAAATACTTAGATTAAGAGAAAAAGATGAAAATATCTAAAATCAGAAATAAAAGATGGGATATTAAACCAATGTCCCAGAAACAAACAGGATTATAAGAGAACATTATGAACCATTGTTTGGGAAGTAACTGGACAACCTAGAAGAAGTGAATCAATTCCTAGAAACACACAATCTACCAGAACTGAATCAAGGAGAAATAGAAAACCTGATAGACCAATAATGAGATTGAAACAGTAATCACTAACTCCCCCACAAAAAAACAGGAACAGATAGTTTCAATGGAGAATTCCATCAAACATTTAAGGAATTAATACCAATCTTTCTCAAATGGTTCCAAAAAAGTTGAAGGAAAGGTAACACTATCAAACTCATTTTTCCCTGATATCAAAGGCACCAAAAGAAAAGAATATTACAGGCCAGTTTCCCAGATGAATGCAGACGCAAAAATCTTCAACAAAATACTAGCAAAACGAACTCAACAGCACGTTAGAAGGACTATGTGCCACAGTCAAATGGGATTTATCCCTTGGATGCAAGGATAGTTTAACATGCAAAAATTAATCAATGCAATAAAACACATTAACATGAATGAAGGACAAAAATCCCATCATCATCTCTATAGAGGCATAAAAATTCAACCCTCTTTCATGATAAAAACACTCAAAGAACTAGGAGTAGAAAGAAATTACCTCAACATAATAAAAGCCATATAAGTAAAGTCCACAATGAACATCATACTCAGTGGTGCAAAACTGAAAGTTCTTCTTCTAAGGTAAGGAACAAGACAAGGAAGCCTACTCTCACCATTACTATTCAACATACTGGAAGTCATAGCCAGAGCACTTAAGAAAGAAGAAGAAATTAAAGGCATCCAAATCAGAAAGAAGTAAAATTATCTCCATTTGCATATAGCATGATTTTGTACATGGAACACCCAAAAGATTACACACATGCACAAAGTTCCAGGACACAAAGTCAAGAAACAAAATTCAGTTTTATCACTAAACACTAACAAAGAACAATTTGAAAAGGAAATTAAGAGAACAATTCCACTGACATTAACATTAAAAAGAATAAAATACTGAGGAATGAACTCAAGCGAGGAGTCAAAAGACTTGTACACTACAAACTACAAATCATTGCTGAAAGAAATACAAATAAATGGAAACACAAATAAATGGAAAGACATCTGTCTACACAGACTGGAATACTAAATATTGTTATGAGGTACACACTATCTGAGATGGTTAATTTTATGTGTCATCTTGACTGGTCCAGAGTGCCTAGATATTTAGTCAAACATTATTCTGGGTGCTTCTGTAGGGTGCTTTTCCATGAGATTAACATCTAAATTGGTAAACTGGATAAAACAAATCCCCCTCCCTGCTGATAATGTGGGTGGGCTTTACCTAATCAGTTGATAGTCTCAATAAAGCAAAAAAGGCAAACTTTCCTCATGTAAGAGAATTCCTCCTGTGTGAAAGCCTTAGGACTGGGACATCAGCTACTTTTACTGACTTTAGACTCAAAATGAAATATCAGCTCTATTGGTTTGGTTCTTAGGCCTTCTAACCTGGACTAGAGCTAAACCACTGGCTCTTCTGGGTCTCCAGCTACCCAACTCACCTTCTAGATCTTGGGACTTACCAGCCTGTATAATTGAATGAGTCAATTCTTTTCCACACACAAACACACTCACACTCCATTGGACCTGTTCTTCTAACACACTACTCAGACTGATCTACACACTGCAAACCCTATCAAAATCCCAGTGGCATATTTTACAGAAAAAGAAAACTTCATCCTAAAATCTAAATAGAATCTAAAGAGATCTTTAATAGGCAAAGCAATTTGGAAAAAGAAAAAAGTAGAGAACTCACACTTTCTGATTTCAAAATATTACAAAGCTACAGTAATCAAAACTGTGTGGCACTGCCATTTAACAAATAGACCAATGGCGTAAAATAGAGATTTTAGAAATACACCCTCACTTATAGAGTGTGTGCCAGGTACCAGACTTGCTGGAAGAGAATAAAAGGGGCCTTTTTTTTTTTAAGTTTTAAGATCTTTGGATCAAAGCAAGGGCTCTGGAGTGAGATTGCTTGGTTTTAATGCTACCACTGATCCACACAGGCCAAATGACCTTGGTTCAGTGACTGAACCTCTCAGTACCTGTTTCCTCCCCCGTAAGAGGCTGGTAATCCCTGGTACTATAGTCCTAGGAGTGTCACAAGGAAGCATTACTACTTATGTATGGCACTTAGAAGAGTGCCAGGCACTGGGTCCTGCTGTATAAGTTGATTTTAAGAGATTCTGCCAAATTACCTCCCAAATAGATTTCTTGCACCTACCCCACAGAGGTTTGCTCCTAACTTCTCCCACTCTCAGAATGGTTAAGCTCTTGGAAGGCTGTCTTCCTAGTGTGTGAAACCTGATTAGCTGTTTTAGTTTACATCTCAAGAATCAGCAGTGGTGAGCCCCTTTGCAAGTGTAAATGGACACTGAGATTCTCTCTTCTTTCAATTGCCTCAGATTGGAAAAAGAGCTGAGGGAGCAAGGTCAACCCCTGTCTGTCCCTCAAATCTGACTGCCAAGAACGTTTGATGGAGCAGTTGAGGCAGAGATGTTACAGAACAAAACTACGATCCCTTTGTCCTCTGGCCACTTAGGGAGAAGTACACCGACCACTCATCACTGAGTGCGGGATTCCTCTGCCCACTCTCCCATTGGGTCATAAGACTTGTGGTGGAAGGGAGGCTGGCAAGTGCTTTCAGCACGTGCTAGGCGTCCAGCACCTCCATCCTGACGTTTCATCCTCACCTCCCAGAGACCAGCGCCCTCATTATCCTCCTGCCTCCCGCTCCACCCATTTTGTACACAGTCAGGGCTCAGGGATGTGACTCTAACCATAAAGGGGAGGTGGGACAGGAGGAGGTGGGACGAGAGGCTTGACAGAGCCTCGCAGGATCACCTTCACCCACCAACTGCAAACTGCCGGGATGGCCCTTGGGCTGGGCAGCAAACCAGCGGAGGCCCTCGACCCCATTGGTTACACCTCGCGGGGATGGCCAAACAAGGCGCATGCTGGTTGGCAGGAAGCGGACCAATGAGGAGGCGGCAGGGTTGGCGCGCTGAAAGCCTCGCGTTATTTGCGGCCATCTCCTGCGTGTGGTGCGGCTGGTGCTTGACTGCGCACTCCAGACACCGCCCGCCTTACCTGCCCGAACCGCCGCCACCGCGACCCAGATAAATCATCACCGCCCCAGATCTGGCAGCAATCCATCTCACGACATGAGCTCCCCAGATGATGAGGTGTCTGTTTCGGGAGCGGGTTTCGGCTCAGACTGCGGGGAGCGGACCAGCGGCCTTGAGGCCGGCTCCACAGCCCCTCGGGGACCCGGCCCCGGCCCCGGCCCCAGCCCTGGCCCTGAGCCGGGGACAACTGGAAGCAGCGAGGGTGAGGGCGGGGGTGGCTTCCCAGACCCTGAGGGCTTTGAGTCAGAGCGGGAACTGCTGGAAGCGGGAGGGCCGGTGCTGTGGGGCCGCGAAGGCCGGTCTGGCTTCACGGCCGACGACCAGGGCGATGCCCTGCAGCTGGCTGACGAGTCAATGGCGGCCATCCTGCAGCAGATGGCCTACCTGAACGTGCTGGGCATCAGCAGATACCTGTCCCAGGAGAGCTACGCGGTCGGCGAGGTGTCTGACTTGTGGGACCTCGAGGAACGTCCTTGCCATCAAGGCGGTGCCACCCATAAGTGTGGGGAAGCAGCACAGGCTGAGGCTGGCCCTAACGGGGTCGGCGGGCCCAAGGCGGGCCGGGCCTGGGGGAACCCTAAAAGAGGCACTAAGAGTAGGTTGAACGTGGCTGTGGATCACCAGTGGCCTCCCTCAGAAAATGCAGCCGGGCTGCTGTCTGACCCCGAGTCCTCTGAGGAGTTTAGTGAGATAGAGTTGATGAGGGTGAGCATTTCTCCCAAAGACGGAGGCCGGGCCAAGCTCAAGAGCCCCGAGGATCCTGGGAACACACCCAGACGCTCGAATGTCCAAGGCAGGGAGAATCTCCTTAACGTGCCAGGCACTTGCCTGTCCTCGGCTCCGCAAGGATTAATTTCAGTTGTGGAAAAGCAGGGCAGGCAGGGCGGTGCAGAGCAGGAGGACATCTCTACCCCTAAGAAAGTGCAGAGCGTGCTCTGGGGGAAGGGGAACAGCCTGTCCAGCTACCCGGGAGTGGCAGTAGTATCAGCTGCTGCAGCTGCCGCTACAGGCAGTGGGCCGTGGCCCACTCCTAGGAGGAAGGGGGTCCAGGAGAAGAAATCCCTTGGGGGCATCTCCAAACCTGCCGTGGAGAGAACCTTCCGTTCCTGGGGGCAGGGAGTCTCGGCCACTCCCCTGGAACCGGCCACCTTCCCCCCAATCTCCGGCATCCCGCTGCTCGGGAGGTCCAAGAAGGATGCCTTGGTCCCTTCGGGAGTCAAAGAGTTCAAGCACACCGGTGCTGGGAAGAAATCCGTGGCTAGGCGAGCCCAGGAGTTGGTGGCAGCAATGGCGGTGTCGGGAGAAGACAACGACCCAAATAGAGACCCATTCCCAAAGGGCCAAGTGAGTAGGCCAGACCCCTCCTCTCTCCCCACTCTTCCCCTTCCCACCCTCCCCACGGCACAGGTCTTCACCCCTTGTCCCTCTCTCCATTCCTCAGGGGTCGTCATTGGGTGGCCCTCGGTCACTGGGTCATTAGGATGACAGATTGGGATCCTTCTACTAGGGACAAACGTTAAGGTAGCACTTTGGGTGTGCTGGGCTCGGTTCTCCACCCTTGGCCTGTTTCCAGCCTCCTCCACGAGGCTGGGGCTGGAGTGGAAGGGAGAGCTGATAGCTGAATTGATTTGAGGGGACCCCTTAAAAGCTTCACAGAGCTTCGGTGTTTAGACGCATCACTTTCCTGCTTCCTGCTTCCTAGCTCTTCCCCAAACCTTCCTTGCAGGGTGCCCAGGTTTCTCAGTGCCAAACTGTTGACCCCAGCTCAGCTCTGCCTACTGGCCTGGGGCTGACTGAGAGAGAATTTGCTAAAGTGATCAGCCTTTCAATTCTCTTTCCAATTCCCTGCCTCAGCTCCGTCTTGAATCACTCGAGCTCTCACACACACTGACACAGACATATAAATGCACTGGTACACACATGCTCGTGTGCACACACACACACCCTTACTCCAGATTAGTGAGAAATTTTTGTTTTTAGCTGACCACTGACAGGCCAGGGCCATCTTGTCCATGGATGCATCATGGAGAACACAGCAGCGCCAACCTCAACATCAGAGGGGCACGGGATTCAGGAAACTCAGAGCCCGTGGCCAGTAACAAGGGAGGAGTCATGCCCAGAGGGCCTGGCCCCTCAGGTGAGTGTCCTGGGTTTTGATATGTGGGGAGGAGGCCAGGGGTGAGGGCAGAAACCTCTGTCTCTGACTCTCTCTCTCTCTTCTGGGGGCTCAGCCTTGCTCTCAGGCCACTTCTCCCATGGGAAACAGGGTGTCAACAGGGCTGGACCTGGCCCCCTCACCTTCTGTGTGGGATTTGTTTGGCAGGGGTGATGGTGGCAGTGCCCCAACAGCTAGTCTGGGCGTAGACCTGCAGGCTAATAGCCTTTTCCGTGAAGTGCTGTTTGCCCACATTGCTCTCCCAGGTGCTGGCTGTGGCTGCCACTCTGGGAGGCTCGAACCCAGAACCAGAGTCTTTGCTGACCATCGTGGTGAAATGGCTGCCCCTAAGGAATAGGGGGGCAGGCCCAGAGAGAAGATTTGGACTGCCTGTCGGGCAGAGCAAGGGAGGCTTGATGCTAGCAGAGGGTGGTATGCCCTCACCTCACGTTAGACCCGACCTGGCCCTTTCCACCTCACTGGGAACCTGGGAAGCTGGATTGTGTGTCCTTTCCCTCTCAGGTGACCAGGAACCAACTGACCATCCCCCAAGACCGAAAAGACAGCAGCAGCTACCCGGAAGGCAGAGGTGTCCTCGGGTAATACTTCTTCTGGCTCCTGGAAATGCACACCCAAACCCCATGGTGGGATCTGGGTCCAAGTTCAAGTGACATGTGTGGGCCCGCCCCACCCCCATCCCGAACCCCAGGGAGGGAGCCCACCTCCTTTCCCCTGAGGAAAGTTTTTCCCTTGCCAGACTAGACACCTGGCTTTGGGATGGAGGGCCCGGGGGAGAGGAGAGGAGGAGGAGAGGGGAGGCGGGTATATACTAACCATTTCTCTTCCTCCTGTGTCTGCTGGCCTAGTGTCTGGTGCTACAGAGAGAAATAGACGACCTTAAGGAGCAACTTGGTATGAGGAACCAGGGACAGAGAGCAGCAGGTTCTTAGTGCAGAAGCAGGGTGGGCCCTTGTGGTGGGGTGGGCTGCAGGTGCAGGGGGGCTTATAGGGATCAGCATTCCTGTGGGGAGGAGAACCTATCAAACCTGTCCCTGGAGTGTGCGGTGCATGTTCAGCTGGGCGTGCGGACAAGTAGCAAAGTACTGTGTGGACTGCGTGCATACTCTGCCAGCCAGACGAGTCCTAGAGAGCTCCTGATAGGACTTGTAGAGATGCCTTGTTGATCTGTTGTGGTCTCTAAGGGTCTTGTTGGATTGTTTGCGAGACAGTTTTTGAATGGTTTGGGCATGGCCCGGAGCTTGAGAGCTCTTGACACATTTTGTCTCCTTTTAGGAAATGGCTCCACATTTAATTCCGGTAGAGGGGAGTGATCAGGCCCAGAGCTCTTTGCATCGTGGTTGGGGGTATGTGTGTTTCAGGTTGCAGGGCTAGGTGGTTCCCCACGGGGACAGGGGCACAGGCTTCTATTCCGTTTGTCTGGAGCACCTGTTCATGCCTTTCCCTGTTGCAGCCTCCAAGCGGTACCTGGCTGACAAGTTCCAGATCGTTTGAAGTGAGTGTTACACACTGCATGCCCCTTCCCACAATGTTGGCTGTTGAGCAAGGCTGTGGGCTGGCCCTGGCTTGAGGCTCTTCCCTGATTCTGCTGTTTTACAGGTTGAGTCCAGTATCTTCCTGCAAGAGGAGCAGCAGTTGACCTCCAAGGCCGGCGAGCTATAGCCAAGCTTGTTGCCTCTTGTTCTGCCTCCACCAGGGCATCCTCTGCCCTTTGTTTTGCCCCCTCTCTGCCCAGTGTCACAGCAGTGTTTGATTAAAGGACTTCTCATGTTCTGTGTTCTGCCCTGTCTCTGGGGGGTAGGGGTTAAGGGAGTGGGACGAGGCCTGGTGGGGAGCTGTTCCACATCAGAACATTTTCCAGAACAGTACCTCTGGAATTAGTGTTGGGATCTCTGGGTCAGCCTCTGCTACCATCCAGGCCATCAGACCAGTGGAGCGCCCCCAGTCTGTGTTCTGTGTGGCCTCTGTCTGGCCACATTGGCACGTCCTCCCTTTTGCCTGAAGGCCCTTTCTGTTTCTCTAAACACCCTCCTCTGGGGTTTAGCAGTTTCCATTCATTGCTGCCATTCTGCTTCCCTGTCGGAAGGAACTCATGACCCCCTTACAGAGCTCCAGTCTTTCACCCTTCCCTCACTGCACTCATTGTCCTGCTTACCCTGACCACTGCTTTCCTGTCAGAGCACCCTGGATCCCTCCCCTGGCTTGTCATCGATGACCTTGCCTGCATGTTTACTTAAGCAGGTGGTAACAGGCACAGGTTTGCTCATCTTCCCCCTTCCTGGGCCCTACCCTCTCAGTGGATCCCCACCCCACCCCCCAGTACCAGCTTGCAAGCAGGAACCTGCATACTCTCCCCCTCTCCTGTTTAACACTCACCCCTGAGACTCAGGAACCAAAACTTTTGCTCCCACTTCCTCAGGTTCAGTAAAGGGCATGAGGATGAATCTTGGACCCAGTGAACTGGGGAGCAGGAGTGAAGGTACAGGGAATACAGGAGAAATGCTCAGGTTAGTTGCTGAGCTGGAAGTCAGGAGAGGCGTCTGGTGCCAATCTGGGGCAGAGTGCACCCTGACAGCTAGAGATGGATGGTCCAGTCCTTGGAGCTTTCATATCCTCCCTGCCCTAGCCAGCTGACCAGCCTACACTCCTGCAGCCTGGATGTCTCTCTGCCCTTGGGTGGAAAGGGGCCTGTCAGGCTCTATGACAAGTATGGTTCGTAAGTCTGTGTTCTTACAAGGTCTCCATCAAATACTGTTCCATCAGCCCCATGACAGATTTTCCTGCAAATGCTATTTCCCGGAGTGTCCCAGCTCAGTCTGCCAGACTACTTGTTAGGGCACCCAAGACAGGGTCTGAAATCTGTGTTCAATTTCCCCCCCACCCTGAAGTTTGAGGAGGACTTCCTTCTCTTAGCCAAGACCCCAGGGCTGTGTCAGCCTGTGACTCAGAGGGACACATTTGTATTTGAGTGAAGTGAGGGTAGGTTCTGCCTGACTCCCTTCCTGAAACACCATGGTTTTATTTCACAAAAGAGGGTTTGATGGTGGGTAGCACATTCAAAGCTTGTGCCTGGGCATCTCTCTGTGTGAATAAAAGTCATCAGGGATAATGCCCCTTGAGGCAGAAAGATGTGATTCAGGCAGTAATGGAAGTAAGAGACTGGTCCAGATCCGGTAAGGCATTGAGTGAGCCAAAGCAAGGGTCGGATCTGCTTTATTCAAGGGATGTTGTCACATTACCAAAACATAGAAGGAGAGGATGGAGTTCACCAAACCTCAGGACAGGACATCTCAAAATGTTGGAGTCGCTGGAGAAGGCACTGGATCCTAACTTGCAATTCTGTGATGTCTGCCAACTGCTGAGGGTGTGGATGGGTAAAAATGGGAAGGGTACATGGGATATGGCTGCCCATCTTAGAAACAGGAGAACCCCCCCAACCTGGGTTACTTGTGGGGAGTTAGGGGTGACTGCACCTGAGCAATGGGGAGCACTTGGGTCCACCCTTCCCCTATGCTCTCATGGTGACTTCCTTCCGGGGCTCATGGCATGAGGTCAGGTGGACAGAGCAGGAGGGTTGGGACCCGCAGAGACCTCAGCGTCAGAAAAGAACATGTGTGGGACTTACTCCTTCAACTCAAACTCCTCCCTGGAGCAGGTGGGCTTGATCAGTTAATTTGCAGCTGATCCAGTGGATATTGCCTGGTGGTGTAGCCCATCTCGCTGTTGTCCGAGTGAGTAAATTTGGCAGAGACCATCCAGCTGAGAGGTCTCTTCCCACCGAGACATGTAGGTAAGTTGTGCCCGGGGAGAAGTCCAGCACCAGCATCAGCACCACCCTTGGGCAGAGAGGGGCCTGGGACTTTGGTCACCAGAGTGAGGAATTAGAGAAGCTCAGGGAAGTGGAGGTGTGATGGTGTGAACATAACCCCTTGTTCACTTTCTAGGGCAGGAAGGATGTGAAAACACAAAAGACCACCATCCATCTCTAGCTGGCAGGGTGCAGTCTGACCCAGGTTGGCACCAAACAGATGCGTCTCCTGACGTCCAGTCCAGAGACTAGCCTGTCTCCTGTGTTCCCTGTACCTTCCCTCCTGCTCCCCAGGTCACTGGGTCCAGGCTTCATGCCAAAGTCCTTCATTGAATCCAAAGAAGGAGAAGCGAAACTATTGGTGCCTGAGTCTCAGGGGTGAGGGCTAAAGAGGAGATGAGGACTGTGTGCAGGTTCCAGCGTGCAAGGTGGGAGTGGGGCGGGGGTGGGGATGGTACGGGCAGTAGGGACTCCAATGAGAGGGCAGAGCCTGGGAAGGGGGAGATGAGGGCACCTGTGCCTGTTTCCACCTGCTGAACTACAGGTGCATGCAAGGTCACCAATGGCAATTCAGGGGAGGGATCGAGGGTACTCCAGTGGAAAATAGAGTGGTCAGGGTAATTAGGACATGAATCCAGTGCAGCAAGCAGGATGGGATGGAGCTCTGTGAGTCATGAGTTCCTTCCAATGGGGAGGCAGAATGTCAACGATGGATGGGAACCGGCAAATCCCAGAGGAGCGAATTTAAAGAACTAGAAGAAGCCTTTAAGGGAATGGGAGGATGGGTCAATGTGGCCATACAAGGCCCTCAGTGAACCCAGACCAGGGGCACTCTGGTGCCCTGCTGGCCTGGATGGTAGCAGAGGCTGACCCAGAATCCCCACCGCAGGATGCCAGAAGTACTGCTCTGCAACAGGCTCTGATAAGAGTGGCTCCCCACCAGGCCTTGCCCCACTCCGCCTACCCCTACCTCCCAGAGAGAGGGTAGAGCACAGAATATGAGAAGTCCTTTAATCAAAAACTGCTGTGAAACTGGGGCAGAGAGGGGGCAAACAAGGGCAGAGGATGCCCTGGTGGAGGCAGAACGAGAGGCAACAAGCTTAGCCGCAGCTCGCCGGCCCGGGAGGTAACAGCTGCTCCTCTTGCAGGAAGATACTGGGCTCAACCTGTAAAACAGCAGAGTCAGGGAAAAGCCTCAAGCCAGGGCAGCCCACAGCCCTGCTCAACAGCCAACGTTGTGGGAAGGGGTATGCAGTGTGTAACACTCACTTCAAACGATCTGGAACTTGTCAGCCAGGTACCGCATGGAGGCTGCAACAGGGAAAGGCATGAACAGGTGGTCCAGAAAGAAAGACACAGAAGCCTGTCCCCCTGTCCCTGTGGGGAACCACCTAGACTTGCAACCTGAAACCCACCTACCCCCAGCCCCGATGCAAAGTGCTCTGGGCCTGATCACTCCCCACTACTGGAAGTTAATATGGAGCCATTTCCTAAAAGGAAACATAATGTGCCAGCAGCTCTCAAGCTCGGGGCCATGCCCAAACCATTCAAAAATTGTCTCACAAACAATCCAACAAGACCCTTAAGGGCCACACCAGATCAACAGGGCATCTCTACAAGTCCTATTAGAAGGAGCTCTCTAGGACTCGACTGGCTGGCAGAGTGTGCACGCAGTCCACACAGTACTTTGCTACTTGTCCGCACGCCCAGCTGGACATGCACCGCACACTCCACGGACAGGCTTGATAGGTTCTCCTCCCCACAGTAATGCTGATCCCTACGAGGCCCCCTGCACCTGCAGCCCACCTCACCCCAAGGGCCCACCCCACTTCTGCACTAAGAACCCGCTGCTCTCTGTCCCTGGTTCCTCATACCAAGTTGCTCCTTAAGGTCGTCTATTTCTCTCTGTAGCACCAGACACTAGGCCAGCAGACAAAGGAGGAACAGAAATGGTTAGTATACACCGGCTTCCCCTCTCCTCCTCCTCTCCTCTTGCCCGAGTCCTCATCCCAAACCAGGTGTCTAGACTGGCAAGGGAAAGACATTCCTCAGTGGAATGGAGGTGGGCTCCCTCCCTGGGGTGCGGGATAGGGGCGGGGTTGGCCCACACAAGTCAGTTGCACTTGGACTCAGATCCCACCATGGTGTTTGGGTGTGCATTCATAGGAGCCAGAAGAAACATTACCCGAGGACAGCCCTGCCTTCTGCGTGGCTGCTGCTGCCTTTTCAGTCTTGGGCCATGGTCAGTTGGTTCCTGGTCACCTGAGAGGGAAAGGACACACAATCCAGCTTCCCAGGTTCCCAGTGAGGTGGAAACCGCCAAGCAGGCTCTAACGTGAGGTGAGGCAGTACCACCCTCTGCTAGCATCACGTCTCCTCTGCTCTGCCTGGGAGGCAGCGCAAACTTTCTCTCTGGGCCTGCCCCTCTATTCATTAGGGCAGCCATTTCACCATGATGGAGGCTCTGCATTCGAGCCTCCCAGAGCGGCAGCCACAGCCAGCACCTGGGAGAGCAATGTGGGCGAACAGCACTTCACAGAAAAGGCCATTAGCCTGCAGGTCTACGCCCAGAGTAGCTGTTGGGGCACTGCCACCGATCACCCCTGCCAAACAAATTCTACACAGAAGGTGATGGGACCAGGTCCAGCCCTGGTGACACCCTGTTTCTCATGGGAGAAGCGGCCTGAGAGCAAGGCTGAGCCCCCAGAAGAGAGAGTGAGTCAGAGACAGAGGTTTCTGCCCTCACCCCTAGCCTCCTCCCCCATATCAAAACCCAGGACACTCACCTGATGGGCCAGGCCCTCTGGGCCTGACTTCTCCCTTGTTCATGGCCACGGGCTCTGAGTTTCTTGAATCCTGTGTGCCTCTGATGTTGAGGTTGGCCCTGCCAGGTTCTCCATGATGCAGCGATGGAGAAGATGGCCATGGCCTGTCAGTGGTAAGCTACAAACAAGATTTCTCACTAATCTGGAGTAAGGATATGTGTGTGCGTGTGCGTGTGTGTACCAGTGCATTTATATGTCTGTGTTTGTGAGAGCTCATGTGATTCAAGACAGAGCTGAGGCAGGGAATCGGAAAGAGTATTGAAAGGCTGATCTCTTTAGCACATTCTCTGTCAGTCAGCCCCAGGCCTGTAGGCAGAACTGAGCTGGGGACAACATGTGGCACTGAGAAAGCCTGAGGCCCCTGCAAAGAAGGTTTGGGGAAGAGTTAGGAAGTAGGATTCAGGAAAGTGATGTGTCTAAACACCGAAGCTCTGTGAAGCTTTTAAGGGGTCCCCTCAAATCAATTCAGCTACCAGCTCTCCCTTCCACCCCAGACCCAGCCTCGTGGAGGAGGCTGGAAATAGGACAAAGGTGGAGAACCGAGCTCAGCACACCCAAAGTGCTACCTTAACGTTTGTCCCTAGTGAAAGGACACCAATCTGGCATCCTAATGACCCAGTGACCGAGGGTCACCCAATGACGACCCCTGAGGGATGGAGAGAAGGAGCACCGGGTGAAGACCTGTGCCCTGGGGAGGGTGGGAGGGGGAAGAGTGGGGAGAGAGGAGGGGTCTGGCCTACTCACTTGGCCTTTTGGGAGTGGGTCTCTATTTGGGTCGTTGTCTGCTCCTGACACCGCCAATGCTGCCACCGACTCCCGGGCCCGCCGAGCCACGGGTTTCTTCCCAGCGCCGGTGTGCTTGGACTCTTCAGCTCCCGAAGGGACCAAGGCATACTTCTTGGACCTCCCGAGTAGTGGGATGCCAGAGATTGGGGGAAAGGTGGCCAGTTCCAGGGGAGTGGCCGAGACTCCCTGCCCCCAGGAAGGGAAGGTTCTCTCCATGGCAGGTTTGGAGATGCCCCCAAGGGATTTCTTCTCCTGGACCCCCTTCCTCCTAGGAGTGGGCCGCGGCCTGCTGCCTGTAGCGGCAGCTGCAGTAACTGATACTACTGCCACTCCCGGGTAGCTGGGCAGGCTGCCCCCCTTCCCCCAGAGCACGCTCTGCATTTTCTTAGGGGGAGAGGTTTCCTCCTGCTCTGCATCGCCCTGCCTGCCCTCCCTTTCCACAACCGAAATTAATCCTTGTGGAGCCGAGGACTGGCAAGTGCCTGGCACGTTAAGGAGATTCTCCCTGCCTTGGACATGCAAGCGTCTGGGTGTGTTCCCAGGATCCTCAGGGCTGTTGAGCATGGCCTGGCCTCCGTCTTTGGGATAAATGCTCACCCTCATCCGCTCTATCTCACTGAAATCATCAGAGGACTTGGGTTCGGACAGCAGCTCAGCTTGGCTTTCTGAGGGGGGCCACTGGCGATCCACAGCCACGTTCAACCTACTTCTAGTGCCTCTCTTAGGGTTCCCACCGACGTGGAGAGGTCCAGCCTCAGCCTGTGCCGCTTCCCCACACCTCTGGGTGGCACTGCCTCGACTGCGGGGACGTGCCTCGAGATTCCACAAGGCAGACACTTCGCCGACCACATAGCTCTCCTGGGACAGGTAAGCACAGGTGCCCAGCAAATTCAGGTTGGCCAGCTGCTGCAGGATGGCCGCCACTGACTCGTCAGCCAGCTGCAGGGCGTCCCCCTGTTCGTCGGCCAGGGACCCAGGCCGGCCTTCCCAGCCCCACAGCCCTGGCCCTCCCGCTTCCAGCAGCTCCCGCTCTGACTCGAAGACCTCAGGGTCTGGGAAGCCATCCCCGCCCTCACCCTCGCAGCTTCGCAGTGCCCCAGCCTCGGGGATAAGGCTGGGTCCCTGCGGGCCTGCGGAGCCGGCCTCAAGGCCGCTGGTCTGCTCCCCACACTCTGAGCTGAAACCCGCTCCCGAAACAGACACCTCATCATCTGGGGAGCTCATGTCGGGATCTGGGTGGCCGCCGGACCTGGGGCGGCGATGATTTATCAACCGGGTCGCGGTGGCGGCGGTGGTGGTGGTCACGGCATGTGAGGCGGGTGTCAACTGGAGCTCGCCGTCAAGCACCAGCAGCACCACACGCAGGAGATGGCCGCAAATAACGCGAGACTTTCAGCGTGCCAGAGCTGCCGCCTCCTCATTGGTCCGCTTCCTGCCAACCAGCACGCGCCTTGTTTGGCCGTCCCCTCGAGGTGTAACCAATGGGGTCGACAGCCTCCTCTGGCTTGCTGCCAAGCCCAAGACCATCGCGGCAGTTTGGAGTTGGTGGGTGAAGTTGATGCTGCGAGGATACGTCTGTCAAGCCTTTCTTCCCACCTCCTCCTGTCGCACCTCTGCTTTCTGGTTAGAGTCACATCCCTGAGCCTTGACTGTGTGCAAAACGGGTGGAGCGGGTGGCAGGAGGGTACTGAGGGCGCTGGTCTCCTGGGAGGTGAGGATGAAACGTCAGGATGGAGGCGCTGGGCGCCTAGCACGTGCTGAAAGCACTTGCCAGCCTCCCTTCCACCACAAGTCTTATGACCAATGGGAGAGTGGGCAGAGAGTGGTGAGTGGTCGGCGTACTTCTCCCTAAGTGGCCAGAGGACAAAGGGATCGTAGTTTTGTTCTGTAACATCTCTGCCTCAACTGCTCCATCAAATGCTCTTGGCAGGCAGATTTGGGGAACAGACTGGGGTTGACCTTGCTCCCTCAGCTCTTTCTCCGATCTGAGGCAACTGAAAGAAGAGAGAATCTTAGTGTCCAGTTACAGTCGCAAAGGTGCTCATGACTGCTGATTCTTAAGATGTAAACTAAAACAACTAATCAGGTTTCACACACTAGGAAGACAACCTTCCTAGAGGTTAACCATTCTGAGAGTGGGAGAAGTTAGGAGCAAACCCCTGTGGCGGTGGTGCAAGAAATCTATTTGGGAGGTAATTTGGCAGAATCTATTAAAAGCAACTTATACAGCAGGGACCCTGTGCCTGGCACTCAGTGGTTCCTTGTGATATTCCTAGGACTATAGTACCAGTGATTACCAGCCTCTTACAGGTGAGGAAACAGGTACTGAGTGGTCAGTCACTGAGCCAAGGTCATTTGGCCTGTGCAGATCAGTGGTAGCATTAAAACCAAGCAATTTGACTCCAGAGCCCTTGCTTTGATCCAAATATGTTAAAACTTAAAAAAAAAAAGCCCCTTTTATTCTTTTCCAGCAAGTCTGCTGTCTGGCACATCCTCTATAAGTGAGGGTATATTTCTAAGATGTCTATTTTAGTTCATTGGTCTATTTGTTAATATGGCAGTACCACACAGTTTTGATTACTGTAACTTTGTAATATATTGAAACCAGGAAGTGTGAGTTCTCTACTTTTTTTCTTTTTCCACATTGCTTTGCCTATTAAAGATCTCGTTAGATTCTATTTAAATTTTAGGATGAAGTTTTCTTTTTCTGTAAAACATGCCATTGAGATTTTGTTAGGGTTTGCAGTGTGTAGATCAGTCTGGGTAGTAGGTTGGAAGAACAGGTCCAATGGAGTGTGTGTGTGTGTGTGTGTGTGTGTGTGTGTGTGTGTGTGTGTGTGTGTGAAAAAGAATTGACTCATTCATTTATAGAGGCTGGTAAGTCCCAAAATCTAGAGGGTGAGTTGGCTAACTGGAGACCCAGAAGAGCCAGTGGTTTAGCTCTAGTCCAGGTTAGAAGGCCTAAGAACCAAACCAATAGAGCTAATATTTCAGTTTGGGTCTCTAGGCAGTAAAAGAAGCTGATGTCCCAGTCCAAAGGCTTTCACGTAGGAGGACTTCTCTTACATGAGGAAAGTTTGCCTTTTTTGCTTTATTGAGACTACCAACTGATTAGGTAAAGCCCACCCACATTATCCTGGGGAAATCTGTTTTATCCAGTTGACTGATTTAAATGTTAATCTCATGGAAAAGCACCCTACAGAAGCACCCAGAATAATGTTTGACTAAGTATCTAGGCACTCTGTGGACCAGTCAAGCTTACACATAAAATTAACCATCTCAGATAGCGTGGACCTCAACAATATTTAGTATTCCAGTCTGTGTAGACAGGTGTCTTTCCATTTATTTGTGTTTCCATTTATTTGTATTTCTTTTTAATTTCTTTCAGCAATGATTTGTAGTTTGTAGTATACAAGTCTTTTGACTCCTTGCTTGAGTTTATTCCTCAGTATTTTATTCTTTTTTGATGCTAATATCAATGGAATTGTTCTCTTAATTTCCTTTTCAAGTTGTTCTTTGTTAGTGTGTAGTGATTAAACTGAATTTTGTTTCTTGATTTTGTGTCCTGGAACTTTGTTGAATATGTTTATTAGTTCTCCCAGTTGTGTTTGTGTGTGTGTTAGTGTGTGAGTGTGTAATCTTTTGAGTTTTCCATGCACAAAATGATGCTATCTGCAAACAGAGATACTTTTATTTGTTTCTGATTTGGATGCCTTTAATCTCTTCTTGTTTCTTAAGTGCTCTGGCTATGACTTCCAGTGTGTTGAATAGTAGTGGTGAGAGTGGGCTTCCTTGTCTTGTTCCTTACCTTAGAAGAAGAGATTTCAGCTGTTCACCACTGAGTATCATGTTCATTGTGAACTTTACTTATATGGCTTTTATTATGTTGAGGTAATTTCTTTCTACTCCTAGTTCTTTGAGTGTTTTTATCATGAAAGAGGGTTGAATTTTTATGCCTCTATAGAGATGATGATGTGATTTTTGTCCTTCATTCATGTTAATGTGTTTCATTGCATTGATTAATTTTGTTAGTTAATTGTAGGTTAAACTAACCTTGCATCCAAGGGATAAGCCCCATTTGACTGTATCACACAGTCCTTCTAATGTGCTGTTGAGTTCGTTTTGCTAGTATTTTGTTGAGGAGTTTTGCGTCTGCATTCATCTGGGAAACTGGCCTGTAATATTCTTTTCTTTTGGTGCCTTTAATATCAGGGTGAAATGAGTTTGAAACTGTTACCTTTTCTTCAACATTTTTGGAATGATTTGAGAAAGATTGGTATTAATTCCTTAAATGTTTGGTGGAGTTCTCCATTGAAACTATCTGTTCCTGTTTTTTTTCTGTGTGTGTGTGGGGGGGGGGGGGAGTTAGTGATTACTGATTCAATCTCATTATTGGTCTATCAGGTTTCCTATTTCTCCTTGATTCAGTTCTGGTAAATTGTGTGTTTCTAGGAATTGATTCACTTCTTCTAGGATGTCCAGTTACTTTCCAAACAATGGTTCATAATGTCCTCTTATAATCCTGTTTGTTTCTGGGACATTGATTGTAATATCCCATCTTTTATTTCTAATTTCAGTTATTTTCATCTTTTTCTCTTAATCTATCTATTTGTCAGTTTTCTTGAACTTTTAAAAAGCAAATACAGTTATGTTGATTTTTTTCTGCTGTCTTTTCTGTTATTTTTTAATCTCTGCTTTAATCTTTATTATTTCCTTCCTCTGCTGGCTTTGGTTTTCGTTTGTTCCTTTTCTAGCTCCTTGAGGTGTAAAATTATATAGGTGATTTGTGATCTTTCTTCCTTTTTAATGTACACATTTATAGTTATAAAGTCCCAGCATTGCTTTCATTGTACCCTGTAAGTTTTGTCATGTTGTGTTCTCATTTTTCCTGTCTCAAGATGTTTTCTAATTTCCCCTGTGGCTTCTTTTCTGACCCATTGATTGCTCAAGTATATGTTGTTAAACTTTGGTACATTTGTGGATTTTCCCATCTTCCTTGTGCTGTTGCATTCTGGTTTCATTTACTGTGATCAGAAAAGATACTGTGTCTAGTTTCACTTTTCTTGAAGTTGCTAAGGCTTGTTCTGTGGTTTAACATGTAGTTTATGCTGGAGAATGTTCCATTTATACAGGGGGATTTGTATTTCACTGTTGTTGGATGGATTGTTCTGCATATGTTGTTAAGTTCAATTGGTCTGTAGCCTTGTTAGATCCTCTATTTGCTTGTTGATCTACTGTTTGGTTGTTTTTATCCATTATTGAAAGTGGGATATCAAAGTGTCTTATTGTTATTGTGTGGCAATCTATTTCTCCCTTCAAATATGTCAGCATTTGCTTTCTATAGTTAAGAGCTCTGAGGTTTGGTGCCTAAATTTGTGTAATTGTTATATTATGTTGATGAATTGACCTTTTAAGCATTATATAATGTCCTTTGTCACTTATTACTGTTTTTTATTTAAAATCCATCTTACCTGATATTAGTATAGCCATTCCTGCTCTCATTTTGCATGGAAAATCTATTTCCATTCTTTAATTTTCACCCTCTGTGTGTTCTTAGACCTAAAGCGAATCTCCTGTAGACAGTGTATATGGATTCTGTTTTTTCCCTAATCATTCAGCAAATCTATGTATCTTGGGAAGTTTAATCCATTGACATTTAAGGTAATTATTCATAGGATGGACTTTACTACCAGTTTGTTAATTATTTTCCATATGTCTTGTAGCTTTTTTTGTCCCTCCTTTCATCTCTTATTGCTTTCCCTCCAATTTCGTTGATTTTCTTTTTTGTAGTGATATATATTAATCCCCTTCTTATTTCCTTTTTTATATATTCTACAGATATTTTCCATGTGGTTACCTTTGGAGTTATTTAAAACCTCTTTAAGTTATACACTATTTTAAATGGCTGAAATCAGCTGCAGTTACATATAAAAACTGAATTCTTTCCCAGCTCACTCCCTTTTTATGGTATTAATAACATACATCTTTATATATTGTATACCCATTAATATAGGTTTATAATTATTTTTATGTCTTTCTTTTTTAATTCTATTCACCAAAACTCTCATAGTGTTTGGTCCATGTATTTGTCTTTACCAGAGAACCTTATATTTTGACATGGCTTCAGAGTGCTGTTTACCTTCCATTTGTATCAATTGGAAGGACTTCCTTTAGCCTATCTTGTGGAGCAGGTCTAGTGGTAAAGAACTCCATCAGCTTTTGCTCATCTGGGAACGTTTCCAGTCTTGTGGAAGTGGGGCCCAGTATCTGAGACGGCTGTGCAAGTGCAGTATTGGACGGTTGTGTGGGTGAGGGTGTCTTCCTTTCATCTCTCTCTGTCTCTGCCTCTCTTCCTGTGTTCTCTTGCATGATAAGACTTTCTATGTAGAAAGGGTAAAATGCACATACGAACTTAAAAATAACCTAACTGCCCTAAACTACAGTTTTGGTTGGCACAGAACTCACTTTCTGAAGAACCACATACCACTGTTTGACCAGGGGTTTCATCACCACATACCTAAGAGTAACAACTTTTCAACCTGCCATAGCTTTACCATTATGGCTCCAAGTCCAATCCTTCCTATTCAGCCAATTCTAAAACTTTAGATTCTGTAACTTACAGCTTGCACCTTGAGGTACCAAATTCTAAATCAATTAGAATCTGAATTTAGTTCCAGTAACAGGGACTCCAAAAACAGTAGCTTAAACAAATTAAGTAATTTTTTTTCTATTTGAGGAAAAGTCTGAAGATGGGCAGTCAAATGCTGAAATAGTACTTCATGATGTTTTCAGAAATTCAGACTCCTTTTGTATTTCTGCTCAGTGTGAGAATGATCATTTATTTAGCCTTCACGAGATGGCTGCCTGAGCTTCATCTTTCACATCTGTCTTCAAGGCAGCAGAGAGGAAGAGAAGGTAAAGAACAAAAGGAGACTGGTCAACTGATTCAGCTCTCCCACTCAGGTTTCTTTGCCATAAAATACGTTTGTATCAGCATTTAGGTACTTTTATTTCATTGCTAGTTTTAGCAGAGTATACCGTCAAAGAATGATATATCCAGTGTGGATTTGGCAGTGGTACATCAAAACAGATGTTAAACAAAGAGCACGCAATCTGCAAAGAGATTTATAATAATAATTTAAAGCTTCATGATCTAGGATCATTCCAATTTAAAACACTATGAAATGAAATCAACTTCTGATGGTAAGAAAAGAAATATAGGGCAAGAAGAAAACTAGAATTTGTTAATAGTACGAGCTTTCCAGAAGATAGATATTATTCTTCAGTGGCAAACCTTGCAGATACAAAATAAAATCCAAATATTTGGTCATGTGATACCAATTTTACCTGAAATAAAGCCAAAGCCATAGATTCTGGTTCTGGCTTGTCAGCTATTCCCTGCACTAATCTGCAGAAGCATCTGGCCAATTTGTACCTAGTGACCCTTTATGCATACTAATGGGGTTCAGGTAAAATGAACCTGTGTACAGAGCATTCTCCACCCTGGGGGAGTTATCAGTATACAATAGGAGTTCATGTTGGTCCTTTAATGGACCGGAACCTGGTGGTCTGCCATCGACGATGAGAAAATGAAAGAAGGAAAGAGGCTAATAGTCCCTGGGTTACGCAGCTGGCTCTCTCATTACAGGGAATCAGCCAGAAATAGAGAGATAAAGAGAAAGAGAGGAAGAGAAAGAAAGAAAGAAAGAAAGACTCGGGGACCCAAGCTCTGATGGAGCAAAGGTGTTTTAATCAACTTGGTGTGGGCATATATACTGTCTTACAAGGTAGTTATTCTCAGCAAAGATAAAGATTAAAATTCCAGACTTACAAAACATAGGTCGATCCTTATCAAAGAGAGAGAGTCGTAAACAATCACTTTTACCATATGGTTCATAAAAAGGAAGAGGGTAATTATCCCGTATTGAAAAACTGACTAAGGACGTGCCTGGATTCCTCACCCCTGGAAAGGTGTGCCTTTCCTCTTAATCCCTGAATATTCAGGTCCGTATTAGGACCAGAGGCTTCCAGATCCAAAACAGCACACAGGAAGCCTCCTGTTAAATGCTTCCTGACAAGTTCATATTTTTTGTTTCCTTACAGTAATTCAAATGAACTTCCTGCTGTGATTTTTATTTAACAACAACAACAACAATTATAATAGTAAAAACTCTAGCTTTAAGGAGCTGACATATACCACTCAAGATGTGGGACATACTGAGGTCACATTGCTTTCTGAGGAATCTACCCCAAAGCTCTATGTACTCACTTCTAATTATGTCTCACTGACCAGAATTTAGTCCTGTGGTTATACCTCTCTGAGGAAGCCTGGGAAATGTAACTTTTTAGCCTGCACATATTGCTGCTCCCAACAAAATCAGAGTTTGTTAACAAGGAAGAAGGAAAGAAAAGATCTCATGGGGGCAACTCTAACTAGTTGGGACAGAAAGGAATTTATCCCTTGCAGAATTGTTAGAAGGGCTATAGAAGAAGCTCTAGGCAAAACTCTCAGAAACATTGCTGCTTAATTGGTCTGAGTAACCTCAGAAACACTGCCTCTATTGCCATCAGTGCCACGGAAACCATGGCACTGCCCAGCCACTGGGCAGAAGACCTCTGCCCATCAGTATTTTCATGTTACTTGCAAATCAAAGCCTTCTGCACAAATACCTTAAAGGTGAGGACCACATCACAGGCTTGCAACAGGTGTTGGGAAATGTAGATTAAGAAAATTATCTGAAGAAGATGGGATTCATAGTAGTGGTGAGTGAGCATATTTCATTGATTCTAAGACAGGCCTTTTGTTTGTTTGTTTTGTTTACATTTTCATGTTTCTAAAATGAGCATACTTTTGACAGTGCCAGCTGTTGGTGATCTGCCAGTTTATGATGTAGTTTTCATTACTTGTACATACAAGAAACCCTCTTAGAAAGCATTTCCACTGACAGGGTGCAGATGGGGGTCTCAGTAGTTTGGAAGGAAATCCTGGACCCAACAGTGAAGCATTCTTTATAAATGTTGCCCCACCAAAGACTTGCATGTGGTGCAAAACTAGCAACACTGATAATTCTGAGTTGAAAGGGACTAATAAAGTTCTACTAAATAGAAAGAACTCCTGGAATTGTTATAATTTTTTTTTTAATTTTGTGTGTATTTCTAAGAGATTTACAAAATAATTGTAAATGATATGCTTCAATAAGAACACGATAGGAACATCTAAATGATAAGGGATTGACTCGCTTGTAGGACGCTCAGGAATTGAGGCTGAGGAAATCATTTAAAAGAAAAAAAATTCTCTGTGTATAAAGAAGTTTGCTCACAGCAGTGTAGTTTATAAGGGCAAAAAACCCTGATAGATACTTATATTTTCATCACAAAAGCTACTAACATCTGTTGAAAATTTACTATGGGCCAAGCCCTCTACATACATTATGTCATTTGATTCTCACAACAGCCATGTGAAGTAGACACTAATCTTATCCCTATTTCATATACGAGACACAAGCCCGTGATAGCTTGTCCAAAGTCAAACAGCTAGTAGGTGGTGGAATCAGGATTTAAACTCTGGTCCAGGGGTTACAAATCTGTGTTATGCAACTGTTAGAAAAAGAAGTATGTTGCAATAAAAATAATATAGGGAGGAATGAGTCAAGTGCTCGGGCCTGTTGGGCTGGGAAGATCCAGAGGAATCGGGTGGAGAGGGAGGTGGGATGGGAGACCGGGATGGGGAATTCGTGTAACTCTATGGCTGATTCACATCAATGTATGACAAAACCCACTGAAAAATAAAGAAATAAAAAATAAAAAAAAAGAAAAGAAAAAAGAAAAGAAAAAAAATAAAAAATAAAAAAAGATAAAAAAATTAAAAAAAAATAATATACTGCACTGTTCTAAGCAAGAACTCACGAAATCTGAAAGTATCTAAAAATGCTGCATTAAAACATCAATGTACAGAATAGGTTTCAGGCAACCAGTAGGTCCAATGGCTCTGGATCTTTCTTGGCTTATGGAACTTGTGTTAGTCTCTTCAAGCTGCCCAAACCAAATACCACAGGCTGGATGGCTTAAACACAGAACATTTAGTTTCTCACAGTTCGGAATACTAGAAATCCAAGATCAAGGTGCCAGCAAGTTCAACTCATGGTGAAAGCACTCCCTTGTATTGTAGTTCACCACCTTCTCTCTGTTTCTTCACATGACATTTCCTCTGGGTATGTATGGGGAAAGAGAGAGAGAGAGATCTCTGGAATCTCTTTCTCTTATAAGGATATCAGATCCTATGGGATTAGGGCTCCACTCTTACAACCTCTGTGTGTGCTGTGCTTGGTTGCCCAGTCGTGTGTGACACTTGGCACCCCATGAACGATGGCCCACCAGGCTGCTCTGTCCATGGGAATTCTCCAGGCAAGAATACTGGAGTGGGTTGCCATGCCCTCCTCCAGGGGATCTTTCCATCACAGGGATCGAACCCAGGTGTCCTGCATTGCAGGCAGATTCTTTACCATCTGGACACAATGGAAGTCCTACCTAGGGTAGGTAGCCTATCCCTCCTCCAGGGGAACTTCCCGACCCAGGAATCTAACGGGTCTTCTGCATTGCAGGCAGACTCTTTACCAGCTCCCTTAATTAACCCTAATTACTTCTCTAAAGGCTCCATCTCCAAATTCAGTCACATTGAGGGTTAAGGCTTTAAGATAGGAATTTGGGGGCAACACAATTCAGCCCATAAAAGGACTCCTTTGAGAATCTAATGAGCTCCTTACACCCTCCAAGAAGACTGTATACATGCCTCCCACAACTTTGCACACAATTTCAGGACGTTCTTGGACCCCAGGTTGAGAGCCACTGATCT
The DNA here is from genome assembly GCF_963930625.1 of Muntiacus reevesi. NCBI lineage: Eukaryota > Metazoa > Chordata > Mammalia > Artiodactyla > Cervidae > Muntiacus > Muntiacus reevesi. The sequence goes on from NC_089271.1 coordinate 64,133,632, forward strand.
AGATCACCTTCCTCTTTTCCCAGATGGAGAAACAGAGGTTCAGAATGTGGAAGTGCTTTTCAGCAGGTTAGGAGAGAGGTAGGTCTCCTGATTCCTCATCAAGTGCTTGCCCTACCTTACTCTGCCTTGTGTTAGGCCTGTTAGGTCAGCAATCCACAGTGACCACAAAACACTAGAGATTCTGTGGATGCAGTGAAGGGGAGTGCTTCACCTGGGATGCTCAAGTGAGTGAACAAGACTCTAGCTATAACTGACAGTAAATGGGGCAGATTTCATTGTTTCAAGTAGTCGTGAGTTTGGGAAATAGCTACACCAACTTCAACATACATCCACAAGAGATCTGTTTGTGAAGAGATGGAGGTGCTTCTGTTCTAACTAATGACAAAGTGGGAACTGAAGGGGTATAGTTGAATTGTCTTCTGGCCTTGACATGGCACTGTCCCTCTACTCTCAGATTCCTCATTTGTACACCTCTCAGGAGAAGACCTATTAGTTTTCTGCATCAGATTATCTAGCCCTAATATATTGTACGTCTGATTCAGGGGCAGGAACCATGTGGGAAATATCCGTTGAGGCGTTTGGGTCCTAGAATTATGGGCAAACATTTTTTTTCAAAACATCTTCTGACGGTGTCCTAGAATTAGCAATAAAGCAAGTGTCATTTAAAGAGATGAAAAATCCATAAGAAGAATCTGAAAAGACCCTTTACATACTGAGTCATTTAAAGTAAAGTCTCGACATAAATATTTACTCAATGTTTGCTTCAGGCCCATCCTTAAAGAGAGAGGTGAAGTATGATAGCTGGAATTTTAAACAACAGGGTTACAAGGTGGAACAGTATTTTTAATAGGAAATGTTATTTTTAGGCAGAGATGTGGCCCCAGAGAATGATTTTGTTTCATTTCATCAATCTAAGAGATTTGAAAAAATGACATTCTTCCTATTGGCCTTATCAATGCCACAATCCAGAGTGGAGCCTTCACTTGGACCACAAGACTAGAAACAAAAGGAGGCACACTCACTGTGGGGTGGAGGCTATCATTTCAGGAAAATTCTTCCAGTTTTGCTCCCTACAAAGAACAAGGGAAGGGCTTGAAGTGTTGTGCACACCCACCTACCGCTTCTGTGCCAGTGGAAGGTGGGAGCACACCCAGTCTAGGACATCAAAGGTCTCAGTTTCTGTCTGAGGAGAAAGAGGAAGAAAAGAGCTGCTGCTGCGGGGAGCAGGGGTGAAGGCTGGTGTTAAGATAGCAGTGTCAAACGGGCAAGGGAGATGCAGCCCATGCAACCACCAGCACCCTTACCATCACCACCACATTGGCTCAAATACGCCCCTCAGTCTCAGGGGTTAATAAGCTAATCACAAAAAACAGGAAGAACTCCGAAGGCCTGGCATCTGGCCCTTCCCAACAAACAGCCTTAAACTATACTGCCCTCGGCTGGTCAAATAGGTATGTTGCAATGCAGGCGCATGAAGCCTGTGACAAAATTCAACATCCATTTATGATAAAAACTCTCCAGAAAGCAGGAATAGAAGGAACATACCTCAACATAATAAAAGCTATATATGACAAACCCACAGCAAACATTATCCTCAATGGTGAAAAATTGAAAGCATTTCCCCTAAAATCAGGAAGAAGACAAGGGTGCCCACTCTCACCACTACTATTCAACATAGTTTTGGAAGTTTTGGCCACAGCAATCAGAGCAGAAAAAGAAATAAAAGGAATCCAGATAGGAAAAGAAGTGAAACTCTCACTGTTTGCAGATGACATGATCCTCTACATAGAAAACCCTAAAGACTCTACCAGAAAATTACTAGAGCAAATCAATGAATATAGTAAAGTTGCAGGATATAAAATTAACATACTCTGTATTTTGGGCCTTCATTTCTTTTTCACAGGTTCTTGTTGCTCCACCTCTGAGAGGAAGTGGATGGGAAGGGAGATGTCTCTGAAAATTGCAGCCAAATACAACACTTCTGTGGGTTTCAGCACAAATTCACAATTAAATTTTGAGTTAAAATGTACTACCCAAACATGGAATATTTATTAAAAATTGAGATTGATATTATAATTACGTAAGCATCACTTTCTTATTTTTAGCAAACAGCTATGAGTTCTTGAAAACAAAGCTATTAATATAAATGATAGAAAATTACTAATCTCAATTAGATATGTTAGAAACAAAGAAAGTAACTTTGGTTCTACTTCTGGTTAGAACATAATTACAACATGCTTATACTGGGATGTTATTTCCCTTAGCATTAGATTTTTCTCCAATCATACTGAAATGTCACATGGACAGAGAAGAAGTCGCAATATATACGTGGAGTGTAATACTTGATGATCAGTTATATACCCCCAAGTCACAGAAGAGGATAGTGTTGGCTTTCCCTAAGACTTCTGAAGTTTCCCTGTCTTATCTTAGCCCCATTCCTTCTTCAAGGGGAATATCCACACTCTTACTTTTGTGCCATCCTTTCTTCCCTTTCCCTCAAAGTTTTGTATTGTATATATATCTTTAAATGATATGAGTTAGCGATGAGAGCTATTTACAGCTATATGAGTGAAATTATTAAATGTATCTGTTTAATTTCTTACTTTTTCAATGTTAAATTTGTAAGCTCCATGCTTATTCTGTATAGTTCTACTTTGCATATTTTTGCTGATGGAATTATATTTATTCATATGAAGATGATCTCCCAGAATATTGGGCTTTGATGGTCAGCACGAGTTACTTTTGGGAGGGCCAGGGGCCGTAGGAAATAGACTGCACTCTTAAAGGGCACATACAACATCTCACATGCTCCAGGACCCAGGGCGGAAGCAATAATTTGAAAGGAGCCTGGGCCAGAGGCAGCTGCTGATCTTGGAGAGCCTCCCAGAGAGGCACGAGGCAGCTGGACTCGCCCTGGGGACATAGACACCGGAAGCAGCCATTTTGCAGAGCTCCTTCTACCACATGGTCACTGGTGCTAACAAGTGCCGTTTTGGAATCCTCCCTTAGCTTATTAGCACCAGTGCTCAGACCTGCCCATCAGCCGTAGGCAGTAGTACGAGGGCAGGCCAAGCCACTAGCCAGGCAGAGACACAGCCCCACCCACAAGCAAGCCTGCTGTCTTAAGAGTCCCTGGAGCTGGCCCTGTCAATCAGAGGCCCCGACACACCACATGGCCCTCTACACCAGTAAGAAGGCATTAAGCCAGGACTCCAGGGTCCTGCAGTCAGAGACCCTGGGACCTAGTTCCTGCCCACAGCAGGTCATCGCTAGCCCCAGGACCAGTTTTACCCATCAGTGGTTAGGCAACAACCCTAGTACATCCTGGACCACAGCCCCAACCAAAAGTGGCCCAAAACACCAACTCCTGGACCACTCCAGGGCCCTGAAGCCAGCAAAGCCAAGAACCAGCTCCACCCACCAGCAGGCAGACACCAGCAACCACAGTAACTCCCACCTTTCAGTCTGCCATACCAGGAAAAAGGCCACCCACCGGCAGGGCCACACCAGCACCAGGAGCCACTGAGTTCCAGCACAGTGTACCAGAAAGTAGACACCAGGTCTGGGACACTTTGGAGCTCTCAGCCAGCAGCTCTGGAATCTGGCCCCACATAACAGCGTGTGGACACCCCCTATGGGACATCTAGGGCCCCACCGCCAGCCATGTTAGGAACTGTCCCCACCCAACAGTGAACTGTGACCAGCTCTGGGACCCCAGGGCCCTGCAGCTAGAGACCCAGGAACAGAAACAGATCTCTACACACTATTGAGCTGGCACTAGCCCCAGGACACCCTGGATCCCAAACTCAGTCAACGGCAGGACAAACCAGCCTCACCATACCTTGGCCTCTCAGCCAGCTGCCTTCAGAAACAGCCACACTCACCAGCGGGACAAGCAAAGGTTTGGGATACCTAGGACCCCGTAGCTGGCAATGCAGGAACTTGCCCTACGAAACAATTGGCCTACGCTAGATCTGGGATTCCCAAGCTTGCAGCTATTCACAAGAGAAACAGGCTCAGAAATCCCTCAGGGACACAGAGCCAGCAGTACCATGATCCCACCGCACTCATAAGTGACTGGCAGACTCCACACAAAGCAGCGCCTGGCAAGCAGTCAGACCGGAGGCTAGCTAGCCCTATGAGACCTTGCCTCACATACGGGGCATCCCTAGAGCATATAGCTCTGGTGACCAGAGGGGCGTGCACTGCAGAGACGCATGGGATGTCTCCTACAGAAAGCCATTCTTCCAAGACTGGTAGGTGTAATCAACCCACTAAGCACATAGGATTAAAAATGCAAATTAGACAAAAAGAGGAGACAGAGGAATATGTTCAAACCAAAGGAGCAAGGTAAAACCCCAAAGAAGCACTAAGTGAAGTGGAGGCAGGCACTCTACTTGAGAAAGCATTCAGAGTAGGGTTCATAAACTGGATCAAAAAACTCAGGGCAAGATTGGATGGACAGGGAAAGGAGTTACAAGTTTTTAACTTAGAATTGAACCTCTAAGACAAGAAACTCAAAAGTTCTTAGAGGAAAACAGGCAGAGTATTCTATGACATAAATCACAGCAAGATAGATTCTCTATGACACACCACCTAAATAATGGAAATAAAAATAAACTAACTAACTAACTAAACTTAAAAGCTTTAGCACAGTAAAGGAAATGATAAACAAGGTGAAAATACAACCCTCAGAATGGGAGAAAATAACAGCAAATTGAACAGCTGACAAAGAATTAATCTTCAAAAGATACAAGCAGCTCATGAAGCTCAACACCAGAAAAACAGAAAACCCAGTCAAAGACTTGGCAAAGTATCTAAATAGACATTTATGCAAAGAAGACACAGAAGGCTAATAAAGAGATGAAAGATGCTCAACATCACTCATTATTAGAGACATGTAAATCAAAACTATAATGAGGTATCACCTCACACCAGTCAGAGTGGTCATCATCAAAAAGTTATAAACAATAAATGCTGGAGGGGATGTGGAGAAAAGGGAACCCTCTTGCACTGTTGGTGGGAATGTACATTGATACAGTCAGTATGGAGGACAGTATGGAGAGTCCTTATAAAAGAAAACTAGGAAGAAATCTACCACAAGACCCAGCAATCCAACTACTGGGCATATACCATAAGGGAACCATAATGGAAAAAGATACATGAATGGATAAAGAAGTTGTGGTACATATATACAATTGAATGTTACTCAGCCAGAAAAGGGAATGCATTTGAGTCAGTTCTATTGAGGTGGGTGAGCCTAGAGCCTAATATACAGAATGAAGTAAGTCAGAAAGAGAAAAACAAATATCGGATATTAATGCATACACATGGAATCTAGAAAGGTGGTACTGATGAACATAGTTCAGGGATGAAATGGAGACACAGACATAGAGAAGAGATTTGTGGACACAGTGGGGGAAGGAGTGGGTGGAACAAATGGAGAGAGTAGCATTGAAACACATACATTACGTTATATAAAACAGATAGCCAGTGGGAATTTGTTGTCTGACACAGGGAGCTCAAACCTGATGCTCTGTGTCAACCTAGATGGGTGGGATAGGGTGGGAGCTGGGAAAGAGGTTCAAGAAGAGGGTACAAAAAACAGAGGAAAGGGATATATATATATATATATATATATATATATATATATATATATATATATATATAACAGGCTAATTCCTGTTGATATATGTCAGAAACAAATATAATATCTTAAAGCACCTATCCTCCAGTTAAAAATAATAAATTAAATAGTTTAAAGAAAGCCAAAAATAAAAAATCTATAGGAGAACCAAACAGAGCTGAAGAGTACAATAAGTGAAATGAAAAATACACTTCAATGGTTGGTGAGATGATACAGAGGGATGGATCAATAACCTGGGAGACAGAATAGTGGAGATCACTAAAGCCGAACAGAAAAAAGAAAGAATAAAAAGAAATGAGGACGGTTTCAGAGACCTCTGGGACCACATCAAGCATAGAAACATTTGAATTCTAGGGGTCCCAAGGAGGGGAAAAAGAGAGAAAGGGGCAGAGAGTACACTTGAAGACATACTAGCTGAACACTTTGCTAACCTGGGAAAAGAAATGGGCATCCTGGAACAGAGTCCCAAACAAGACCACACCATGACACATTGCAATTAGAACGGCAAAAATTAAAGCTAAAGAGGGGATGTTAAAAGCAGCAAGGGAAAAGCAACAAGTTACAAACACGGGAATTTTCGGCAGAAACTCTGCATGCCAGAAGGGAGTGGCACGATATATTTGAAATATTAAAGGGAAAAACCTACAACCAGAAGATCCTACTGGTAATCTGTCATTTCTTCAAATCTGTCATCCAGATTTGAAGGAGATCAAAAGTTTTACAGACAGACGAAAGCTAAGAGTTCAGCATCATCAAACCAGCTTTACAGGAAATGTTAAGGGGACTTCTCCAAGCAAAAAGGAAAAGACACAATTAGAAATATGAAAATGATGAAAGGAGTAAGTTCACTGATAAAGGCAAATATACAGTTTACAAAGCTGTATCAATGGCTTACAAAGCTAGTGGGAAGGTTATAAGACAAAAGTAGTAAAATCATCTATATCCACAATATGCAGTTAATGCATTATTGTTGTTTATTTGCTAAATCATGTCCGACTCTTTGAGATCCCTTGGACTGTAACCTGCCAGGCTCCTTTGTCCGTGGGATTCTCCAGGGAAGAATAGTGGAGTGGGTTGCCATTTCCTTCTCCAGGGGATCTTCCTGAACCGGGGATCGAACTCACATCTCCAGCACTGACCCACCAGGGAAACCCCTTAGTTAAGAAACATACAGGGGGAAAAAAAGGGGAAAATATGATGTCAGAAACAGTAAACATGAGGAAAGGAGTAAAAATGTCGGGATGTGAAAACGTGTTTACACTTAAGAGGTCAGCAACTTAAAATATTCAGATACAGAAAGAGTTATGCACAGTGTAGGAAATATAGCCAATAACTGTGTACTATCTTGCATGGTGGCACATTATAACTAGAATTATAGCGCTGACCATTTTGAAATATGCAGATAATAATTAATCACTATGTTGTGTACCAGGAGCTGACATAGTGTTGTATGTCAATTACACTTCAAAAACAACCAAACAAGCAAAGAAACAAAGATTCACAGAAACAGACTTCAGATTTGCACTTACCAAAGGGTAGGTGTGGGGGTGGGGACAGGGGTGGGCAGAAGGGACACACTTCCAGTTATTAGGTAAATAAGTACGAGGGATGTAATGTATAACATGATAAGTGCAATTAACATTGCTGTATGTTATATACGAAAGTTGTTAAGAGAATAAATCCCAAGTGGTCTCATCACAAGAAAAGTTTTTTCTTTATCTCTAATTTTCTATCTATATGAGAAGATGCATGTTTACTAAACTTATTGTGATAATCATTTCGTGATGTATGTATGTCAAATCATTATGCTGTACACTTTAATACATACAGTGCTGTATGTCAAGTATATCTGAATAGAATTGGAAGAATCATAAGAAAATCCTGATGCCATAAATTCAGAAGGACAGAACATCACCTATGCAATATTCCTTCTGAAACGTTTAACCTGAATGGAATCAGGAAGCAGCAATCACACAAATTCCACTGGAGAAGCTTTCTGAAAACCACCTGGACTGGATCTTTAAAAATTTCAATATCATGCAACCCCCCCAAAAAATCTAGGAAAATGTTGTGGTTTAAAGAACACTAAAGACACTGATAACCAAATGCACTACATAACGTTTATTTGGAAGCAAGGTTTATTTTAGAATTCAGGTACGAAAACATTATTGGGACAATCAGACATTTTGAATGAGGATCATATAGTAAGTTAATTATATTGTCTCAAAGTTAAATTTCCCGAGTATGATAATTGGATTAAGATTTGAGGCAGACTAATTTTTCTCTGAAGAGATACACACTGAAATACTGAAAGAAGAAGCACTGCAATGTCTTAAAGTAACGCCAATGATTCAACAACACAGAGACAGAAACAGAATATGGGAAATTTGACAAAATAATAATGGGTCAGTCAAGGTGAAGGATGTTTGGGTGTTCTGTGTTATTTTCTTGCAACTACTGTATGTAGGAGAAATGCTATTATTTCCAAAAATAGAATTTTAGAGGAAAGAGGACACTATGAGCTGTTTTATTCTAATCAGCTTGAAAACTTAGGCAACTTGACCAGTTTTTATTTTATTTATTTAATTATTTTACTTTTTATGTGGCCAAACACAGAAGATATTTTTATTCATCAAAAATATTTAAAATTGACAATTTAAAGCAGAACAATGATAAAGTGTTTAGAGTTTATAATGTGCATAGATGCAAAATGTATGACAACCACGTGTGTGTGTATACATATGTATATGTATATATAAAATAAATTAAAGTTGCTCAGTCGTGTCCGAATCTTTGCAACCCCCTGAACTGTAGCCTACTAGGCTCCTCTGTCTGTGGGATTTTCCAGGCAAGAATACTGCAGTGGGTTGCCATTTCCTTCTCCAGGGGATGTTCCTGACCCAGGGATTGAATCTGGGTCTCCAGCATTGCAGACAGATGCTTTACTGTCTGAGCCACCAGGGAAGCCCATATATATATGTATATATATACATATATACAGAGAGAGAGAGAGAGAGGGAGAGGGAGAGAAGAGGGACAGAGAGACAGAGAGAGAGAGAGAGAGTTGCATGACCTATTTGCATATTTTGGAAATTAATCCCTTGTTGCTTACTTTGTTTGCAAATATTTTCTCTGATTCTGAGGGAGGTCTTTCATCTTGTTTATAGTTTCCTTTGTTGTGCAAAAGCTTTTAAATTTAATTATGTCCTATTTGTTTATTTTTGTTTTTATTTTCATTACTCTAGGAAGTGCATGAAAAAACATATTGCTGCGATTTATGTCAAAGCATGTTCTGCGTGTGTTTTACTCTAAGAGGTTTATAGTATCTGGTGTTAAATTTAGGTCTTTAATCCGTTTTTAGTTTATTTCTTTGTATGACATTTGGGAATGTTTTAATTTCATTGTTTTACATGTAGCTGTACTGCTTTCCCAGCAGCACTTATTGTAGCGAGTGCCTTTTCTCTTTTGTATATTCTCACCTCCTTTGTCATAGATTAATTGACCATAGGTGCATGGGTTTATTTCTGGGCTTTCTATCCTGTTTCGTTGATCAATATTTCTGTTTCTGTGCCAGTACCACACTGTTTTGGTGACTGCACCGTTGTAGTATACTCTGAAGCCCTGGAGCATGATTCCTCCAGCTCCATTTTTCTCTCTCAAGATTTCTTTGGCTATTCATGGTCTTTTGTGTCTCCATACAAACTTTGAGATTTTTTGGTTCTAGTTCTGTGAAAGATACCGTTGGTAATTTGACAAGGATTGCATTGGATCAGTAGATTGCACTGGGCACTATAGTCATCTTGATAGTTTTGATTCTTCCAATCCAAGTGGAGAGGCGGCAGTGAGCAGTGGCTTGAGTGAGATCTTAGTTCCCTGCCCAGGAATTGAACATGGGTAGCCTGGATGAAAACCAGGAACCCTACCCACGAGACTGAAAATGGCTAGCGGCTAGAAGCAAGTTTTCCCTAGCTCTTTCCCCATTGAAAAACGCGTTTCTCAAGGAAGTAAAAACTTTAAGTCAGTTCAGTCAGTTCAGCCACTCAGTCACGTCCGACTCTTTGTGGCCCCATGGACTGGAGCATGCTAGGGTTCTCTGTCCATCACCAACTACCAGAGCTTGGTCAAACTCATGTCCATTGAGTCGGTGATACCATCCAATCATCTCATGCTCTGTCGTCCCCTTCTCCTCCTGCCTTCAACCTTTCCCAGCATCAAAGTCTTTCCCAGTGAGTCAGTTTCTTCACATCAGGTGGCCAAAGTATTGGAGCTTCAGTTTCAGCATCAGTCCTTCCAATGAATATTCAGGACTGATTTTCTTTAAGATGGACTGGTTTGATCTCCCCGCAGCCCAAGGGACTCTCAAGAGTCTTCTCCAACACCACAGTTCAAAAGCATCAATTCTTCAGTGCTCAGCTTTCTTTATAGTCCACCTCTCACATCCATACATGACTACTGGAAAAACCATAGCTTTGACTAGATGGACCTTTATCAACAAAGTAATGTCTCTGCTTTATAATATGCTGTCTAGCTTAGTCACAACTTTTCTTCCAAGAGTAAGGGTCGTTTTAATTTCACGGCTGCAGTCACCATCTGCAGTGATTTTGGAACCCCAGAAAATAAAGTTTGTCACTGTTTCCATTGTAAAAATAGGTACAAAGCTTATTATCAGTGATGCAGCACAACAAGTGGGAGAGCACACAGAGAAACATTTTAGCTAAGACAGAGCAAGGCAAAGGAGAAAAGGAAAGCTATACCCATCTGAACGCAGAGTTCCAAAGAAGAGCAAGGAGAGATAAGAAAGCCTTCCTAAGTGATCAGTGCAAAGAAAGAGAGGAAAACAATGGAATAGTAAAGTCTACAGATCTTTTCGAGACAATTAGAGATACCAAGGCAACATTTCATGCAAAGATGGGCATAATAAAGGACAGAAACGATATGGACCTAACAGACCCAGAAGATATTAAGAAGAAGTGGCGAGACTACACAGAAGAACTATACAAAAAAGATCTTAATGACCCGGAAAACCATGGTGGTGTGATCACTCACCTAGAGCCAGACATCCTGGAGTGTGAAGATAAGTGGGCCTTAGGAAGCATGACTCTGAACAAAGCTAGTGGAAGTTACAGAATTCCAGTTGAGCTTTTTCAAATCCTAAAAGATGATGCTGTGAAAGTGCTGCACTCAATATGCCAGCAATTTTTAAAAACTCAGTTGTGGCCACAGGACTGGAAAAAGGTCAGTTTTTATCCCAATCCCAAAGAAAGGCAATGCCAAAGAATGTTCAAACTAACCACACAATTGCACTCATCTCACACCATACCAAAGTAATGCTCAAAATCCTCCAAGCAAGGCTTCAACAGTTTATGAACCAAGAAATTCCAGGTGTTCAAGCTCGATTTACAAAAGGCAAAGGAGCCAGAGAGCAAGTTGCCAACATCTGTTGGATCATCAGAAAAGCAAGGGAGTTCCAGAAAAACATCTACTTCTGCCTTACTGACTATGCCAGAGCCTTTCACTGTGTGGCTCATGACAAACTGGAAAATTCTTCAAGAGATGGGAATACCAGATCACCTGACCTGCCTCCTGAGAAATCTGTATGCAGCAAGAAGCCACTGACACGGAAAAACAGACTGGTTTCAAACTGGGAAAGGAGTACGTCAAGGCTGTATATTGCCATCTTATTTATTTAACTTATATGCAGAGTACATTATGCAAAATGCCGGGCTGGATGAAGCACAACCTGGAATCAAGATTGCCGGGAGAAATATCAATAACCTTAGATACACAGATGACACCACCCTTATGGCACAAAGAGAAGAGGAACTAAAGAGCCTCTTGATGGAAGTGAAAAAATAGAGTGAAAAAGCTAGCTAAAAACTCAATATTCAAAACACCAAGGTCATGGTATCCAGTCCCATCACTTCATGGCAAGAGATGGGGAAACAATGGACCATGACAGACTATTTTCTTGGGCTCCAAAATCATTGCAGATGGTGCCTGCAGCCATGAAATTAAAAGACACTTGCTCCTTGGAAGAAAAACTATGTCCAACCCAGACAGTGTATTAAAAAGCAGAGACATTACTTTGCCAACAAAGGTCCGTCTAGTCAAAGCTATGGTTTTTCCAGTAGTCATATATGGATGTGAGATTTGGACCATTAAGAAGTCTGATTGCTGAAGAATTGATGCTTTTGAACTGTGGTGTTGGAGAAGACTCTTGAGAGTCCCTTGGACTGCAAGGAGATCCAACCAGTCCATCCTAAAGGAAATTGGTCCTGAATATTCATTGGAAGGACTGATGCTGAAGCTGAAGCTCCAATATTTTGACCACCTGATGTGAAGAAGCGACTCATTGGAAAAGACCCTGATGCTGGGAAAGATTGAAGGCAGGAGGAGAAGGGAACAACAGAGCATGAGGTGGTGGGATGGTATCACTGACTCGATGGACATGAGTGTGACCAAGCTCTGGTAGTTGGTGATGGACAGGGAAGCCTGGCATGCTACAGTCCATGGGGTGGCAAAGAAGGGGACACAACTGAGCGACTGAACTGAAGGCAAAGGTACACACTTGGTGAGAAACAGTGTGGGCATCCGTCGTAATGAGGAGGAGTGCAGTAAAGAGTCAGTTAAGTCATTTATATAGGGCAGTCCTTCTGGGTCTTAGTTATGTTTGGCCAGTTATCTGGTTTCTTTCCCCACATCTGACTTGCCGTGGGACCCTCCCCAACATGCATGCACTACTCTATTCCAAGATGGGCGCCAGCCCAGAGACCTATGGGGGAGACGGCATCACATACTGTGAGGTGGTGCCCTTTTCTTTTTGACCCCCAAGGGGCACACTCTGCACATGTGCCGTGTCTCTCCTGCCCTGAGGATGGGAAATATGTGATCTCTTGATCTTTCACTCGAACAGGGTGTAGCCCCTCTCTGTCTCTGCCATAGCTATCATCTTACAGCCTCGTCAGGAGACAAAGCCTGACTACCCTGTTTCTGCTGTTATTTCTATTTCGAAGTGCAAGCCGGAATCTGATTTCAATATCTAGACTCAGGCCCACTTGCCTCCTTCCTCAGGAAATGTAAACTTTTTATTTAAATCATAAAAGGTTATTGGATTTTTCTCAAACGCTTTTTCTGCATATAGAGACCTATGGATTTGTGAATATTGAAAAATTCTTGTATCATATGATAAATCCCACTTGAGCATATTGTATGGTCCTTTTAATGTATTGTTGGATCAGGTTTGCTACTGTTTTGTTGAGGATTTTTTACCTATGTTTATTAGTGATAGCGACCTATAATTTTCTCTTTTGGTGATATCTTTGTTTGCTTTTGGTATCAGGGTGACAGTGGCCTGATAGAATGAGTTTGGAATAGATTCAGGAGGATAGGTATTGACTCTTCCCTTAATGCCTGATAGAATTTGCCTGTGAAGTCATCTGGTCCTGGACTTTAGTTCACTTGCATGTTGTTGTTCAGTCACTCAGTCATGTCTGACTCTTTCCGACCCCATGGACTGCAGCATGCCAGGCTTCCTTTTGCTTCACCAACTCCCGGAGCTTGGTCAAACTCATGTCCATCAAGTCGGTGATGCAATCCAACCATCTCATCCCCTGTCATTCCCTTCTCCTCCCACATTCAATCTTTCCCAGCATCAGGGTCTTTTCTAAAGAGTCGGCTCTTCACAACAGGTGGCCAAAGTATTGGAGCTTCAGCTTTAGCATCAGTCCTTCCAATGAATATTCGGGACTGATTTTCTTTAGGATTGACTGGATGGATCTCCTTGCAGTCCAAGGGACCCTCAAGAGGCTTCACCACAGTTCAAAAGCATCAATTCTTCAGCAATCAGCCTTCTCTCTGGTCCAACTCACACATCCATACGTGACTACTGAAAAAACCATAGCTTTGACTAGACGGACCTTTGTTGGCAAAGTAGTGTCTCGCTTTTTAATATGCTGTCTAGGTGTCTCATAGCTTTCTTCAAGTAGCAAGCGTCTTTTAATTTCATGGTTGCACTCACCATCTGCAGTGATTTTGGAGCCCAAGAAAAGAAAGTCTGTCACTGTTTCCGTTGTTTCCCCATCTATTTTCGACATGAAGTGATGGGACTGGATGCCATGATCTTAGCTTTTTAAATGCTGAGTTTTAAGCCAGCGTTTTCACCCTCCTCTTCCCCCTTCATCAGGAGGCTCTTTAGTTCCTCTTCACTTTCTGCCATAAGTGTGGTGTCATCTGCATATCTGAGGTTATTAATAAATATTCTGGCAATATTGATTCCAGGTTGTGCTTAATCCAGCCTGGCATTTCACATAAGGTACTCTGCATTTAAGTTAACTACGCAGGGTGATGATATACAGCCTTGATTTACTCCTTTCCCAATTTGATAACAGCCCATTGTTCCATGTCCAGTTCTAACTGTTGTTTCTTCATCAAAATACACATTTCTCAGGAGGCAGGTAAGGTGGTAAGGTATTACCATCTCTTTAAGAGTGTTCCAATTAAACAGAAGTAGGTGTTTTTCTGGAATTCTCTTGCTTTTTCTATGATCCAATGAACGTTGGCAATTTGATGTCTGGTTCCTCTGCCTTTTCTAAATCCAGCTTGAACACCTGGAAGTTCTCATTTGTGTACCATTGAAGCCTTGCTTTGAGAATTTTGAGCATTATTTTGCGAATGTGTGAATTGAGTGCAATTGTGCAGTAGTTTAAACATTCTAGGCATTGCCTTTTTTGGGGACTGGAATGCAAAGAAAACATACTTGTACAGAGATTATATGATTCTCAAACATGTAGTGGGGCTGACTGGTGTGTGTGTGTGGGGGGTGTGTGTACTTTATTTAATCAAGTCTCCTTTTGATCATTAATCTTTCAATAGAAAGCATTAGGTGATCCAGTATTTCGTCTCTCAATTGGCTCTTCACTTGCCCTGGGTCCACCATGTCCCTCCCTGTTGGGTCCTAGGCCCAGCTCTCTGTTTCCTTTTAGAGGGTGGTAATAGTTAGGATGTCTAGCAAGGAATAAAGTCAACTCCACATTGTCCAGTAGGACTACCCTAATTTTAACATACATGTGCATTATATGCATGCATTACTTTAAAGAGAACTATATATGTGATCAATAGTTTCAAGTTCTTTAGATATCATTATTTTACTAGGAACAGGTGATACACGGTGCAAAAATCAAGACACTATCACTTTATAAGATACACAAACTGTAATCAAAGTTGCCAATAAACAGGAGGATATCATTAGTAAAGATTGAAACCAGTACCCTCTTCAACCAAACCATTTTCCTAGCATTTCCCTTAAACTGGGAAGAGGATCATTCAGAGTGGAAATGTGACTTTTCATATACATCATAAAGGGGGTTGCATTAGAAGACTCATCAGGTATAAAAATACAGCATTCACTATGTATTATAGTATAAGGCCCCCTTGGGAAGCTGTTAGAATATTGAGGACCATGCCTTCTGCAGGACTTCTTTTCTCATCATGGAAATTTCTGAATTGAGCAAAGTAATGGCTTGGTTACTATCATTAAAGGCTTCCTGGGTGAATTTTGTTAAAGCTTCTATATGAGTAGTGATATCTTCTATTCCAGCTGAAGGAACAAATATTGTGGCCAAATAATCATACCATTGGAGAACTGATTGAACCCAGCATGCCCACATTGAAGGCAAACTGAGAACAGCTGCTTTCAGGGTACCTGTAGGCAACGTTGAGCCTAAAGGAAACGTACTGTACACCTTCCTAACCAACCAGGGGAGATCCAAGGTCAAAACTTTGTTCCATACACCTACTGGATCCAGTTAGGAGCTATCCAATGTATTTCCCAGCCGGTGAAAAACACACTTCAGAACCTGAAACATACATACATTCAAAGGCTATCAAACATTAGATAGGATTCATTTGGGGTTTTAATAGATTTACAAACATGTATCCAACACCATCATCCTGCAACTTGCAGTATGAAGTCAGGGGGATGCTTTTAAAATTGGTGATAATGGCCTGATCCATTCTTTTGGACTGCCACACTTGTATCAACTGGATGCTACACCATATTCCATTGATCCCTTTGCTTACTGATGAGAATTGGGAGTTTTCTCAGTTTTTCCCATCACCAACACCACTGTGCATGTGTTTTTGACCACTACAAGTACCAGCGTGTCTCCAGAAGATGTACCAGGTAGCAGACTTCCTGGAACAGAGAAAAAATAGTATTTTGTTTTTGTTTTTTTTCAAGATTTAAGACTTTTGGCTCAAAGCAAGGACTCTGGAGTCATATAGCTTGGTTTCAATTCTGCCACTGATCTGCACGGGCCAAATGCCCTTGGGCCAGTGGCTGAGCCTCTCGGAACCTGTTTCCTCACCTGTAAGAGGCTGGCAATCATTGGTACTATAGTCCTAGGAGTGTCACAAGGAAGCATTACTATTTATGTACAGCACTTAGAAGAGTACCAGGCACAGGGATCCCTACTGTATAAGTTGCTTTTCATAGATTTTGCCAAGTTACCTCCCAAAAAGATCTCTGTGCAAGACAGTGGTGCACACTGTCACAGGGGTTTGCTTCTAACCTCTCCCACTCTCGGAATGGTTAAGCTCTTGGAAACTTGTCGTCCTAGAGTGTGAAACCCAATTCATGGTTTTAGTTTACATCTCCAGGATCAGCGGTGGTGAGCATCTTTGCGGGTGTAACTGGACATTGAGACTCTGTATTCTTTGAATTTCCTCAGAGTGGGGAAAGAGCTGAGGGAGTGAGGTCAACCCCAGTCTGTCCCCCAAATCTGCCTGCCAAGAACATTTGATGGAAGCAGATGAGGCAAATTGCTTGCAGAACAAAAATAGGAACCCTTGGCCCTCTGGCCACGTATGGAGAAGTACGCCGACCACTGATCACTGACTGTGGGATTCCTCTGCCCAGTCTCTCATTGGGTCGTGAGGCTTGTGGTGGAAGGGAGGCTGGCAAATGCTTTCAGCACGTTCTAAGTGCCCAGCGTCTCCATTCTGACGTTTCATCCTCACCTCCCAGGAGACCAGGGCCCTCAGGACCCTCCTGCCTCCCGCTCCATCCAGTCTGTACAGAGTCAGGGCTCAGGGCTGTGACTCTAATCAGAAAGGGAAGGCAGGACAGGAGGAGGTGGGACGAGAGGCTTGACAGCGGTACTCATACCATCACCTTCATCCACCAACTCATCAACTGCCCTGATGACCCTTGGGCTTGGCAGCAAACTGGAGGGGGCCTTTGGCCCCATTGGTTACTCCTTGAGGGGCCGGGCAAACAAGGCGCATGCTGGTTGGTAGGAACCAGATCAATAAGGAGGCTATGGCTTGGGCGTCCCAGGCTTCCTGAAGCCTGGGGCAGTTTGCCACAATCTTGTGCATGCGGTGCCTGTGGTCTTGACCGCTCGCTCCAGACGCCGCTGGCCTCACTTTCTGTGACCGCCACCACCACTGCCACCACAACTCGGTTGATAAATCATCGCCGCCCCAGGTGCGGGGGCCACCCAGATGGCTACATGAGCTCCCCGGATGATGAGGTGTCAGTTTGGGGAGTGGGTTTCAGCCCAGGGGGCAGGAAACAGACCCGCATCCCTCAGGCCAACTCCACAGCCCCGCAGGCACCTGGACTGGGCTCCAAGGTGAGGACACTGTGAAGGTGAGGGTGAGGGTGGAGATGGGTACCCAAACCCTGAGGGATTCAACTCAGAGTGGGAGGTGCTGGAAGCGGGGGGCAGGGGAGGGCGGTGCTGTGGGGCCGCGAAGACCGGCTTGGTTCCCTGGCCGACGACAAAGGGGAGGCCCTGCAGCTGGCTGACGAGTCAGTGGCGGCCATCCTGTGGCAAGTGAGTGACCTGGACATACTGGGCGTCCGCAGATACCTGTCCCTGGAGAGCTATGCGATCACCGATGTGTCCTCCTTGTGGGCCGACCTCAAGGCGGGTCCCAGCAGTCGAGGCACGGTCCCCCAGAGTTGTGGGGCAGCGGTGCTGGCTGCGGCCGGCTCTCTCCAGGTCGGTGGGGCTGAGGCGGGCCGGGCCTGGGGGAACCCTAAGAGAGGCACTAAGAGTAGGTTGAACGTGGCTGCAGATCACCAGCAGCCCCCCTCAGAAGGCTCGTTTGGGCTGCTGTCTGGCTCCGAGTCCTCTGATGACTTCAGTGAGATAGAGCTGATGAGGGTGAGCATTTATCCCAAAGGAGGCCAAGCTAAGCTCAACAGCCTCAAGGGTCCTAGGAACATGCCCAGACACTCGACTGTCTAAGGCAGGGAGAAGCTCCTTCTTAGCCTGCCAGACCCGTTCCTGTCCTCTGTTCTGCGAGGGTTCATTTCGGTTGTGGAAAGGCAGGACAGGCAGGGCAACGAAGAGCTGAAGATCTTCCCACCTAAGAAATGCAGAGCAAGCTCTGGGGGAAGGGTGGCTGCCAGCAGAGCTACCAGGGAGTACCAGTAGTTGGCAGCTACTGCAGCTGCCACTACAGGCAGCCTGCCATGCGTCACTCCTAGGAGGAAGAGAGAGCAGGAGAAGAAATCCCTCGGGGGCGTCTCCAAACCTGCCCTGGGGAGAACCTTCCCTTCCTGGGAGCAGCGAACCTCGTCCACTCCCCTGGAACCGTCCCCTTTGCCCCCAGTCTCTGGCATTCCGCTGCTCGGGAGGTCCAAGAAGTATGCCTTGGTCCCTTGGGGAGCCAAAGAGTCCAAGCACACGGGCGCTGGGGTGAAATCTGTGGCCAGGAGGGCCCGGGAGGCCATGTCACCGATGGCGGTGGTGGGAGAAGACAACGACCCAAATAGAGACCCAGTCACAAAGGGCCAAGCGAGTAGGCCAGGCCCCTCCTCTCTCCCCACTCTTCTGCCTCCCACCCTCCCCAGGACACACGTCTTCACCCGTGCTCCCTCTGTCCATCCCTCAGGGGTCGTCATTGGGTGGCCCCTCGGTCACTGGGTCATTAGGATGTCAGATTGGGGTCCTTTTACTAGGGACAAACGTTAAAGTAGCACTTTGGGTGTGCTGGGTTCGGTTCTCCACCCTTGGACTGTTTCCAGTCTCCGCGAGGCTGGGACTAGAGAGGAAGGGAGGGCTGGGAGCTTAACTGTGTTAAGGGGACCCCTTAAAAGCTTCACAGAGCATCAGTGTTTAGATGAATGACTTTCCTGAATCTTACTTCCTAGCTGTTCCCCAAACCTTCTTTCAAGGGGCCCGGGCTTTCTCAGTGCTGCCCTGTTGTCCCCCACTCAGCTCTGCCTGCTGGCCTGGGGCGGACTGATGGAGAAAGTGCTCAAGGGGTCAGCCTTTCAATTCTCTTCCCATTCCCCTGCCTCAGCCCAGTCCCAACTCACGCCTGCTCACACACACACAGACACAGACATATAAATGCACTGGTACACACATACATGCATACACACACAGACACACACACACACACATCGTTAGTCCAGATTGGTGAAAAATCTTTGTTTTAGCTTCCCACTCACTGGGCATGGTCATCTTCTCTGTGGGCACATCATGGAGAACCCAGCAGTGATGACCTCAACATCAGAGACCCCCAAAATCCAGGAAACTCAGAGCCCTTGACCCTGAACCCGGGAGAAGTCGTGCCCAGAGGACCTGAACCCTCAGATGAGTGTCTTGGGTTTTGATATGGGGGGAGGGAACAGGGGGTGAGGGCAGAAACTTCTCTCTCTCTCTCTCTCTCTCTCTCAGAGGCTCAGCCTTGCTCTCAGGCAGCTTCTCCCATGGGAAACAGGGTACCAACAGGCCTGGCCCTGGCCCCATCACCTTCTGTGTGGGATTAGTTTGGCAGAGGTCATCGGTGGCAGTGCCCCAACAGCTGCTCTGGGCGTAGACCTGCAGGCTAATAGCCTTTCCTGTCAAGTGCTCTTCACCCACATTGCTCTCCCAGGTGCTGGCTGTGGCTGCAGCTCTGAGAGGCCCGAACCCAGAACCACAGTCTTTGGGGACCGCAGTGGTGAAAATGCAGCCCTTGGGGAACAGGGGAGGCAGGCCCATAGAGAAGGTGTAGCCTGCCAGGCAGAGCAGGGGAGGCTTGTTGCCAGCAGATCGAGGTGCTGCCTCACCTCACGTTAGAGTCTGGTTGACCCTTTCCACCTCACTAGGAGCCTGGGAAGCTGGATTGTGTGTCCTTTCCCTCTCAGGTGACCAGGAACCAACCAACCATTCCCCAAGACGGGAAAGGAAGCAGCAGCCACCGGGAATGCTGGACTGTCCTCAGGTAAGGCTTCCTCTGGCTCCTGAAATGCACACCCAATCCTCATGGTGGAATCTGGATCCAAGTACAACTGAAATGTGTGGGCCTCCCCGCCTCGTCCCCATCCCACACCCCTCAGAAGGAGCCCACCTCCTGTCCACTGAGAAAAGTCTTTCCCTTGCCATTCTAGACATCTGGTGTTTGGATGGATGGCCCTGGGGAGAGGAGAAAAAGGAGGCGATGGGAGGGCAGTCTATACTAACCTTTTCTCTTCCTCCCATGTCTACTGGCCTAGTGTCTGGTGCTACAGAGAGAAATGGATGACCTTAAAGAGCAATACAGTATCAGGAACCAGGGACAGAGAGCAGCGGGTTCTTAGTGCAGAAGCTGGATGTGCACTTGGGGTGGGGTGGGCTGCAGGTCAGGGGACCTCGCAGGGATCAGCATTCCTGTGGGGAGGAGAACTTATCAAGCCTGTCCCTGGAGCATGCGGTGCATGTTTAGCTGGGCGTGCAGACAAGTAGCAAAGTACTGTGTGGACTGCGTGCACACTCTGTCCGCCAGATGAGTCCTAGAGAGCTCCTTCTGACAGGACTTGTGGAGACACCATGTTGATTTTTCCCTTTAACTGCTGCTTGGTGTGGCCTCTAAGGTTCCTCTTAGATTGTTTGTTTGTGAACAATTTTTGAACTTGAGAGCTGCTGGCACATTTTGGTTCATTTTAGGAAATAGCTCCACATTGAACTCAGGTGGTGGGGAGTGATCAGGCCCAGAGCTCTTTGATTTGGGGCTAGTGGGGTGGGTTTCAGGTTGTAGGGCTAGGTTGTTCCACACAGGGACAAGGGGACATGCTTCTATATCCCTCTGTCTGGAGCACCTTCTTATGCCTTTCCCTATTGCAGCCGCCATGCAGCACCTGGCTGACAAGTTCCAGATCCTTTGAAGTGAGTGTTACACACACCATACCCCTTCCCACAGTCCTGGCTGTTGAGCAGGGTTGTGGGCTGGCCCTGTCTTGAGGCTGTTCCCTGACTCTGCTGTTTCATAGGTTGAGACCAACATCTTTCTGCAAGAGGAGCAGGTGTTACCTCTGGGGCTGGTGAGCTGTGGCCAACCTTGTTGCCTCCTGTTTTGCCTCCACCAGGGCATCCTCTGCCCCTTGATTTGCCCCCTCTCCGCCCCAGTCTCACAGCAGTTTTTGATTAAAGGACTTCTCATATTCTGTGTTCTGCCCTCTCTCTGTGGGGTAGGGGTTGGGGGAGTGGGGCAAGGCCTGGTGGGGAGCCACTCCATATCAGATCCTGCTGCAGAACAGTACCTTTGGCATCCTGTGTTGGGGACTCTGGGTCAGCCTCTGCTACCATCCAGGCCAGCAGGGCAACGGATACCCCTGGTCTGGGTTCACTGAGGGCCTTGTCTGGCCACATTGGCACATCCTCCCATTCCCCTAAAGGCCCTCTTCTAGTTCTCTAAACACCCTCCTCAAGGATTTGCCAGTTCCCATCCATCGCTGACATTCTTCCTCCCCATCGGAAGGAACTCATGACCCCCTTAACAGAGTTCCAACCCATCCTCCTTGCCACACTGGACTCATTGTCCTATTTACCGTGACCACTCTCTTTTCCTGTTGGAGCACCCTCGATCCCTCCCATGACTTGCCATTGGTGACCTTGCCTGAACGTGTAGTTCAGCAGGTGGAAACAGGCACAGTTACCCTCATCTCGCCCTTCCCAGGCTCTGCCCTCTCATTGGAGTCCCTACTGCCCATACCATCCCCACTCCCGCCCCAGTCCCACCTTGCACGCTGGAACCTGCACACAGTCCTCATCTCCTCTTTAGCCTTCACCCCTGAGACTCAGGCACCAATAGTTTCCCTTTTCCTTCTTTGGATTCAATAAAGGGCTTGGGCATGAAGCTTGGACCCAGTGAGCTGGGGAGCAGGAGGGAAGGTACAGGGAACACAGGAGACAAGCTAGTCTCTGGGCTGGAGGTCAGGAGACGCATCTGTTTGGTGCCAACCAGGTCAGACTGCACCCTGGCAGCCAGAGATGGATGGTGGTGTCCTCAGTCTTTTCACATCCTCCCTGCCCTAGCCAGCTGACCACCCTCGCCTCCAGCCTGAGCCTCTCTATACCCTTGAGTGGAAATGGGCCCATCATGCTCTATGGCGAGTATGGTTAGTAGGTCTCTGTTCTTGCAGGGTCCCTGTCAAATACTGTTTCACCAGACCCATGACACAGATCTTCCAACAAATGATATTTCCCAGAGTATCCCAGCTCAGTATCCCAGACTACTTCTTTTTTCCCCAGTTATTTTTATTAGTTGGAGGCTAATAATTTTACAATATTATAGTGGTTTTTGCCATACATTGACATGAATCAGCCATGGATTTACATGTGTTCCCCATCCTGAACCCCCTCCCACCTCCCTCCTCATCCCTTCCCTCTGGGTCATCCCAGGGCACCATCCCCGAGCACTTGTCTCGTGCATCCAACCTGGACTGGAGATCTGTTTCACACTTGATAATATACATGTTTTGATGCTGTTCTCTCAGATCATCCCACCCTCGCCTTCTCCCATAGAGTCCAAAAGTCTGTTCTATACATCTGTGTCCCTTTTTCTGTCTTGCATAGAGGGTTATCGTTACCATCTTTCTAAATTCCATATATATGCGTTACTATACTGTACTGGTGTTTTTCTTTCAGGCTTACTTCACTCTGTATAATGGGCTCCAGTTTCACCCACCTCATTAGAACTGATTCAAATGTATTCTTTTTAATGGCTGAGTAATATTCCATTGTGTATATGTACCACAGCTTTCTTATCCATTCATCTGCTGATGGGCATCTAGGTTGCTTCCATGTCCTGGCTATTATAAACAGTGATGCGATGAACATTGGGGTACACGTGTCTCTTTCAGATCTGGTTTCCTCGGTGTGTATGCCCAGGAGTGGGGTTGCTGAG
This sequence comes from Muntiacus reevesi, assembly GCF_963930625.1. Lineage (NCBI taxonomy): Eukaryota > Metazoa > Chordata > Mammalia > Artiodactyla > Cervidae > Muntiacus > Muntiacus reevesi. The sequence goes on from NC_089271.1 coordinate 64,156,442, forward strand.
TCATATGGCAGTTCTATTTCCATTTTTTTAAGGAATCTCCACACTGTTCTCCATAGTGGCTGTACTAGTTTGCATTCCCACCAATAGTGTTAAGAGGGTTCCCTTTTCTCCACACCCACTCCAGCATTTATTTCTTGTAGACTCTTGGATAACAGCCATTCTGACTGGTGTGTAATGGTGCCTCATTGAGGTTTTGATTTGCATTTCTCTGATAACGAGTGATGTTGAGCATCTTTTCATGTGTTTGTTAGCCAACTGTATGTCTTCTTTGGAGAAATGCCAGACTACTTGTTTAGGGCACATGACAATGAGTCTGAACTCTGTGTTCAATTTCCTCATTGCTGGAATTTGGGGAGCACTTCCTTTCTCTCAGCCAGCACTCCAGGACTGTGCCAGCCTGAGACTCAGAGAGACAGATCTGTGTTTTTTTTCCATTTATTTTTATTAGTTGGAGGCTAACAATTTTACAATATTGTAGTGGTTTTTGCCATACATTGACATGAATCAGCCATGGATTTACATGTATTCCCCATCCTGATGCCTCCTCCCTCTTCTCTCTCCATCTGATCCCTCTGGGTGTTCCCAGTGCACCAGCCCCAAGCACTTGTCTCATGCCTCCAACCTGGGCTGGTGATCTGCTTCACGCTTGATAATATGTGGGAGAAGGCGAGGGTGGGATGTTTTGAAAGAACAGATCTGTGTTTGAGTGAACTGAGGGTAGGTTCTGCCTGACACCATTCCTGAAAGACCAGAGTTTTATTACACAAAAGGGGGTATGATGGAAGGTAGCACATTCAGAGTTGGTGCCTGGATATCTCTCTGTGTGAATAAATGTCAGCAAGGATAATGCCCTTGAGGCATAAGGATGTGATTCGGGGAGAAAAGAAAGTAGAGACTGGTCCAGATTCTGTAAGGCATTGTGTGAGCAGAAGCCAGGGTCGGACCCCCAATATTCAAGGGGTGTTGTCATGTTCCCAAAATGTAGGACAGGGATGATGCAGGAGTCAGCACACCTCAGGACAGGGTGTTTGGACTCTCACAGTGTTGGAGTCGCTGGAGGAGGCCCTGGATCCTACCTTGCCATTCTATGATATCTGCCAACTGCTGAGGGTGTGGATGAATGAAAATGGGAAGGGTGGCTCTGGAGAGCACCAGGTATACTGCTGCTCATCTTAGAAATAGGAGACCGCCCAAGATGAATTAACCGAGGCAGGCACAAGAAGGGTGCCACGAGGAAGCGAATATAGGAGTGACTGCACCTGGACAATGGGGAACACTGTGCCCATATTCTCACGTTGATTCCCTTCCAGGCCTCTTGGAATGAGGTGAGGTGGACAGTCTACGTGTGGGTTGGAATAGTAGACACCTCAGGGTGAGAAAAGAACATGGGTGGGACTTACTCCGTCCACTCTCAGACTCCTCCCTGGAGCAGGTGGGCTTGATCACTTAGTTCAGAGCTGATCCAGTGGTTATATTGCCTGATGGTGTAGCACTTCTAGCTATTGTCCGAGTGAGTAAATTTGGCAGAGACCGTCCAGCTGAGGTATCTGGCCACTGAGACATGTAGGTAAGTTGTGCCCGGGGAGTCCAGAACCAGCATCAGTCCCACCCTTGGGCACAGAGGGGCCCAGGAGTGTGGTCACCAGGGTGAGGAAGTGGAGAAGCTCATGGAAGTGGAGGTGTGAGGGTGTGAACACAACCCCTCGTTCACTTTTTACCAGGCCCCCTTTCCTCCTCTGAGCACACAGTTCAGACCAACTACCTCACTATAATGTTGCTGGAAACATAGACATCACAGGCCTTGGCTCAGCCCCAAGCCTTCCACTTCCAGTGGGAAATCTGTGGCAGGGCCTGAGGCATAGGTTAAATCCATCTGGGCCCCAGGGGGTAGGAGGAATGCCGAAGCCCGGCCTCATTCAGGGCATCCCTGTTGCCTTTCCCCTTCAGCCTTGGAGAGCCCTAGGCCCCATCCTGCCTGGTTCTGCTGCCTGTCCAACTCCAGGGAAGACGCTCCCTCCCTATCACACCCCAGCCCACCAGCACCAGCCCCAGGTCTACCGCTTTCTCTGGACTATTGAGGGACACTGGCACAAACAAAGAATTTACAGTAGGTGAGCCCTGAAGAGAGCGCTAGCTGCAGTGGGCACAGTAATCATGCCCCAAAATGTCCAAGTCCTAATCCCTGCAGTTGGCTTATATGTTCCTTTGCATGACAGCAGTTGGTTAAGCTTGCAGATGCAATAAAGGCTGCTACTCAGCTGACTTAAGGTGGGGACACTCTCACCTCCAATGGGCAGGTCCGGCCAGGTACTCTGGGCCTGCCAGGGTTGCCAGGTGGACTGTCCCTGTGTGACCCAGGGAGCAGCGTTTGAGTGACTACAGTGTGCTTGTTGTACCTGTGCTTGTGCAATCAATGTTGACATCCTGGTAAGTACTGCTCAGATGCAGATGGAGGACTTTTACAAAGAAGATTCACTTTCTTTCAAAAGATTTACCATTTCTAATTCATAAAACAACCCTTCCAAACATAGAAGAGAAATTGCATTGAATTAAATATGAGTTAAACAGACAACACATATACACATTATAGACAGGGTAAGCCTTCAGTCTGACGAATAGGTAGGTAACAATCAACCCATTTCACTATACTCAGGTGACATGTACATTGCACATCCAGGAGTCACCTGTATATCCTTTTCCCTCACAGAATCCTCGTGGGTAAGTCGACCTACTGCCTATTCCATTTACTCGACATTCTTGAGGGGGTCAAACTATATATAGAGAAGACAGATGGGGTGTTGCCTGCCTCTGGGGATTGACATAAGGGCTTAACTGACAAAAACCCAGAAGCAATTTTGCAGGTGATGAAAACGGTTTTGTTTCGATTGTGGTGGTGGTACCATAAGAGGATGTGCTTATAGTGGCCAGAGACCTTGTAAGTAATTCCATATTATTGAGATACTAATACCCTTTCTCAACAGCACAAGAGACAGCTTTATGCATGGTCATCACCTCATGGTCAATGCCAACATGAAATTGACTACAGTCTTTGTAGCTGAAGATGGAGAATCTGTATATAGTCAGAAAAAACAAGACCTGGAGTTAACTGTGGCTCGGATCATCAGATTCACATAGCAAAATTCAGGCTTAACCTAAAAATGTGGTGAAAACTTCTAGACCAGTCAGGTACGACCTAAGGCAAATCCACTATGATGATGCAGCAGAAGCGACAAATGGATTCAAGGGATTAGAACTTGTAAACAGTGTGTCTGAAGAAGATGGACTGAGGTCTGTAATACTGTACAGGAGGCTGTGAACAAAACCATCCAAATGATAAAGAAAAGCAAGAAGGCAAAGTGGTAGGAGGCCTTACAAATAGCTAAAGAAAGAAGAGAAGCAAAGATCAAGGGAGAAAGGGACAGGTATCAAACTAAATGCAGATTTCCAAAGAAAAGCATGGAGAGACAAGAAGGCCTTCTTCAATGAACAGTGTATAAAACTAGAAGAAAAAACAGAAGAGGAACTACTAGAGATCTCTTCAGGAAAATTGGAGATATTAAGGGAATATTTTTCCCAAAGATGCGCACAATAAAGGACAGAAACAGAAGAGACCTAGTAGATGCTGTAAAGATCAAGAAGATATGGAAAGAATATACAGAAGAACTGTACAAGAAAGATCTTAATGTACTGGATTACTGCGATGGTGTGGTCACCACCCAGAGCAACCTATTCTGGAGAGTGAAGTCAAGTGGGCCTTAAAGGGCACTGCTCTTAATAAAGCTAGTGGATGCGACAGAATTCCAGTAGAACTTCTCAAAACCCTAAAGGATGATGCCATCAAAGTGTTGCATTCAATATGCCAGCAAACGTGGAAGACCTAGCAGTGGCCACAGGACTGGAAAAAGTCAATCCACATCCCAATTCCCAAAAAGAGTAGTACCAAAGAATGTGCTAACCATCAGACAATTGCACTCGTCTGCCATGCTAGTAAGGAAATGCCTAATATCTTGCAGGCTAGGCCTCAGCATTATGTGAACCAAGAATATCCAGATGTCCAAGTTGGGTTTAGAAAAGGAAGAAAAACCAGAGATCAAGTTGCCAACATTCGCTGGATCATAGAGAAACCAAGGGAATTCCAGGAAAACATCTACCTTTGTTTCATCAACTACGCCAAAACCTTTGTGTGGATCATGATAAGCTGTGGAAAGCTCTTAGAGAGATGGGAATACCAGACCATCTTACCTGTCTCCTGAGAAACCTGTATGTGGGTCCAGAAGAAACACACACTGTATGGAACAACTGATTGGTCAGGATTGAGAAAGGAGTATGACAGGGCTGTCTGCTGTCACCCTGTTTGTTTAATCTATATGTTGAGCACATCATGAGAAGTGCGGGCTGGAAGATTTACAAGCTGGAATCAAGATAGGCAGGAGAAACCTCAACAACCTCAGATATGGGGATGATACCACTCTAATGGCAGAAAAGGAAGAGGAACTAAAGAGTCTCTTGATGAGGGTGAAGAAGGAGAGTAGAAAAAGCCGGCTTAAAACTCAATATTGAAAGAAAAAGATCATGGCATCCCACCCCATTCCATCATGGCAAATAGAGGGGGGGGAGGTGGAAATGGTGACAGCTTTCCTCTTCTTGGGCTCTAAAATCACTGCGGATGGTGACTGCAGCCATGAAATCAGAAGATGTTTGCTTCTTGGCAGGAAAGCTATGACAAACCTAGACAGTGTGTTGACAATCAGACACATTACTCTGCTGACAAAGATCCATATAGTCAAGGCTATGGTCTTCCCAGTGGGCACATATGGTTGTGAGTGTTGGAGTGTAAAGAAGGCGCAGCACCAAAGAATCGATGCCTTCAAAGTGTGGTGCTGGAGAAGACTCCTGAGAGTCCCTTGGACAGCAAGGAATTCAAACCAGTCAATCTTAAGCGGAATCAACAATCCTCATTGGGAAGGAATGATGCTGAGCTGAAACTCCATTATTTTGGTCATTTGATATGTACAGCTGACTCATTGGAAAAGTCCCTGATGGTGGGAAGGACTGAGGGCAGAAGGAGAAGAGGGCATCAGAGCATGGGATGACTGGATGACATCACCGATGCAATGGACATGAACTTAGGCAAACTTCAGGAGATGGTGACGGACACGGAGGCCTGGCAAGCTGCAGCCCATGGGGTCGCCAAGAGTCAGACACGACTGTGCGGCTGAACATCAACAACAAACCCATATTCTTGAACAGTGATAAAAAGTAGAAAGCATCTGCAGCAAAAAACAAAACTGTAGAAAAAAGCAAACATGTGGAGGCGAAGTCAGTGAAGAAATCAAAGAGTAAATGATAATATACCTATAGGGAAGTGAAAGGGAAAACACAAACCCTATGGAAGGCAGCAAAAGCAGTTCTAAGAGGGAATTTTGTAGCAATACAATCTTACCTCAGGAAACAAGAAAAACCTCAAATAAACAACCTAACCTTACACCTAAAGCAATGAGAGAAAAAGGAACAAAGAAAATGGAAAGTTAGCAGAAGGGTAGAAATCAAACATCAGAGCAGAGATATAAGCAATAGAGATTAAGAAAGCAACAGATGAGATCAATGAAACTACTTTGACCACCTGATGTGAAGAACTGACTCATTGGGAAAGACCATGATGCTGGGAAAGATTGCAGGTGAGAGGAGAAGGGGACAACAGAGGATGAGATGATTGGAGAACATCCCTGACTCGATGGACAGGAGCTTGAGTAAGCTCCAGGAGTTGGTGACGGACAGGGAAGCCTGGCGTGCTGCAGTCCATGGGGTTGCAAATAGTCAGACACAACTGAGTGACTGAACTGAAGTGAATAAAACTAAAAGCTGGTTCTTTGAAAGGATAAGCAAAATTGATAGACCTTTTGCCAGACCCATCAAGAATAAAAGGGAGGGGGGGTGGGGGGCAAGTGGAGGGGACGGCCCAGACGCACGTCATCCACGGCCCCTCCGGACTGGAGGGACTCGTGAGAGCCGAAGCCCAGAAATCCGGGGGTGGATAAGACACTGCATCCCCTCCAATTCCCGTAAGCACCCCTTGCTCCATCCTGAGCCCAAACACCTCAGCTAGCCCGTGTACCCCTACTCTTCACACTCCAAACTCAGCCGGGACAGACCTCTGCCGCCGCCGCTTCCCACCCGGCTGGAAAAGCTCAGAGGTCCTGTCCCCCTTTCCTCTGAGAGACACTATTTGCTGACCACAAGAGGATTCAGTCACTCAGGAGAAAGCTTCCAGAGCTTTGGCCACAACTAGATTCCTAGACTACAAATGCTTAGGGAAAAGGCTGAAACCCACATTCCATGTGTAGCCAGGGAGTGGGGACAGATGGGGTACCTCAAGATGGAGGGAGCCCTTCCTCTGACTGGTGCCCTGCTCCTGCAAAGTCCCAGTCTCTCTCTTGAGAAGCTGTTGATTTTCCTTGCTGTCCTGGGATGGTCTGGGGAGAGTCACCTTGACAAAGTCAGAGGGGTACCCAGTGTCAACCCACTCTCACCACCAGAGGGCAGCAGCCAGCCAGACGTTTGCTCCTTCCCCTGTCTAGTCTGGCTCGCAGTAGTGGTCCAGATGTGTCCCAGCTGCATCTAGTTTCTCATTTAAACCCAGGGTGGAGGGGAGCAACTGGGAGTTGTAGGTTTGAAGCAGCATTGGTGAAGGCCCCAGGAAGCCAAATCCTGTCCCCAAAGTCACATAGCAAAATCTGGCAGAAATATCAACCTGACTCTTGGCGGACTGCCAGTCTCTAGAAGCACCACTGAGTGAGACAGTCCTAGATCACCTGTGGTACCCAGGGGTCCTAGCCCTTCAGCTGCAGTGGATGCCCAGCCCTGGGCATCTGCCTCTTCCCTTTTGAGGACAGAGGGCAGGCAAGGCTGTGACCAAGTGTTCATGAACCAGGCTTTGCCCAATAGAAACATGGTAGCCTTGGGCAAGTTACTAAATCTCTCGAGTCCTTTTCATCTGCTGGATCCATGGAATTGTGTTGAGCAAGGAAAGAATATGAGTGAAGCTGATTTGTAAGCCATGATGTACCATACACAAGAAAGGGGCAATGAACATATAGAGAAAAAAACACTGGTCTCAGACTCTGAGATCTGGTTTTGAGGTCTGTCTCTGCCATATATAGTGGGTGATGTTTGCACAAATTGGTTACCCTTTCTAGGTCTTCAATAATATCTGTAACCTTTCCAGCATCATGAGGGATTGTTAAGAGGATGCCTAGCAAGGGCCTTGTGGTCCTTAGCTTATTTGATGGGCTGTTTTTACTGAGTGGTTCCTGGGGCTCAGGAGAGGGGATAGGATCAGGTGGATGTTAGTGGTGGAAACAAAGCCACCTGGCTGGGCACCCTCACATGGACCTTGTATGGTGGTCAGGAGCTCTGGACCGACAGCTGGAGGCCAACAATCCCTACAGGTGGTGCTCAGGATGATGTACTGATAGTGAGTGGGTGTTTTCCAGTTGCTGGCCTCTGATGCCTGTCTAGGGACAGCGGGATGGCTGCGCAGGGCTCGCCGCGCTTCCTCCTGACCTTCGACTTTGATGAGACTATCGTGGACGAAAACAGCTCCCAGAGAGCCTGCGTGCCACCTACCGCGAGGGCTTCTACAACGAGTACATGCAGCGCGTCTTCCAGTACCTGGGTGACCAGGGCGTGCGGCCGCGAGACCTGCGCGTGCTCTACGAGTCCATCCCGCTGTCGCCCGGCATGGGCAAAATGCTGCAGTTTGTGGCCAAGCAGGGTTCCTGCTTTGAGGTTATTCTCATCTCAGATGCCAACACCTTTGGCGTGGAGAGCGCGCTGCGCGCCGCCGGCCACCAAGGCCTGTTCCGCCGCATCTTCAGCAACCCTTCCGGGCCCGACGCTCGGGGGCTGCTGGCGCTGCAGCCCTTCCACTCACTCAGCTGCGCGCGTTGCCCCGCCAACACGTGCAAGCACAAGGTGCTCAGTGACTACCTGCAGGAGCGGGCCCACGACAGCGTGCACTTCGAGCGCCTTTCCTACGTGGGCGACGGCGCCAACGACTTCTGTCCCATGGGGCTGCTGGCCGGTGGCGATGTGGCCTTCCCGCGCCGCGGCTACCCCATGCACCGCCTTATCCAGGAGGCACAGAAGGCTGAGCCCAGCTCCTTCCGCGCCAGCGTGGTACCCTGGGAAAATGCCACCGAAGTGCGCCTCCATCTGCAACAGGTGCTGAAGACGTGCTGAGGACGCGGCCTGCAGGGGGCGCCCACCGGGAAGGGGGCCAGGGGGCTGGGGACAGGGAAAGACAAACCTAGTTTTATTAGTCCCTTTCCCTTTCGTTTTGGTGGGTCCCTCCGGGAATTTCGGGCATCCGGAGCTCGTCCATTTGGGGGCTGGAGGAGAGAGTTCGGAGCTGTCCCCGTCTATGCAGTTAACCCAGCTTGGCTGTCTCCCCCAGTTCCACTGCAAGTGAATTCTAGAGTTTGGCCCCACCAGGGTGGTGAGCAGACCCAAGCAGGCAGCAGTGTTTTCCAAAAATCTTGCCCCTTCCCAACTGGGGGGAAGAGGTTGCCTGGCAGGGTAGAGAAGGAACATCTCCCACTGTGTTGCATTAACTGTTGCCTTGAGCCGCATGATTTCCTTCCCCTAGACTTCTGTCAGGGGGACCCAGGTCCTGAAATTCCTCCCCCCGCCCCTTCAGCCCCAGACTCCCCGCGGAGAGGTGGTGCTCTCCACCGACGCCAGTCTCAGGCCTAGGTCTTGCTTTACCTTCTGTGACCCTACACTACACTCCTGCCTCCCCCCCCCCACCCCCACGCACGCTGTCAGCGTCCCCACAGGAAGAAATCCCAGAGGGAACAATCGCCTCCTGGTGGTGGAATGAGGTAGCACACTGTCCAGGGCTCGGGTCCCGCCAGCCATGGACCTCAGAAAACGCGACCACGTCTCCTCCTCGCACCCCAGCCTCTTCTATGCAGCAAGAAACCAGGGACTGAACCAAAGTCGTCCCGCCGACTGGACCCTCTGAACCCCTCCCCTTCCAAATGGAACAGAAAGCCATGATGATTTAAAAGCAGAGCCAGTGAAACCCAAAAGAAAAAAAAAAAAAAAGAATAAAAGGGAGAGGGTTAAATTCAATAAAATTAGACATGGAGAAGTAAGTTGCAAGTGATATCACAGAAATACACAGGATTGTAAGAGAATACAGGAAGCAAATAATTGCCAATAAAATGGACAACTTAGAAGTAATGGACCAATTATTCATTTCAGTTCAGTTCAGTCGCGCAGTCGTGTCTGACTCTTTGCAACCCCATGAATCACAGCACGCCACGCCTCCCTGTCCATCACCAACTCCCAGAGTTGACTCGAACTCATGTCCATCGAGTCGGTGATGCCATCTCATTTTCTGTCGTCCCCTTCTCCTCCTGCCCCCAATCCCTCCCAGCATCAGGGTCTTTTCCAGTAAGTCAACACTTCGGATGAGGTGACCAAAGTACTCAAGCCTCAGCTTCAGCATCAGTCCTTCCATGAACACCCAGGACTGATCTCCTTTAGGATGGCGTGGTTGGATCTCCTTGCAGTCGAAGGGACTCTCAAGAGTCTCCTCCAACACTACAGTTCAAAAGCATCAATTTTTCGGCGCTCAGCTTTCTTCACAGTCCAACTCTCACATCCATACATGACCACTGGAAAAACCATAGCCTTGACTAGATGGACCTTTGTTGGCAAAGTGATGTCTCTGCTTTTCAATATGCTATCGAGGTTGGTCATAACTTTCCTTCCAAGGAGTACGTGTCTTTTAATTTCATGGCTGCAGTCACCATCTGCAGTGATATTGGAGCCCCAAAAAATAGTCTGTCACTGTTTCCACTGTTTCCCCATCTATCTCCCAAGAAGTGATGGGACCAGATGGCATGATCTTAGTTTTCTGAATGTTGAGCTTTAAGCCAACTTTCTCACTCTCCACTTTCACGTTCATCAAGACGCTTTTTAGTTGCTCTTCACTTTCTGCCATAACGGTGGTGTCATCTGCATATCTGAGGTTATTGATATTTCTCCCGGCAATCTTGATTCCAGCTTGTGCTTCTTCCAGCCCAGCATTTCACATGATGTACTCTGCCTATAAGTTAAATAAGCAGGGTGACAATATACAGCCTCGACGTACTCCTTTTTCTATTTAGAACCAGTCTGTTATTCCATGTCCAGTTCTAACTGTTGCTTCTTGATCTGCATATAGAGTGGTACAATTTTCCAAGTATGAACCAGAGAGAAATAGAAACTACAAAGAAACACATCATATGTACTGAAATTGAAACTCTGATTTAAAATTTTCCATAAAACAGAAGGCCAGGACCAGATGACTTCGGAGGCAAATTCCGTCAGGCATTTGGTGAAGAGTCAATACCTATCCTTCAGAAACTATTCCAAAAACTTGCAGAGGAGAGAACACTCCTCAAACTCATCCTATGAGGCCACCATCACCCTGATACCACAAGCAGACAAATATACCACCAAAAAAGAAAGTTATAGGGCAATATCAATGATGAACATAGGCACAAAATTCTCAACCAAACAGTAGCAAACCAAATCCAGCAAGACATTAAAAGGACCACATAGCATGATCAAGTGGGATTCATCCAAGTGATGCAAGAATTTTTCAATATCCACAAATCCATAGATCTCAATAGATACAGAGAAGGCTTTAGAAAAAAGTCCAACATCCATTTGTGATAATAACTCTCCAGAAAGTGGGCATAGAGGGCCCTTATCTGAACATTAAAAAGGCCACATTTCACAAACCTACCGATAACATCATACTCAATGGTAAAAAGAAGAAAGTGTTTCTTCTAAGATCAGGAAAAAGAGAAGGACGGCCACTCACCACTTTTATTCAGTATAGTTACGGAAGATCTAACCACAGCAATCAGAGAAAAAGAAATAAAAGAATCCAAGTTGGAAAGGAAATAAAGCTGTCACTGCTTGCAGCTTGCATGATACTGTGCCTAGAAAATCTTAAAGATGCTGCCAGAAAACTATTAGAGCTCATCGATGAATTCAGTAAACCTGCAGGATACAAAATGAATGCACAGAAATCTCTTGCATTTTTATATGCTAACAATGAAATTTCAGAAAGAGAAGTTAAATAAACAATCCCCCTTACCATCACATCAAAAAGAATAAAATGCCAAGGAATAAACCTAAGGAGACCAAAGAGCTGTACTCACAAATCTATAAGATGCATGCACCCCAATGTTGATTGCAGCACTATTTACAACTGCCAAGACACGGTAGCTACCTAAATATCCATCGACAGAGGAATGGATAAAGAATATGTGGTACATATATACAGCAGAATAGTACTTTACCATAAAAAGAATGAAATAATGCCACTTGAGGCAACATGGATGGATGTAGTGATTGCCATACTGAGTGCAGAAAGTCAGAAAGAGTAACACAAATGTCCCTTACATGTGGAACCTAAAATGTTGTACAAATGAACTTATTAAATAAATGGAAACAGACTTTGAAAACATGATTACCAAAAGGGAAAGGCAGAGGTAGGAAAGGGATAAAGATCCTAATCTATAACATCCTAATGAGAGATGTTGTAGATGATGTAAACAGACGGAAAGAAATATTATATGCTTGTGAGGGCAAACATTTACAACTAGCCTCTGCTTTACACTTCCTAAGGAAGGAGGCAACTGGGCTTCAGTCCAGGTATTTACAGTCAGTCTCCAGCTTGCACTCTGAAATAGAACGAATAAGAGTAACTGGGTAAATAGTCAGGCTTTGTTTCCTGAGGACAATTTAGGACAACAGCTCTGGCAGAGACAGAGGGGCTACTCTCTGTTTGAGTAAAACATCAAGAGGTCACATATGTCCCGTTCTCAGGGCAGGAGAGACACTGCACATGGGAAGAGAGGCTCCTTGGGGGTCAAAAACAAAGGGGCCCCACCCCATAATGTGTGATGCCACGTCTCCCCCATAGGTCTCCGGGCTGGCATGCATCTGGGAATAGAGATGCTCATGCATGTTGGGGAGGGTCCTAGGACAGGTCAGGTGTGAGAAAAGAAACAAGATAACTGGCCAAACCTAAACAAAGACCCAAAAGGACTGTCCTATAAAAATGACTTAACTGCCTCTTACTGCACTTCTCCTCAGTAGGACAGATGCCCACACCTTTTCTCTCCAAGTGTGTATCATTGCCTTCTCTGTCTTAACTAAACAAACTGTTTCTCTGTGTGCTCTCCTACTTGTTGTGCTGTGTCTCTAACAATAAACTCTGTACCTCTTTTTTTTTTTTTTAACAGATTTTGCCTCCTTGAGAAATGCATTTTTCAAAGGGGCAAACTTAAAGCCACAGCTCACTGCTGCCCCTCTGACATCCCTTGGATTGGAAGAATCAATATTGGCAGAATGGCTATACAACCCAATGCAACCTACTGATGCTATTGAATCCCTATCAAATTACCAATGATATTTTTCACAGAACTAGATCAAACATTCCCAAAGATTGTATGCAGACACAAAAGACCATCAATCGCCAGAGCAATCCTGAGCGAGAAAAATGGAGCTGGAGGAATCAGGCTCCTGGACTTCAGACAATACTACAAAGGTACAGTCATCAAAACAGTATGATACTGGCAGAAAAACAGAAATACTGATCAAACGAACAGGATAGAAAGCCCAGAAATAAACCCATGCGCCTATGGTCAATTAATCTCTGACAAAGGAGGCAAGAACATACCAATGAGAAAAGACAGTCTCTGCAGTAAGTGGTGCTGGGAAAACAGCTGCACAGAAAAGAATGAAATTAGAACAGTCTCTAAAATCATACACAAAAATAAATTAAAAATGGATTAAAATCTAAATCTAACACAAGACACTATGAAACTCTTAGAGGAAAACACATGCAGAACACACTTTGACATAAATTACAGCAATATGATTCTGCATCCACCTCCTAGAGTAATGAAAATAAAAATGAAAATAAACAAGTGGGGCCTAATTAAACTTAAAAGCTTTTGTACAGCAAAGGCGGTGGGGCGAGGGGCTGGGGGAGACTATAGACAAGATGAAAAGACAACCCTTAGGATGGGAGAACTCTTAGGACTTGCCCTGTTAACATCTTTCATATATAACATACACCAGTGTCAACTGTAGTTATCATGTTGTACGTTACAGCTCTCGTACTTATTTGTCTAATAACTGGACGTGTGTCTGTTTGGCCCACTTTTGTCCAATTCCCCTCCCCCACAGCTACCCTCTGGTAAGTGCAAAGCTTATCTCTTTTCCTCCGCATCCTTGTTTGTTTGCTTGCTTGTCTGTTTTGAAGCGTAATTGACCTACAACACTATGTTAGCTCCTGGTATACAACATCGTGAGTTATTATTTCTATCCATTTCAAAATGTTCAACACTGTAATTCCGGTTATGATATGCCACCAAACAAGGATAGGGCATAGTTATTGACTCTGTTCCCTACACTATGCCTGTCTCTTTTTCTATCTGATTGCTTTAATCTGCTGACCTCTTAAGGTTAAATGCATGTTAACCACCCCCCATTTTTACTCCTCTCCTTGAGTTTACTGTATCTGACACCATATTGTTCACCTTTTTCTTCTGTGTATCCCTTAACTAAGGGGCTTCCCTGGTGGCTCAGTGGCCAAGAATTTGCCTGCCAATGCAGGAGACATGGGTTCAACCCCTGGGTCGGGGAGGTCCCCTGGAGAAAGAAATGGCAACCAAATCCAATATACATGCCTGGAGAATCCCATGGACAGAGGAGCCTGGCGGGCTACGTCCATGGGGTTTTCAAAGACTCGGACATGACTTAGCAACTAAACAATAGCAATGCTCCCTTAACTACTCACTGCGGATACAGATGATTTTAGTACTTTTGTCTTTTAACCTTCCCATTAGCTTTGTAAGTGAGTGATGTGCTACCTTTCCTGCATATTTGCCTTTACCAGTGAGCTTTCTCCTCTCATCATTTTCATGTTTCTAGTTGCGTCTTTTCTTTTTTGCTGGGAGAAGTCCTCTTGACATTTCCTGTAAAGCTGGTTTGGTGATGCTGGACTCTTGTAGCTTTCTCCTGTCTGTAAAACTCTGGCCTCTCCTTCAAATCTGAGTGACAGTCTTCCCAGTAGTGTCTTCTTGGTTGTAGGCTTTTCTCTTTACCGTTTCACATATATCATGCCACTCCCTTCTGGCCTGCAGTGTTTCTGCTGAAAAATCCCTTGTTTGTAACGTGTTGCTTTTCCCTTGCTGCTTTTAATACCCCTCTGTAGCTTTACTTTTTGCCATTGTGATTACAATGTGTTTTGGTGTGGTTTTCTTTCTGTGTAGGGCTCTCTGTGTTCCAGTACCTGGATACCCATGTCTTTTGCCAGGTTAGCAAAGTTTTCAGCTAGTGTGTCTCCACATATGCTCGCTGCCCCTTTCTCTCTTTCTTCTCCTGCTGGGACCCCTAGAATTCAAATGTTTCTATGCTTGACCTGGTCCCAGAGGTCTCTGAAACTGTCCTCATCTCTGTTTATTCTTCCTTTTTTTCTGTTCAGCTTCAGTGATTTCCACTATTCTGTTTTCCAGCTTCATGATCCGTTCCTCTGTGTCATCTCAACTACCATTGAAGTATATTTCTTATTTCACTTATTGTACTCTTCATCTCTGTTCAGTTCTCCTTTAGATTCTCTGTTCTTGGTTCTTTTTTAACTTTTTTAATTGTAGGATAATTGCTTTAAAATATTATGTTGGCTTCTGACATACATCAACATAAATCAGCCGTAGGTATACATATATTGCCTCCCCGTTGAACCTCCTTCCCAGCTCCCACTCCACCCCACCCCATCCATCTAGGTGGTCACAGAGCACCAGGTTTGAGTTCCCTGCATCATACAGCAAATTCCCAATGGCTACTGGTTTTTCATATGGTAATGTATGTGTTTCGATGCTACTCTCTCCATTTGTCCCACCCACTCCTTCCCCCACTGCATTCACATGTCTGTTCTCTATGTCTGTGTCTCCACTGCAGCCCTGCCAATAGGTTCGTCAGTACCACCTTTCTAGATTCCATACATATGTGTTAATATACGATAATTGTTTCTCTCTTTCTGAGTTACTTCACTCTGCATAATGGGCTCTAGGTTCATCCACCTCAATAGAACTGACCCAAATGTGTTTCTTTTTATGGCTGAGTGTTGTTCCACTGTATATATGTACCACAACATCTTTATCCATTCATCTGTCAATGGTCATCTGAGTTGCTTGCATTTCCTCGCTGTTATGAATAGTGCTGCAGTGAACTCTGGCATACATGTGTCCTTTTCCATTATGGAATCATCAGGGTACGTGCCCACTAGTGGGATTGTCGGCCCTTAGGGTTGTTTATTCCTAGTTTTTTCAAGGACTCTCCATACTGTTCTCCAGTGGCTGTATCATTTATATTCCCACCAACAGTGCAAGAGGGTTCGATTTTCTCCACAACTTTTCTAGCGTGCATTGTTTGTAGATATCCTGATGATGGCCATTCTGACCGGTGTGAGGTGATACCTCGTAATAGTTTTGATTTACATTTTCTAATAATGAGTGCGGGGAGAAACAGCAATAACCTCAGGTACCCAGACGACACCACCCTTATGGCACACAGTGAAGAGGAACTAAAGAGCCTCTTGATGAAGGTGGAAGAGAAGAGTGAAATAACTGGTTTAAAACTCAACATTCGAGAAATGAAGATCATGGCATCTGGTCCCATCACTTCATGGCAAATAGATGAGGAAACAACGGAAAAAGTGACAGACTTTTATTTTCTTGGGCTCCAAACTCACTGTGAATGGTGACTGCAGCCACGAAAAGACACTTGCTCCTTGGAAGAAAAGCAAAGACAAACCTAGACAGCAGAGCATATTAAAAAGCAGAGACATTACTTTGCCTACAAAAGTCCTTGTAATCAAAGCTATGGTTTCTCCAGCAGTCATGTAGGGCCTGAGAGCTGGACAAGAAGAAAGGCTGAGTGCCAAAGAATTGATGCCTTTGAAGTGTGGTGCTGGAGAAGACTCTTGAGAGTCCCTTGGACAGCAAGGAGATCAAACCAGTCAAGCCAAAAAATCAACCCTGCACATTCACTGGAAGGACTGATGCTGAAGCTGAAGCTCCAATACTCTGGCCACCTGATGCGAAGAGCCGACTCACTGGAAAAGACCCTGATGCTGGGAGAGATTGAAGGCAGGAGGAGAAGGCGATGACAGAGGATCAGGTGTTTGGATGGCATCACTGACTCAATGGACATGAGTCTGAGCACCCTCTGGGAGACGGTGAAGGACAGGGAAGCCTGGCGTGCTGCTGTCCATGAGTGGCAAAGAGTGGGACACGACTGAGCTACTAAACAACAATAAATTCTATTCCATATAATCCTGCAAGCCTAAAACATTCTTGTCTCCCCACTATGACTCAAAATCAAATGAATAAGCATAGCCTCCTGCTGACGTAGCTAGCGCTCGCTCCTACATTGCTGGCTAGGGGGTCCTAGGTGTCCCAAAGTTCGCCTTGTCTTGCTGGTGAGTGTGGCTGTTTCTGGGGGCAGCTGGCTGACATGCCAGGGTGTCTTGAGGCTGGTTTGTCCTGCCGTTGACTGGGTTTGGGGCCCAGGGTGTCCTGGGGCTAGTGCCAGCTCACTGGTGGGTGGAGCTCTGTTTCTGTTCCTGGCTCTCTAGCTGCAGGGCCCTGGGGGCCCCAGAGCTGGTCTCAGTTCACTGTTGGGTGGGGCCAGTTCCCGACATGGCTGCCTGTGGGATCCTAGATGTCCCAAAGGGGGCTTCCACACACTGCAGTGTGGGGACAGATTGCAGAGCTGCTGGCTGAGAGCTCCAAAGTGTCCCAGACCTGGTGTCGACTTGCTGGTACACTGTGCTGGGACTCAGTGGCTCTCGGGGCTGGGGTGGGCCTGCTGGTGGGTGACCTATTTCCTGTAGTGCAGGCTGCAGGGCTGGAGTTACTCCGCTTGCTGTTGTCTGCCTGCTGGTGTGTGGAGCTGGTTCTTGGGTTCTCTGGCTTCAGGGCTCTGGAGGGGTCCAGGAGTTGGTGTTTTGGGCCATTGGTGGCTGGGGCTGAGTCCAGGGCATCCTAGGGCTGGGGCCTAACCACTGATGGGTATAACTGGTCCTGGGGCTAGTGATGACCTGCTGTGGGCAGGAACTAGGTCCCAGGGTCTCTGACTGCAGGACCCTGGAGTCCTGGCTTAATGCCTTCTTACTGGTGTATAGGGCCAGTGTGGTATGTCAGGGCCTCTGATTGACAGGTCCAGCTCCAGGGACTCTTAAGACAGCAGGCTTGCTTGTGGGTGGGACTGCACCTCTGCCTGGCTAGTAGCTTGTCCTGCCCCAGTATTATTGCCTACAGGCTGATGGGTAGGTCTGGGCACTGGTGCTAGTAAGTAGAGGGAGGATTCCAAACGGCAGTGGCTAGTGCCAGTGTCCACGTGGTGGAAGGAGCTCCACAGAATGGCTGCTTCCAGGGTTGATGCCCCCAGGGTGAGTCCAGCTGCCTCTTGCCTCTCTGGGAGGCTCTCCAAGATCAGCAGCTGCCTCTGACCCAGGCTCCCTTCAAATTATTGCTTCAGCCCTGGGTCCTGGAGCATGTGAGATTTTGTGTGCCCCCTTTAAGAGTGAAGTCTATTACCCACGGCTCTCTGGCTCTCCCAAAATTAAGTCCTGCCGACTTGAAATCCAAAAGCTCTGGGAGATCCTCTTCAAGTGAATAAATACAATTTCATTAGGAAAAATATACAAAGTACTACTACACAGAATAGGCATGAATCTCACAAATTTAAGATTGATTGAAAACCCAAGAAGGAACATAGATATATTTAACACTTCCATTCATATAACTGTAAGTAGCTGTCAGCACTAACTCACAACATTATATATGTGTGTGTGTATATATATATATATATATATATATATATATATTTGTATGTATATACTATAAAATCTAGACGAAAAGGGAAGAAAGGATGACACATATGTAAGAGTGTGCCTATTCTCCTTGAAGAAGGAACGGGGCTAAGACTGGGAAACTGTAGGAGTGTTGGGGTAGTCGACACTATCCTTCTGTGACTTGGGGGTATACACTTTATGATCAATTATTAAACTCAACGCATATATTGTGACTTTTTCTCTGTCTATCTTACGTTTCAGTATAATTGGAGAAAAATATAATGCTTAAGGTAATAACATCCCAGTGTAAGCATATTTTAACTATGTTCTAAGCAGAAGTAGAATCAAGGTTACTTTCTTTGTTTATAACATCTCTAACTGAGCTTAGTAATCTTATTTCATCTACATTAATAGTTATAATTTTGAGAACTCATACCTTTTTTAATAATAAAGTGATGCTTACATAATGATAATATCAATCTCACTTTTAATAAATAGTTCATATTTGGGTAGTACATTATCATTCAGAATTTAATTGTGAACTTGTGCTGAAACTCACAGAAGTGATGTACTTGGATACAATTTCTCAGAGACTTCTCCCCTCCCCATCCACTTCGTCTCAGAGGTGGAGCACCAAGAACCTGAGAAAAAGAAATGAAGGCAAAAAACCCAGAGCGCTGTGTCTGCATTGTACTACACCGATTTGACCAGCCGAGGGCAGTATGGTTTAAGGCTGTTTGTTGGGAAGGGCCAGATGCCATGCCTTTGGAGTCCCTCCTGTTCTTTGTGATTAGTCTATGAAGCCCTGAGACTGAAGAGCTTATTTGTACCAATATGGTGGTGATGGTGCTGGTGCTGGTGGTTGGATGGGCGGCATCTCCCTTGCCCGTTTGGCACTTCTATCTTAACACCAGCCTTCACCCCTGCTCCCCGCAGCAGCAGCTCTTTTCTTCCTCTTACTCCTCAGACAGAAAATGAAACCTTTGATGTGCTAGACTGGGTGAGCTCCCACCTTCCACTGGCACAGAAGCAGTAGGTGGGTGTGGACAACCCTTCAAGCCCTTCCTTAGTTCTTTGTAGGGGGCAAAGCTGAAAGAATTTTCCTTAAGTGTTAGCCGCCACCCCACAGTGAGTGCCCCTGCTTTTGTCTCTAGTCTTGTGGCCCAAGTGAAGGCTCCGCACTGGTTTGTGGCATTGATAGGGTCAACAGGAAGAATGTCATGTTCTTTTAAAATCTTATTGATTGATGAAATGAAACAAGAGTCATTTTCTGGGGCCACCCCTCTGCCTAAAGATAACATAACTTTTCCCATTATAAATACTGTTCCATCTTCTAACCTGGTTGTTCGGAATTTCAGCTATCATAATTCGTCTCCCTTTTTAAGGATGGACTTGAAACAGAAATTGAGGGAACATTTCTCTTGGGACTTTACCTTAAATGATTGAGTATGTAAAGGGTCTTCTGGTGCTTATCAGGGATTTTTCATCTCTTTAAACTACATGTGCTTTATTGCTAATTCTTTGACGCCATCAGAAGACTTTTTAAAAAAAAAAATTTGTTTTGCCCATGATTCGAGGACCCAGATGCCTCAACTGATTTTTCCCGCATGGTTCCTGCCCCAGAATCACAGATGTACAGAATATTAGAGCTAGATAATCTCATGTAGAAATCTAACAGGTCTACTCCTGAGGGGTGTACAAATGAGGAATCTGAGAGTAGAGGGACAGCGCCATGTCAAGGCCAGCAGACAGTTCTACTATACCTCTTCAGTCTCCACTTTGCTGTTTGGTAGGACAGAAGCACCTCCATTGCCTCACACTCAGAACTCTTGTGGGTGTATGTTGAACTTGGTGCAGCTTCTCCCCAACCTCCTGACTGATTTGAAACAATGAAATCTGCCCCATTTGCTATCAGTTATAGCTAGAGCCTTGTTCACTCACTTGAGCACCCCAGGTGAAGCACTCCCCTTCACTGCATCCACAGAATCCCTAGTGTTTTGGGGTCACTGTGGATTGCTGACTTAACAGGTCTAACACAAGGCAGAGTAAGGTAGGGCAAGCACTTGATGAGGAATCAGGAGACCTACCTCTCTCCTAACCTGCTGAAAAGCCCTTCCCCTTTCTGAACCTCTTGTTTCCCCATCTGGGAAAAGACGAAGGTGACCTAAAACAGTGGCTCTCAACCTGGGTTCCAAGAAGTTCCTGAAATTGTGTGCAAAGTTGTGCGAGGCATGTATACAGTCTTCTCAGGAGGGTGTATAGAGCTTCCAATAGATTCTCAAAGGAGTCCTATTATGGGCTGAATTGTGTTGCACCAATTTCCTTTCTTAAAGCCCTAACCCTCAATGTGACTGAATTTGGAGATGGAGCCTTTAGAGAGGTAATTAGGGTTAATTGAGGGAGCTGGTAAAGAATCTGCTGCAATACAGGTTTTAATTCCTGTGTTGGGAAGTACCTCTGGAGAAGGGATATGCTACCCACTCTAATATTCTTGGGCTTCCCTGGTGGCTAGACAGTAACGAACTCACCTGCAGTGTGGCACACCTGAGTTCCATCCCTGTGCTGGGAAGTTCCCCTGGAGGAGGGCATGGCAACCCACTCCAGTGTTCTTGCCTGGAGAATTCCCATGGACAGAGGAGCCTGGTGTGCTGCAGTTCATGGGGTCACCAAGAGTCGGACACAACTGAGTGATCAAGCACAACACACACAGAGGTTGTAAGAGTGGGGCCCTAATCCCAAAGGACCTGGCATCCTTATAAATGGAGGAGTTACCAGATCTCTCGCTCTCTCTCTCTCTGTCTCCACACACACACAGAGGAAATGTCATGTGAGGAAACAGAGAGAAGGTTCCCAACTGCAATACAGCAGGAGTGCCTACACCAGGAACTGAACTTGCTGGCACCTTGATCTTGGACTTCTAGTATCACAAACTATGAGAAACTAAATGCCTTTTGTTTAAGACATCCAGCCTGTGGTATTTGGTTTTGGCAACTGGAATAGACTAACACAAGGCCCACAACCAAAAAAAGGTTCAGAGCCATTGGACCCACTGGTTGCCAGAAACCCATCCTGGACATTCATGTTTCAATACAACGTTTTTAGGTACTTGCAGATTTCTTGAGTTCTTCCTTGGAAGAGTGCAGTATATCTTTTATTGCAACATACTTCCTTTGCTAATAGTTGCATAACACGGATTTGTATCTATATAAACCCAAAGACCAGAGTTTAAATCCTGATTCCACCACCTACTAGATCTTTGACTTTGGACAAGTTATCACATGTTTGTGCCTCGTATATAAAATAGGGATAAGATTCGTGTCTACCTCACATGGCTGTTGTGAGAATTAAATGACATAATGCATGTATGAGGGCCTAGCACACAGTAAAGTTTCAACAGATATTAGTAGCTTTTGCGATGAAAATATAAGTAGCAGTCAGGGCTTTTTGCCCTTATAAACAGCACTGTTGTGAGCGAGCTTCGTTATACACAGAGAATTTTATTTTAAAAATACTTACCTAGATTAACTAAGAGAAAAAGAGTAAAATAACTAAAATCATAAAAAAAGAAGGGATATTACAACCAATGTGACAATAAGAAACAGGATCATACAAGAATATTATGAACAATTGTGGAAAACTGGTGAACCACTTGTAAAAGAATGAAACGAGAACACTTCCTAACATGACACACAAAAATAAATTCGAAATGGATTAAAGATCTAAATTTAAGACCAGAAACTATAAAACTCCTAGAGGAGAACATAGGCAAAACACACTCCAACATAAATCACAGCAAGATCCTCTATGACCCACCTCCCAGAATATTGGAAATAAAAGCAAAAATAAACAAATGGGACCTAGTTAAACTTAAAAGCTTTTGCACAACAAAGGAAACTATAAGCAAGATGAAAAGAAAGTCTTCAGAAATGGGAGAAAATAATAGCAAATGAAGAAACAGACAAAGGATTAATCTCAAAAATATACAAGCAACTCCTGCAGCTCAATTCCAGAAAAATCAATGACCCAATCAAAAAATGGGCCAAAGATTTAAACAGACATTTCTCCAAAGAAGACATACAGGTCGCTAACAAACACATGAAAAGATGCAGAACAGCACTCATTGTCAGAGAAATGCAAATCAAAACCACAGTGAGGTACCATTACACGCCAGTCAGGATGGCTGCTATCAAAAAGTGTACAAGCAATAAATGCTGGAGAGGGTGTGGAGAACAGGGAACCCTCTTACACTGCTGGTGGGAATGCAAACTAGTACAACCGCTATGGAGAACAGTGTGGAGATTTCTTTAAAAACTGGAAACAGAACTGCCATATGACCCAGCAATCCCACTTCTGGGCATACACACTGAGGAAACCAGACCTGAAAGAGACACGTGCACCCCAATGTTCACCGCAGCACTGTTTATAATATCCAGGACATGGAAGCAACCTAGATGCCCATCAGCAGATGAATGGATAAGGAAGCTGTGGTACATATACACTATGGAATATAACTCAGACATTAAAAAGAATTCATTTGAATCGGTTCTAATGAGATGGATGAAACTGGAGCCCATTATACAGAGTGAAGTAAGCCAGAAAGATAAAAACCAATACAGTATACTAATGCATATATATGGAATTTAGAAAGATGGTAACGATAACCCTATATGCAAAACAGAAAAAGAGACACAGATGTACAGAACAGACTTTTGAACTCTGTGGGAGAAAGAGAGGGTGGGATGTTCTGAGAGAACAGCATTGAAACAAGTATACTATCAAGGGTGAAACAGATCACCAGTGCAGCTTGGATGCATGAGACAAGTGCTCAGGGCTGGTGAACTGGGAAGAACCAGAGGGATGGGATGGAGAGGGAGGTGGGAGGGGGGATCGGGAAGGGGAACACATGTGAATCCATGGCTGATGCATGTCGATGTATGGCAAAATCCACTACAATATTGTAACGTAATTAGCCTCCAACTAATAAAAATAAATGGGAAAAAAAAGAATACTATGAACAATTGTGGCAAGAAATTGGACAACCTGGAAGAAATGAATAAGTTCCTAGAAACACACAATCTACCAGAACTGAATCAAGGAGAAACAGAAAACCCAACAGACCAGTAATGAGATTGAATCGGTAATGAGAAACCTCCCCTCTGCGCCGCCCCCCGCCAAAATCAGGAACTGATTGCTTCACTGGAGACTTCCACCAAACATTCAAGGAATTCATACCAACCTTCCTCAAATGCTGCCAAAAAACTGAAGAAGAGGGAACACTTCCAAACTCACTTTATGAGGCCAGCACTATCCTGATATCAAAGGCACCAAAAGAAAAGAACACTACAGGCCGCTTTGCCGGATGAATGCAGATGCAAAACACCTCAACAAAATACTAGCAAAGCAATTCAACGGCATATTAGACGGACTATGTGCCATGGTCAAAAGGGATTTATCCCTTGGGTGCAAGGATAGTTTAACATACAAAAATCAATCAATGTAATAAAACACATTAACAGAATGAAGGACAAAAATCACATGATCATCTCCATAGATGTATAAAAAATTCAACACTCCTTCACGAGAAAAACAATCAGAGAAAAAAAAAAGAAAAAAGAAAAAACAGTGAAGGAACTAGGAGTGGAAAGAAATGACCTCGACATAAAAAAGGCCACAACTAACATCATACTCAGTGGTGAAAAACTGAAATCTCTTCTTCTAAGGTAAGGAACAAGGCAAGGACGCCTGCTCTCACTATTATGTTAGTACTCAACACCTGGAAGTAATAGCCAGAGCTGTTAGAAAAGCAAAAGTAATAAAAGGCATCCACATCAGAAAGAAGTAAAGTTATCTCTGTTGAAGATAGCATCACTTTTTACATGCAAAACGCAAAATATTACACACACCCATACACACACACACACACACACACACACACGCACGCACAAAACTGGTAGAACTGATAAACAAATTCAACAAAGTTGTAGGACAGAAAATCCAAAAACAATTCAGTTGTGTTACTATACACTAACAAAGAACAATTTGAAAAGGACATTAAGAATACAATTCAAGGGAGGCGGTCCTAAGAAGGCGGAGGAATAGGACGGGGAGACCACTTTCTCCCCCACAAATTCATCCAAAGAACATTTGAACGCCGAGCAAATTCCACAGAACAACTTCTGATTGCTGGCAGAGGACATCTGGCACCCAGAAAGGCAGCCCATTGTCTTCGAAAGGAGGAAGGACAAAATAGAAAAGATAAAAAGAGAGACAAAAGAGGTAGGGACGGAGATCCGTCCTGGGAAGGGAGTCTTTAAAAAGAGAGAAGTTTCCAAACACCAGGAAACATGCTCTCAGGCGGGTCTGTGGTGACCTTGGAATCTCAGTGGACAAAATGAGGGGGAGGAAAAATAAATAAATAATTAAAACCCACAGATTACGTGCCTAACAGCCACTTCCAGTGGAGCAGCAGCCCGGACGCTCGCATCCCCCACTAGCAAGCAGGGGAGGGACAGGGAGCAGCGGGCTGCATTGCTTAGGGTAAGATCCAGGCCTGAATGCCCTGAGGGCAATCTGAGGGGATTAGCTTGAGATAGCAACCCAGACTGTGGGGTAGCTATCCTGTGATCACGCGAAAAGCCCTAACCTAAGACATCGCCAGGCACGCTCACAGAAGAAAGCACTGAGCAGAGCTAGCCGGCTGCAGACCGGCCCATCCCCCGCCGGAGACAGGCAGGCGAGGGCAGCCAGAGTCGGAAGCGGGCATTCGACCCCAGAGAGGCACCCTATACCAAATGCAAGCAGATTTCTCTGCTAACCAAGACTTCTTGGGACTCTGGACGATCGACATCTGCTAGGAGGGCCGCAGCCAGAGACCAGCTCCCCAGAATAGACACACAGCACACCTAAGAAGGCGCACTTGTTGCACACCCAGAAAACCAAGCGGCTGGAACGGGAGAGGGGGTAAGCCGCAGCCTCCAACTGGGGGTGGATACGCGCGCCAAGCCCCTGGTCACCTGAGCTGCTCGGGCCTGGGTCGGGCGCAAAACCAGGTCCAACCAAGTCTGCGCCTTTGTGCAGTACCTGAGAACCTGAACCTGAGCAGCTTAGGCCTCAGAAGTGCATGTAAACCAGAGTCTGCATCAGACAGTTCCCGGCAGAGCAACCTAGAGTCTGGGCAGTGTAGACTGGGGAAGCACACACGGCGTGAGCGGGGGCAAACCCTGTGTGGCTGAATCACTGTGAGCACACGCCAGTGATATTTGTTCACAGTGTTCCTCCCTCCCCAAAGCATGACTAAACAAGTGAGCCTAAAAAAAAAAAAAAAAAAAAAAAAAAAGTAAATAAAAGGGAACACCACCGCGCCCCTTGGAGCAGGGCAGAAATTAGACACTGAAGAGACCAGCAAACAGAAGCTAAAATAAACAGACGGAACCGCTTTGGAAGTCACAGGTGCAATAGATTAAAACCCTGGAGTTAGCACCAGCTACATAGTAAGGGGCCTATAACCTTGAGAAATACAAGCCAGACCAACGAGCTCTCTGAAGATGAACTGACCCCACACTGTCCGCAACAGCTCCAGAGAAAGTCTCAGATATATTTTTACTATTATCATTTTTTAAATTAAAAAAAAATTAAAATAAAAAATTTTTATTTTTTACTTTGTTCTCCTTTTTATTTTATTTTATCTTTTTATTTTTAAGTTCCCATTATTCCTTTAGTTTTCATTTTTATAACCTAACATTACCTTGCCAAAAAAAGACCCTATTTTTAAAACAAACTTCATATATACATATTTTATAATTTCTCTTACTTTGTCTTTCCTTTGTTTGTTCACTGGTTTGATTTTTTGCTTTTTTTCCTCTTTTTTTCCATTTTTCCTTTTTTTTTTTTTATAAAAAATACTGCATTTTTGGTAATTTAACCTCTACTCAGGATTTTTAATCTTTGCTTTTTGGTATTGGATATCAACTTTGTACCTTTAAGAACCCAATCTTCAGTACCCATTTTTACCTGGGAGCAGGATCACTGGCCTGATTGCTCTCTCCCCCTTTCTACTCTCCTTTTACTCCACCAGGTCGCCTCTATCTCCCCCACCCCCTTTTCTTGTCTACCCAACTTGGTGAATCTCTTTGTATGTTCCAGGCTGTGGAGAACACTTAGGGACCTGATTACTGGCTGGATCTGTCTCTCTCCTTTTGATTCCCCCTTTGATCCTCCTGGCTGCCTCTGTCTCCTTCCTCCCTCTTCTCCTCTCTGTGTAACTCAGTGAAACTCTCCGAGGGGTCCAGACTGTGGAGAGCACATAGGGAAGCGATGACTGGCTAGCTTGCTCTCTCCCCTTTTGACACCCCTTCTGCTCCTCCTGGTCAGCCTTTTAACTCCCTCTTCTCTCTTCTCTTCTCCACGTAACTCTGTGTACCTCTCCGGGTGTCCCTCACTGTGGAGAAACTTTCCATCATTAACCTAGATGTTTTATCATTGGCGCTGTATAGATGAAGAAGTCTTCAGGCTACTGTACGAATAAGACTGAAAACCAGTGGCAGGAGACTTAAGTCCAAACCCTGAGACTACCGGAGAACTCCTAAATCCAGGGAACATTAAACGATAGGAGCTCATCAAACGCCTGCATACCTACACTGAAACCTAGCACCACCCAAGGGCCAACAAGCTCCAGAGCAAGACGTACCATGCAAATTCTCCAGCAACACAGGAACAAATCCCGAGCCTCAATATACAGGTTGACCAAAGCTACGCCAAACCCAATGACATCTCCAAACTTATTACCGGACACTTCATTGCACTCCAGAGAGAAGAAATCCAGCTCCACCCACCAGAACACTGACACAAGCTTCCCTAGCCAGAAAACCTTGACAAGCCACCTGTCCAACGCCACCCACAGCAAGGAACCTCCACAATAAAGAGGAAACACCAATTGCCAGAATACAGAAAGGCCACCCCAAACACAGCAATATACACAAGATGAAAAGGCAGAGAAATACGCAGCAGGTAAAGGAACGGGATAAATGCCCACCAAACCAAACAACAGAGGAAGAGATAGGGAATCTACCCGATAAAGAATTCCGAATAATGATAGTGAAAATGATCCAAAATCTTGAAAGCAAATTGGAGTTAGAGATAAACAGCCTGGAGACAAGGATCGAGAAGATGCAAGAAAGGTTTAACAAAGACCTAGAAGAAATAAAAAAGACTCAATATATAATGAATAATGCAGTAAATGAGATAAAAAACACTCTGCAGGGAACCAGCAGTAGAAAAACGGAGACAGAAGATAGGATAAGTGAGGTAGAAGATAGAATGGTAGAAATAAATGAAACAGAGAGGAGAAAAGAGAAGAATTAAAAGAAATGAGGAGAATCTCAGAGACCTCTGGGACAACGTGAAACGCCCCAACATTCGAATCATAGGAGTCCCAGAAGAAGAGGACAAAAAGGAAGACCATGAGAAAATACTTGAGGAGATAATAGTTGAAAACTTCCCTAAAGTGGGGAAGGAAATAATCACCCAAGTCCAAGAAACCCAGAGAGTCCCAAACAGGATAAACCCAAGACGAAACACCCCAAGACACATATTAAACAAATTAAAAAAGATCAAACACAAAGAACAAATATTAAAACCAGCAAGGGAAAAACAACAAATAACTCGCAAGAGGATTCCCATAAGGATAACAGCTGATCTTTCAACAGAAACTCTTCAGACCAGAAGGGAATGGCAGGACATACTTAAAGTGATGAAAGAAAATAACCTACAGCCCAGATTACTGTGCCCAGCAAGGATCTCATTCAAATATGAAGGAGAAATCAAAAGCTTTACAGACAAGCAAAAGCTGAGAGAACTCAGCACCACCAAACCAGTTCCCCAACAAATGCTAAAGGATCTTCTCGAGACAGGAAACACAGAAAATATGTATAAACTCGAACTCAAAACAATAAACGGGATCATACTTATCAATAATTACCTGAAATGTAAATGGGTTGAATGCCCCAACCAAGAGAGAAAGACTGACTGAATGGATACAAAAGCAGACCCCTATATATGTTGTCTACAAGCGACTCACCTCAAAACAAGGGACACATACAGACTGAAAGTGAAGGGCTAGAAAAAGATATTCCATACAAATAGAGACCAAAAGAAAGCAGGAGTCACAATACTCATATCAGATAAAATAGACTTTAAAACAAAGGCTGTACAAAGAGATAGAGATGGACACTACATAATGATCAAAGGATCAATCCAAGAAGAAGATACAACAATCATAAACGTATAGGCGCCCAACACAGGAGCACCACAATATACAAGACAAATGTTAACAAGTATGAGAGTGGAAACTAACTATAACACAATAATAGTGGGAGACTTGTTGTGGACTAACTAGCCTCCAACTAATAAAAATGAAAAAAAATAATAGTGGGAGACTTTAATACCCCACTCACGCCTATGGATAGATCAACTAAACAGAAAATTAACAAGGAAACAGAAACTCTAAATGATACAATAGACCAGTTAGACTTAATTGATAGTTACAGGACATTTCACCCCAAAACAATGAATTTCACCTTTTTCTCAAGCACACACGGAAACGTCTCCAGGATAGAACACATCCTGGGCCATAAATCTGGCCTTGGTAAATTCAAAAAAAATGAAATCATTCCAAGCATCTTTTCTGACCACAGTACAGTAAGATTAGATGTCAATTATAGGAGAAAAACTATTCAAAATTCCAACACATGGAGGCTGAACAACACGTTGCTGAACAACCAACAAATCACGGAAGAAATCAAAACAGAATTCAAAAGATGCATAGAAACGAATGAAAATGAAAACACAACAACCCAAAACCTATGGGACACTGTAAAAGCAGTGCTAAGGGGAAGGTTCACAGCAATACAGGCATACCTCAAGAAGCAAGAAAGAAGCCAAATAAATAACCTAACTCTACACCTAAAGCAACTTGAAAAGGAAAAAATTATGAACCCCAGGGTTAGTAGAAGGAAAGAAATCTTAAAAATTAGGGCAGAAATGAATGCACAAGAAGCAAAAGAGACCATAGCAAAAATCAACAAAACCAAAAGCTGGTTCTTTGAGAAGGTATATAAAATTGACAAACCATTAGCCAGACTCATCAAGAAACAAAGGGAGAAAAATCAAATCAACAAAATTAGAAATGAAAATGGAGAGATCACAACAAACAGCACAAAAATTCAAAGAATCATAAGACACTATTATCAGGATCTACATGCAAATAAAATGGACAACTTGGAAGAAATGGACAAATTCTTAGAAAAGTATAACTTTCCAAAATCGAACCAGGAAGAAATACAAACTCTCAAGAGACACATCACAAGCACGGAAAATGAAACTATAATCAGAAATCTTCCAACAAACAAAAGCCCAGGACCAGACGGCTTCACAGCTGAATTCTACCAAAAATTTAGAGAAGAGCTAATACCTATCCTACTCAAACTCTTCCAGAAAATTGCAGAGGAAGGTAAACTTCCAAACTCATTCTATGAGGCCACCATCACCCTAATTCCAAAACCAGAGAAAGACGCCAGAAAAAAAGAAAACTACAGGCCAATATCACTGATGAACATAGATGCAAAAATCCTTAACAAAATTCTAGCAAACAGAATCCAACAACATATTAAGAAGATCATACATCATGACCAAGTGGGCTTTACCCCAGGAATGCAAGGATTCTTTAATATCTGCAAATCAATCAATGTAATCCACCACATTAACAAATTGAAAAATAAAAACCGTATGATTATCTCAATAAATGCAGAAAAATCCTTTGACAAAATTCAACATCCATTTATGATAAAAACTCTCCAGAAAGTAGGCATAGAAGGAACATACCTCAACATAATAAAAGCTATATATGACAAACCCTCAGCAAACAGTATCCTCAATGGTGAAAAATTGAAAGCATTTCCCCTAAAATCAGGAACAAGACAAGGGTGCCCACTCTCACCACTACTATTCAACATAGTTTTGGAAGTGTTGGCCACAGCAATCAGAGCAGAAAAAGAAATAAAAGGAATCCAGATAGGAAAAGAAGTGAAACTCTCACTGTTTGCAGATGACATGATCCTCTACATAGAAAACCCTAAAGACTCTACCAGAAAATTACTAGAGCTAATCAATGAATATAGTAAAGGTAGAGGATGTAAAATTAACACACAGAAATCCCTTGCATTCCTATGCACTAACAAAGAGAAACCAGGAGGAGATATTAAGGAAGCAATGCCATTCACCACTGCAACACAAAGAATAAAATACTTAGGAGTATATCTACTTAAAGAAACAAAAGGCCTATACATAGAAAACTATAAAACACTGATGAAAGAAATCGAAGAGGACACAACTAGATAGAGAAAGTCCAGGGTATCTGAGGTGGTTAATTTTATGTGTCAGCTTGACTGGTACACAGAGTGCCTAGATATTTAGTCAAATATTATTCTGGATGTTTCCGTAGTGTGCTTTTCCATATTAACATTTAAATCAGTCAAATGGATAAGACAGATTTCCCCCTGATAAAGTGGGTGGGTTTTACCTAATCAGTTGATAGTCTGATTAAACAAAAAAGCAAACTTTCCTCATGCAAGAGAAGTCCTCCTGCCTGAAAGCCTTTGGACCTGGGACATCAGCTTCTTTTCCTGCCTTTAGACCCAAACTGAAATATCAACTCTATTGGTTTGGTTCTTAGGCCTTCTATCCTGGACTAGAGCTAAACCACTGGCTCTTCTCAGTCTCCAGCTAGCCACCTCACCCCCTAGATTTTGGGACTTACCAGCCGCTATAATTGAATGAGTCAATTCTTTTACACACACACACACACAGAGACACACACACTCCACTGAATCTGTTCTTCTAACACACTACCCAGAGTGATCTACAGATCCAATGCAAACTCTGTCATAATCCCAATAGCATGCTTTACAGAAATAGAAAAACTCATCCTAAAATTTAAGTAGAATCTAAAGAGATCCTTAATAGGGAAAACAACTTGGACAAAGAAAAAGTAGAGAACTCCAACTTCCTGATTTCAAAACATTACAAAGCTACACTAATGAAAACTGTGTGTTACTGCCATATTAACAAATAGATCAATGGAGTAAAATAGAGATCTTAGCAATAAACCCTCACTTTTAGAAGATATGCCAGGCAGTGGACTTCCTGATAGAGGGGAAAACATACCTTTTTTAGGTCTTTGAATCAAAGCAGGGACTCTGGAGTCAGATTGCTTGGCTTCAATTCTACCACTGATCCCCATGGGCCAAATGACCGTGGGTCAGTGGCTGAACCTTAGGCTGCTAATCATTAGTACTAGAGTCCTGGGAGCGTCACAAAGAACCACTACTACTTACATACAGCACTTAGAAGAGTGCCGGGCACGGGGTCTCTGCTGTATAAGTTGCTTTTCACAGATTCTGCGAAATTACCTCCCAAATGGCTTGCTTGCAGCACCGCCACAGAGGTTTGCCGCTAAACTCTCCCACTCTCGGAATCGTTAAGCACTTGGAGGAGGTGGGAGGAGAGGCTTGACAGAGGTATACTCGCAGCGTCACATTCACCCGCCAACTCGCCAACTGCCCGGACGGCCCTTGGACTTGGCAGCAAGCCAGAGGAGGCCCTCGACCCCATTGGTTACACCTCGAGGGGACGGCCAAACAAGGCGCGTGCTGGTTGGCAGGAACCGGACCAATGAGGAGGCGGCAGGGCTGGCGCGCTGAAAGCCTCGCGTCATTTGCGGCCATCTCCAGCATGCTTGACGGCGAGCTCCAGACGCCGCCTGCCACACCTGCCCTGACCGCCGCCACCGCGACCCGGTTGATAAATGGTCGCCGCCCCTGATCTGGCGGCCACCCAGATCGCGACATGAGCTCCCCAGATGATGAGGTGTCTGTTTCGGGAGCGGGTTGTGGCTCAGAGTGCGGGGAGCAGACCAGCGGCCTTGAGGCCGGCTCCATAGCCCCGCGGGGACCCGGCCCCAGCCCAGAGCCTGGGGCACCACGAAGCGGCGAAGGTGAGGGCGGGAATGGCTTCCCAGACCCTGAGGGCTTCGAGTCAGATCGGGAGGTGCTGGAAGCGGGAGGGCCGGTGCTGCAGGGCCGCGAACGCCGGCCTGGCTCCCTGGCCGACGACCAGGGGGACGCCCTGCAGCTGGCTGACGAGTCAGTGGCGGCCATCCTGCAGCAGCTGGCCGACCTGAACGACGTGCTGGGCACCCGCAGATACCTGTCCCAGGAGAGCTACGCGGTCGGCGAAGTGTCTGCCTTGCGGGACCTCGAGGCGCGACCCCGCAGTCGAGGCGGTGCAGCCCAGAGTTGTGGGGAGGCCGCACAGGCTGAGGCTGGCCCTCTGCGGGTCGGCGGGCCCAAGGCAGGCCGGGCCTGGGGGAACCCTAAGAAAGGCACTAAGAGTAGGTTGAACGTGGCTGTGAATTGCCAGTGGCCTCCGTCAGAAAGCACAGCCGGGCTGCTGTCCGACCCCGAGTCCTCCGATGAATTCAGTAAGATAGAGCGGATGAGGGTGAGCATTTATCCCAAAGACGGAGGCCAGGCCAAGCTCAACAGCCCCGAAGATCCTGGGAACACACCCAGACGCTTGCATGTCCAAGGCAGGGAGAATCTCCTTAATGTGCCAGACACTTGCCTATCCTCGATTCCGCGAGGATTAATTTCGGTTGTGGAAAGGCAGGGCAGGCAGGGCGATGCAGAGCAGGAGGACACCTCTCCCCCTAGAAAAATACAGAGCGTGCTCTGGGGGAAGGGGGGCAGCCTGTCCAGCTACCTGGGAGTGGCAGTAGCATCAGCTCCTGCAGCTGCCACTACAGGCAGCCTGCCGCGGCCCACTCCTAGAAGGAAGGGGGTCCAGGAGAAGAAGTCCCTTGGGGGCGTCTCCAAACCTGCCGTGGGGAGAAACTTCCCTTCCTGGGGGCAAAGAATCTCAGGCACTCCCCTGGAACCGGCCACCTTCCCCCCAATTTCTGGCATCCCGCTGCTCGGGAGTTCCAAGAAGTATGCCTTGGTCCTTTGGGGAGCTGAAGAATACAAGCACACCGGTACTGGGAAGAAACCCGTGGCTAGGCAGGCCCGGGAGTCGGTGGCAGCAATTGCGGTGTCGGGAGAAGACAACGACCTAAATAGAGACCCATTCCCAAAGGGCCAAGTGAGTAGGCCAGGCCCCTCCTCTCTCCTCACTCTTCCGCCTCCCACCCTCCCCACAACACAGGTCTTCACCCCTTGCTCCTTCTCTCCATCCCTCAGGGGTTGTCATTGGGTGACCCTCAGTCACTGGGTCATCAGGATGCCAGATTGGGGTCCTTTTACTAGGGACAAATGTTAAGGTAGCACTTTGGGTGTGCTGGGCTCGGTTTTCCACCCTTGGCCTGTTTCCAGCCTCCTCCACAAGGCTGGGGCTGGAGTGGAAGGGAGAGCTGGTAGCTGAATTGATTTGCGGGGACCCCTTGAAAGCTTCACAGAGCTTCAGTGTTTAGTCGCATCACTTTGCTGAATCCTACTTGCTAGGTCTTCCCCAAACCTTCCTTGCAGGGACCCCAGGTTTCTCAGTGACACAATGCTGTCCCCAGCTCAGCTCTACCTGCTGACCTGGGGCTGACTGACAGAGAATGTGCTAAAGAGATCAGCCTTTCAATTCTCTTTCCAATTCCCTGCCTCAGCTCCGTCTTGAATCACATGAGCTCTCCCACACACAGGCATAGACATATAAATGCACTGGTACACACACGCGTGCACGTGCACACACACTCTTCAGATCAGTGAGAAATCTGCCTTTTTAGCTGACCACTGACAGGCCATGGTCATCTTGTCCATGGGTGCATCATGGAGAACCCAGTAGCACCAATCTCATCATCAGTGGCACACAGTATTCAGGAAACTCAGAGCCCGTGGCCATGAACAAGGGAGAAGTCATGCCCAGAGGGCCTGGCCCCTCAGGTGAGTGTCCTGGGTTTTGATATGGGGGGAGGAGGCCAGGGGTGAGGGCAGAAACCTGGGTCTCTGACTCTCTCTCTCTCTCTCTTCTGGGGGCTCAGCCTTGCTCTCAGGACGCTTCACCCATGGGAAAAAGGGTGTCAACTCTGGGCGTAGACTGTAGGCTAATAGCCTTTCCTGTGAAGTGCTGTTCGCCCACATTGCTCTCCCAGGTGCTGGCTGTGGCTGCCACTCTGGGAGGTTCGAACCCAGAACAACAGCCTTTGGCAACCATTGAGGTGAAATGGCTGTCCCTGAGGTGTAGGAGGGGCAGGTCCAGAGAGAAGGTTTGTGCTGCCTGCCGGGCGGAGCAGGGGACTCTTGCTGCTAGCAGAGGGTGGTACTGCCTCACCTCACGTTAGACCTGGCTTGGCACTTTGCACCTCACTGGGAACCTGGGAAGCTGGATTGTGTGTCCTTTCCCTCTCAGGTGACCGGGAACCAACTGACCATCCCCCAAGACGGAAAGGGCAGCAGCAGCCACTCGGAAGGCAGGGGTGTCCTCGGGTAATGCTTCTTCTGGCTCCTGGAAATGCACACCCAAACCCCATGGTGGGATCTGAGTCCAAGTGCAACTGATATTTGTGGGCCCCTCACCCCCATCCCATCCCCGTCCTACACCCCAGGGAGGGAGCCCACCTCCTTTCCCCTGAGGAAAGTCTTTCCCTTGCCAGTCTAGACACCTGGTTTGGGATGGAGGGCCCCGGGGGAGAGGAGAGGAGGAGAAGAGGGGAGGCGGGTGTATACTAACCATTTCTCTTCCTCCTGTGTCTGCTGGCCTAGTGTCTGGTGCTTCAGAGAGAAATAGACGACCTTAAGGATCAACTTGGTATGAGGAACCAGGGACAGAGAGCAGCGGGTTCTTAGTGCAGAATCGGGGTGGTCCCTTGGGGTGGGGTGGGCTGCAGGTGCCGAGGGCCTCGTAGGGATCAGCGTTCCTGTGGGGAGGAGAACCTATCAAGCCTGTCGCTGGAGCGTGCGGTGCATATTCAGCTGCGGATGTGGACAAGTAGCAAAGTACTGCGTGGACTGTGTGCACACTCTGCCAGCCAGGAAGTCCTAGAGACCTCCTTCTGATAGGACTTTAGAGATGCCTTGTTGATCTGGTGTGGCCTCTAAGAGTCTTGCTGGATTGTTTACGAGACAGTTTTTGAATGGTTTGTGCGTGGCCCCAAGCTTGAGAGCTGCTGGCACATTTTGATTCCTTTTAGGAAATGGCTCCACATTAAATTCCGTTGGCGGGGAGTGATCAGGCCCAGAGCTCTTTGCATTGGGGCTGGGCGTATGTGCGTTTCAGGTTGCAGGGCTAGGTGGTTCCCCACCGGTACAGGGGCACAGGCTTCTATGTCCGTCTGTCTGGAGCACCTGTTTATGCCTCTCCCTGTTGCAGCCTCCATGCGGTACCTGGCTGACAAGTTCCAGATCGTTTGAAGTGAGTGTTACACACTGCATACCCCTTCCCACAACGTTGGTTGTTGAGCAGGGCTGTGGGCTGCCCTGGCTTGAGGCTCTTCCCTGACTCTGCTGTCTTACAGGTTGAGTCCAGTATCTTCCTGCAAGAGGAGCAGCTGTTACCTCCGGGGCTGGCGAGCTGTGGCCAAGCTTGCTGCCTCTCGTTCTGCCTCCACCAGGGCATCCTCTGCCCTTTGTTTTGTCCCCTCTCAGCCCAGTGTCACAGCAGTTTTTGATTAAAGGACTTCTCATGTTCTTTGTACTGCCCTTTCTCTGGGGGGTAGGGGTTGGGGGAGTGGTGGGGCAAGGCCTGGTGAGGAGCAACTCCGTATCATAGCCTGTTGCAGAGCAGTACCTCTGGCATCCTGTGGTGGGGTCTCTCGGTCAGCCTCTTCTACCATCCAGGCCATCAGGGCAACGGAGTGCCCCCAGTCTGGGTTTACTGAGGGCCTTGACTGGCCACATTGGCACATCCTCCCATTCCCCTAAAGGCCCTCTTCTAGTTCGCTAACCACCCTCCTCTGCAATTTGCCGGTCCCATCCATTGCTGACATTCTGCCTCCCCGTTGGAAGGAAGACATGACCCCCTTACAGAGCTCCAACCCATCCTCCTGCCTCACTGGACTCATGGTCCTACTTATCCTGACCACTCTATTTTCCTGTTGGAGCACCCTCGATCCCTTCCCTGACTTGCCATTGGTGACTTTGCCTGCACGTGTAGTTCAGCAGGTGGAAACAGGCAGAGGTGCCCGCATCTCTCCTTTCCCAAGTTCTGCCCTCTCATTGGAGTCCCTACTGCGCGTACCATCCCCACCCCTGCCCCAGTCCCACCTTGCACGCTGGAACCTGCACACAGTCCTCCTCTCCTCTTTAGCCCTCAACCCTGAGACGCAAGCACCAATAGTTTCACTTCTCCTTCTTTGGATTCAATAAGGGGCTTGGGCATGAAGCCTGGATCCCGTGACCTGGGGAGCAGGAGAGAAGGTACAGGGAACACAGGAGACAGGCTAGGCTCTGGACTAGAGGTCAGGAGATGCATCCGTTTGGTGCCAACCTGGGTCAGACTGCACCCTGGCAGCTAGAGATGGATGATGGAGTCCTCAGTGTTTTCACATCCTCCCTGCCCTAGCCAGCTGACCACCCTCGCCGCCAGCCTGAGCCTCTCTATACCCTTGAGTGGAAATGGGCCCATCATGCTCTATGGCAAGTGTGGTTAGTAAGTCTCTGTTCTTGCAGGGTCCCTATCAAATACCGTTTCACCAGACCCATGACACAGATCTTCCAACAAATGATATTTCCCAGAGTATCCCAGCTCAGTATCCTGGACTACATCTTTAGGGCACATGACAATGAGTCTGAACTCTGTGTTCAATTCCCCCCTCGCTGGAATTTGGGGAGCACTTTGTTTCCCTCACCCAGCACTCCAGGACTTGGCCAGACTGAGACGCAGAGAGACAGATCTGTGTTTAAGTGAACTGAGGGTAGGGTCGGCCTGACACCATTCCTGAAAGACCAGGGTTTTATTACACAAAAGTGGGTATGATGGTAGGTAGCACATTCAGAGTTGGTGCCTGGACATCTCTCTGTGTGAATAAAAGTCAGCTAGGATAAGGCCCTTGAGGCAGAAAATGTAGAGACTTGTCCAGCTTCTGTAAGGCACTGAGTGAGCTGAAGCAAGTGTTGGATCCCCGATATTCAAGGGGTATTGTTATATTCCCAAAATGTAGGAGGGGGATGATGCAGGGGTCACCAAACCTCAGGACAGGGTGTTGGGACTCTGACAGAGTTGGAGTGGCTGGAGGAGGCCCTGGATCCTACCTTGCCATTTTATGATATCTGCCGACTGCTGAGGGTGTGGATGAATGAAAATGGGTAGAGTGGCTCTGGAGAGTACCAGGGATATCGCTGCTCATCTTAGAAACAGGAGACTGCCCAACATGAGTTACTCGAGGCAGGGGCAAGAAGGGTGCCACGAGGAAGCGAATTTAGGAGTGACTGCACCTGGACAATGGGGAGCACTTCGCCCATATTCTCACGTTGATTCCCTTCCAGGCCTCTTGGCATGAGGCCCGGTGGACAGACTACGTATGGGTGGAACAGTCAGAGACCTCATGTTAAGAAAAGAACATGCACGGGACTTACTCCTTCCACTCAGACCCCTCCCTGGAAGTTGGTCTTGATCACTTAGTTTAGAGCTGATCCAGTGGTTATTGCCTGGTAGTCTAGCCCATCTCGCTGTTGTCTGAGTGAGTAAATTTGGCAGAGACCGTCCAGCAGAGGTCTCTGCCGACCGAGCCATGTAGGTAAGTTGTGCCCAGGGAGAAGTCCAGCACCAGCATCAGCACCACCCTTGAGCAGAGAGGGACCCAGGACTTTGGTCACCAGGGTGAGGAAGTGGAGGAGCTCATGGAAGTGGAGGTGCAAGGGCGTGAACACAACCCCTCGTTCACTTTTTACCAGGCTCCCTTACTTCCTCTGAGCACACAGTTCAGACCAACTACCTCACTATAATGTTGCTGGAATCATAGACATCACAGGCCGTGGCTCAGCCCCAAGCCTTCCACTTCCAGTGGGACATCCGTGGCAGGGCCTGAGGCATAGGTTAAAGAAATCCATCTGGGCCCCAGGGGGTAGGAGGAATGAAGAATCCCGGCCTCATTCAGGGCACCCCTGTTGCCTTTCCCCCTCATGCCCCTTCTCCAGCCTGGGCAACAGTGACAGCTGCTTTGGAAAGCCCTAGGCCACATCCTACCTGATTCTGCTACCTGTCCAACACCTGGGAAGATGCTCCCTCCCCATCACATCCACACCCCACCAGCACCAGCCCCAGGTCTACCTCTCTCTCTGGACTCTTGAAGGAGATTGGCACAAACAAAGAAGGTAGAGTAGGTTAGTCCTGAAGAGGGAACCTCGGGTGGTGAGCACAGTAATTTTGCCACAAAATGTCCAAGTCCTAATCCCTGCAGTTGGCTTTTATTTTCCTTTGCGTGGTAACAGTTGGTTATGCTTGCAGATGCAATAAAGGCTGCTACTCAGCTGACTTAATGTGAGGTAAGTCTCACCTGCATTGGCCAGATTCGCCCGGGCACACTGGGGCTGCCAGATTTTCCACCTTGACTATCCCTGGGTAACTATCCCAGTCCCTGGCCTGTCCCAGTGTTTGAATGACTGTGTTGTTCTTGGTGCCCTTGTGCTTGTGCAATAGTGAAGGCCTGGTAAGTACTGCTCAGATGCAGATGAAGAACAGACCTGTAGTTTTGAAACCCCTTTTGTTCCAATCCAATCATTTCTTCCTCCCTAGTCCTCTTGAGTTACCTGCCAGCTTGTCTTTTACAATGATGATTCACCTTTGTTTCAATTAATTGATTAGTCAATTTTCCTTTACAACATTGTATTGGTTTGCCATACATTGACTGAATCCGCCATGGGTGTACATATGTTCCCCATCATGATCCCCCCTCCCACCTCCCTCCCCATCCCAGTACACCAGCCCCGAGCATCCTGTATCATGTATCAAACCTGGACTGGCGATTCGTTTCACATTGATAATTTACATGTTTCAGTGCCATTCTCCCATAGCATCCCACCCTCGCCCTCTCCCATAGAGTCCAAAAGACTGTTCAATATATCTGTGTGTCGTTTGCTGTCTCGCATACAGGGTTACTGTTTCTTCTTTCTAAATTCCCTATATATGCATTAGTGTACTGTATTGGTGTTTTTCTTTCTGGCTTTCTTCACTCTGTATAATGGGCTCCAGTTTCATCCACCTCATTAGAACCGATTCAAATGTATTCTTTCTAATAGTTGAGTACTATTCCATGGTGTATATGTACCACAGCTTTCTTATCCATTCGTCTGCTGATGGACATCTAGGTTGTTTCCATGTCCTGGCCACTATAAACAGTGCTGTGATGAACATTGGGGTGCATATGTCTCTTTCAGGTCTGGTTTCCTCAGTGTGTATGCCCAGCAGCGGGATTGCTGTGTCATATGGCAGTTCTATTTCCAGTTTTTTAAGGAATCTCCACACTGTTCTCCATAGTGGTTGCACTAGTTTGCATTCCCACCAACAGTGTAAGAGGGTTCCCCTTTCTCCACACCCTCTCCAGGATTTATTGCTTGTACATTTTAGATAGCTGCCATTCTGATTGGCGTGACATGGTACCTCCTTGTGGTTTTGATTTGCATTTCTCTGATAATGAGTGCTGTTGAGCATCTTTTCATGTGTTTGTTAGCCATCTGTATGTCTTCACTGGAGAAATGCCTGTTTAAATCTTTGGCCCACTTTTTGATTGGGTCGTTTATTTTTCTGGAATCGAGCTGCACGAGTTGCTTGTATATTTTTGAGATTCATTCTTTGTCCGTTGCTTCATGTGCTATTATTTTCTCTCATTCTGAAGGCTGTCTTTTCACCTTGCTTATAGTTTCCTGAGTTGTGCAGAAGCTTTTAATTTTAATTAGGTCCCCACAGGGACAGGGGGATTAAGTA
This sequence comes from Muntiacus reevesi, assembly GCF_963930625.1. Taxonomy (NCBI): domain Eukaryota; kingdom Metazoa; phylum Chordata; class Mammalia; order Artiodactyla; family Cervidae; genus Muntiacus; species Muntiacus reevesi. The sequence goes on from NC_089271.1 coordinate 64,196,331, forward strand.
TTAAAACGATACGTTTCGATAATTACTCTAAATGTAACTGGATTTAGTTCTCCAGCAAAAGGAATAGAGTGGATGGATGGGTTTAAAAAAAACACCGAAAAACAGTGCTCAACTGCACTGTTGCCTACAAGAGACTCACTTCAGGTTTAAGGTCATACATATGCTCAAAGTGAAGGCATGGTGAAAGGTATTCCATGAAAGTGGTAAACAAAAGAGACCAGGACTAGCCATACCGATATCAGACAAAATAGGCTTTAAGCCAAAAATGGTAATTTGAGACCAAAAAAAGTCATTATATAATGATAAAGCGTGTCAGTTCATCGAGATGATACAAGGATTTTGAATATTAATATATACCCACCCACCATTGGAACACCTGTGTATATTGAGCAAATACTGACAGATCTGAACAGCTAAATAGGTAACAACACGACAGTAATAGGGGATTTGAATATTCCACTTCCACAATGGATAGATTATCCACACGAGATCAACAAAAGGAAAGAGGAAATGGGCTTGAACCATACTGTAGCCCAGATGGACTTAACAAACTTATACAACATTCCATCTCACAGCAACAGAACAGATTCTTCTCAAGGGCAAATGGAACATCTTCCAGGATGGATCATATGATAGCTCCTGAAATATCTCTAATTAAATTTAAGAAGATTGAAACCACACCAAGTATCTTTTGTGAGTACAATGGCATGAAACGAGAAATCAGTAACAGGAACAAAGCTGGAAAATTCACAAATATCTGGATATTAAATAGCACACTCCTGAGCAACTAACGGGTCAAAGAAGAAGTAAAATGGTATATTTAAGAATATCTCGAAACAAATGAAAACGGAACCACAATGTACTACAAAAGCAGGTCTAATAAAGAAGTTTATAATGATAAATGAATACATTAAGAAACAAGAAAGAGGGATTCTCCGTTGGCTCAGTGGAAAAGAATCTGCTTGCCAATGCAGGATACACAGGTTCATGCCCTGATCTGGGAGAATCCCACAAGCCGCAGAGCAACCAAGCCTGTGCACTACAACTATGAGCCTGTGCTCCACAACAAGAGAAGCCACTGCAACCGGGGGCCTGCACACCACAACTAGAGAGTAGCCCCCATTTGCTGCTACTGGAGAAAAGCCTGCACATCAACGGAGACCAAGCTTGGCCAAAAATAAATACATGGGAATGAAATTATATTTTTTTAAAAAAAAGAAACAAGAAAGCTACCAAATAAACAACCTTGTGGAATAAGGGAAAAAAAGAAAAAGCTAAGTGCAAAGTTAGAGATAGAAGGAAACAACAAAGATCAGAGAAGAAAAAAAATTGAAATGGAGAGCAGGGAATGAATAGAAAAGATCAATGAAAATAAGAGCTGGCTTTTTGAAATGATAAACAAAATTGACAAACTTGTTACTACATTAACTCAGAAGAAAGAGTTCAAACAAAATCAGAGATGAAATAGGAGACATTACAATGACACCACAGAAATACAAAGATTGTGAGAGACAATTATGAACAGTCATACACCATCAAACTAGAAATCTAGGAATGGATAAATTTCTAGAAACATGCAATTTACCAAGACTGAATCATGTAGAAATAGAAAATACGAACAGACCAATTATGAGTAAGGAGATCAAATCAGTGAAGGCAAAAAAAAACACCTCTCAGCAAAGAAAAGGCCAAGACCAGGTGGTTTCAATTGTGAATTCTACCGATCATTTAAGGAAGAATTAATGCCAGTCTTTCTCAAACTCTTCCAGAAAACTAAAAAGGGTGGAATACTTCTGAACTCATTTCACAAGGCCAGTGTTATCTGATACCAAGGTCAGAGAAAGACACTACAAGAAAACTATAGACTAATGTCACTGATGTCACTGAAATTCTTAACAAAATAGCAGGCCAAACTCAACAGCACATGAAAAGAAGTATATACCATGACCAAGTGAGAATTATCCCTGAGAGGCGAGGGTGGTTCAACCTATTTAAATCAGTAAGTGTGATATACCACATTAAAAAGTGAAAACTTAGAATCATATGATCACTTTGATATATGAAGAAAAAGCATTTGGCAAAATACATCACTTCAGGATAAAAATGCTGAACAAGCTGGGTATAGAAGGAACATACTTCAACATAATAAAGGCCGTATATGACAAGCCCACCATCAGTATCATACTAAACAGTGAAAGGTGATGTCACACATGACCAAAAAATGTCTGGGAAATTGTTCTAGTTTAAAGGACACTAAAGAGACACGAAAACTGAATGCAATGCATGTTCTTTGATTGGAAGCAGAATTAAAAATATAGGGACAAAGAACAGTTTGGGGACATGTGGATTTTGAATGAGTGACTTCAGTAGATAATTGTATTGCTTCAAAGTTAAATTTTCTAAGTTTGAAAACTGCTTAAGATGTTGTAGCGATCAACATGTAAAAGAATGAAAGTAGAACACTTCCTAAACACCATACACAAAGATAAATTCAAGATGGATTAAAGACCTAAATGTAAAGCCAGAAACTATAAAACTCTTAGAGGAAAACATAGGCAGAACACTCAATGACATAAGTCAAAGCAAGATCCTCCATGACCAGCTCCTAGACTAATGGAAATAAAAACAAAAATAAACAAGTGAGACCTAATTAAACTTAAAAGCTTTTGCACAGCAAAGGAAACTATAAACAAGGTGAAAAGACAATACTCAGAATGGGAAAACATAATAGCAAATGAAACAACTGACAAAGGATTAATTTCCAAAATATACAACCAGCTCATACAAGTCAATACCAGAGAAACAAACAACCCAATCAAAAAGTGGGGCAAAGACCTAAACGGGCATTTCTCCAGAGAAGACATACAGATGGCTAACAAACACATGAAAAGATGCTCAGCATCACTCATTATTAGAGAAATGCAAATCAAAACTACAATGAGATATCACCTCACACCGGTCAGAATGGCCATCATCAAAAAGTCTACAAACAATAAATGCTGGAGAGGGTGTGGAGAAAAGGGACACCTCTTGCACTGTTGGTAGGAATGTAAATTGACACAGCCACCAGGGAAGATGTTATGGAGATTCCTTAAAGAAGTAGGAGTAAAACCACCATGTGACCCAGCAATCCCACTCCTAGGCATATACCCTGAGGACACCAAAATTGAAAAAGACACATGTACCCCAATGTCCATTGCAGCACTGTTCACAATAGCTAGGACACGGAAGCAACCTAGATGTCCATCGACTGATGCATGGGTAACGAAGCTGTAGTACATATACACAATGAAATATTACTCAGCCATAAAAAGGAATGCATTTGAATCAGTTCTAATGTGGTGGAAGAACCTAGAGCCTATTATACAGAGAGAAATAAGTCAGAAAGAGAAAAATAAATATTGTATACACTGATGCATATATATGGAATATAGAAAGATGATACCAATGAATTTGTTTGCAGGGCAGCAATGGAGAAACAGATAAAGAGAACAGAGTTATGGACATGGGGAGAGGGGAGGAGAGGGTGAGATGTATGGAGAGAGTAACATGGAAACTTACATTACCATATGTAAAATAGATGGCCAATGGGAATTTGCTGTATGTCTCAGGGAACTCAAACAGGGGCTCTGTATCAACCTAGAGGGGCAGGGTAGAGAGGGAGATGGGAGGGAGGTTCAAGAGGGAGGGGCATATGTATGCCTGTGGCTGATTCATGTTGATGTTTGACAGAAAACAAAACTCTATAAAGAACGATCATCTCTAGGTCCATCCATGTTGATGCAGATGGCATTCTTTCTTTCTTTCTTTTTTATGGCTAATATTCCATTGTATGCATATATATATATATACACACACATCTTCTTTACCCATTCTATTCCACGTGTGTATGTATGTGTGTATAGACATAGCTATATAGACATATTTATGTGTGTGTATGTATAAGTATATTTATATCACATCTTCTTTATTCATTCCTCTGTTGATGGACATTTAGGTTACTTCCATGTCTTGGCTATTTTGAAGTAGTTTTCCCACACCACCTTCTGAAGAGACTCTCTTTTCTCCATTGTATATTCTTGCCTCGTTTGTCACAGAGTAATTGACCATAAGTGCATGGGTTTATTTCTGGGCTTTCTACCCTGTAACATTGATCTTTGTGTCTGTCTTTGTGCTGGTACCATGCTGTTTTGATTACTGTATCTTTGTAGCACAGTCTAAGGTCAGGGAGCATAATTTCTACAACTACATTCTTCTTTCTCAAGTTTCCACAATTCAGGACTGATTGTGTTTCCATGCCACTTTGAAAATTATTTGTTCCAGTTGTGTGAAAAATGCCATTGGTAACTTAATAGGGATTGCACTGAAATCTCTAGATTGCCGTGGGTACCGTGGACATTTTACAATATTGATTCTTCCAATCCAAGTTCAGTTCAGTTCAGTTTAGTCGTGCAGTCGAGTCTGACTCTTTATGATCCCATGGACTGCAGAACGCCAGGCTTCCCTGTCCATCACCAGTTCCCGGAACTTACTCAAACTCATGTCCATCCAGCCGGTGATGCCATCCAAACACCTCATCCTCTGTCGTTCCCTTTTTCTCCCACCTTCAATCGTTCCCAGTATCAGGGTCTTTTCCAATGAGTCAGTTCTTCGCATCAGGTGGCCAAAGTATTGGGGTTTCAGCTTCAGCATCAGTCCTTCCAATGAATATTCAGGACTGATTTCCTTTCGGATGGACTGGTTGGATCTCCTTGCAGTTCAAGGGACTCGCAAGAGTCTTCTCCAACAGGAGAGTTCAAAAGTGTCATTCTTCGGCGCTCAGCTTTTTTATAATCCAAGACTCACATCCATGCATGACTACTGGAAAAACCATACCTTTAACTAGACAGACATTTGTCGGCAAAGTAATGTCTCTGCTTTTTAATATGCTGTCTAGGTTGGTCATAGCTTTTCTTCCAAGGAGCAAACGTCTTTTAATTTCATGGCTGCAGTCACCATCTGCAGTGATTTGGGGGCCCCCCAAAATAAAGTCTGTCACTGTTTCCACTGTTTCCCCATCTATTTGCCAGGAAGTGATGGGACCGGATGCCTTGATCTTCGTTTTTTGAATGTTGAGTTTTCAGCCAGCTTTTCCACTCTCCTCTTTCACCTTCATCAAGAGGCTCTTTAGTTTCTCTCCATTTTCTGCCACTAGAGTGGTATCCCCTGCCTATCTGAGGTTATTGCTATTTCTCCTGGCAATCTTGATTTCGGCCTGTGATTCATCCAGCCCAGCATTTCGCATGATATATTCTGATTATTTAATCAGGGTGACAAAATACAGCCTTGATGTACTCCTTTCCCAATTTTGAACCAGTCCATTGTTCCATGTTTGGTTCTAACTGTTGCTTCTTGACCCGCATACAGGTTTCTCAGGAGACAGGCAAATTGGTCTGGTACTCCCATCTCAGATGATAGAGAATCTGACTGCAATGCAGGAAACATGAGTTCTGGTCCCTGGGTCAGGAAGATCCCCTGGAGAAGGGGAATGGCTTCTCGCTTCAGTATTCTTGCCTGGAGAAACCCATAAACAGAAGAGCCTGGTGGGTTACATTCCATGGGTTTGCCAAGAGTCACACACGACTGAGCAACTAATACTTTCACTTTCACTTACTAGAATATGAAAAGAGCACAATTGTATTGTAACTTGAACGTTCTTTGGCATTACACTTCTTTGAAATTGGACCCCATGAGCAGGATAGAAATGTAACAGATTTCTATATAATGCTTTTGTACTCTGCAACTTTACTGAATTGACTTATGAATTCTGGTAGATTTCAGGTGGCATCCTTAGGATTTCCAGTGTATAGTAACATGTCTTCTGCAAACAGTGACAGTTTTAATTTTCCTTTTCCATTTTGGATTCCCTTTGTTTCTTTTTTTTTTTTTTTCTTTTTCAGTGGGTTTTGTCATACATTGATATGAATCAGCCATAGAGTTACACGTATTCCCCATCCCGGTCCCCCATCCCACATCCCTCTCCACCTGATTCCTCTGGGTCTTCCCAGCCCACCACGATCGAGCACTTGACTCATGCATCCCACCTGGGCTGGTGGTCTGTTTCACCACAGATTAATATACATGCAGTTCTTTGAAAACATCCCACCCTCACCTTCTCCCACAGAGTTCAAAAGTCTGTTCTGTATCCCTTTGTTTCTTTTTCTTCTCTGATTGCCATCTCAAAATGTACTTCCTACAATTTATTAAATAATATGTGTTTATTGTAATTAATTTACACACAAAATCTAAGTGCCTGCAAACATGCTATTATGGAACCACCACTACAATCAACATAAAAAATATTTTCATCAGCTACAAAATTGTTTCATGCTCTTTGGTAGTTTAACCCCTCATCTCAAGCCCAAGAACCTGGCAATTCCCAGTCTGTTTTCTTGTGTCTATAGTTTGGCCTCCTC